>NC_092206.1:11355101-11378569 GCF_043381705.1 Parasteatoda tepidariorum
TATATATAAATGACAACATTCTTAAATAAGAAACTACTTAAATACTGCACTATATCGTTCTTAAATTAGAGACTGCAAGAATTATATTTGGCGAAATTCCTAAAGAAATGGCTATCAGATTTACGGACATGTATGCCAAATTTAAAACTATAACGCATAATAAAATATTAATACTTATGAGCAATTTAAGGTTGCAACTATTTAAATAGTATTTTTTAAGAGGACACCATACCGCTGGAGAAACTTTTCGTCCCAAATTCTCTTTCACCTCCATTATCAATTTAAAATATGAAAGGAAGGGAAAAAAATGAGTTCAGGCAATTTTAGAATAAGCCATGAGGTTTCAATTGCTGAAAAAAAACATTCAAGATATCAAAACTAAAACAAATTTTTGGAAAAGAACTTATCTATTGCGTAAGTCTAAGTTATCGACTTATAATTTATTTCTATTTTGATATTTAAAAAATTTCTTTTCAGTATTGTAAATTTCATGGCTTACTCTACGTTTGTCTAAACTCACTTTCTTTGCATTTGCGATGAAAATTCGCTGCCCTATACTCGATTTGTTCTGAGCTGAACAAATCGAATCTTTAAGATCGTAATTGATGAAAACTCAATTATCTGACCTGAAGTAATCCTTAATTATTTGTTTAAATTTCCTCTTTTGAACTAGCGATTTGTCATTTAAATGTTCTAATCAATGATAAATAAATCCCCATTTGACGTTTTTAAATAAGATATGAATTGAATTTTATATGACACTTTCAAGAGTATGTATCTCTAACGTTAGATATACGCCAAACCTATGGTATTCTTATAATGCTCAAAGTACTACTATACTTTATAACGAAATTCCTAAACAAATGACTATCAGATTTACAAACGGCGGCATTATTAAGTAAGAGGTTATCAGAATTGTATGCCACGTTCAAAACTATAACTGATAATGAAATATTAATACTTGTGAGTAATTTTAGTTTGCAACTATTTAAATAAAATTTTTTAAGACTCGATTTGTTCAGAACTGATTGAATTTTATGTTCAGAGCTCGATTTGTTCAGAACTGAACAAATCGAGTGTTTAAAATCTTGATTTAAGAAATCTCAACTACCTGACCTAAAGTGATCCTAATTATTTGTTTATTAGACGATGTGGATTCCGGGCAAATTTTGTATTTCCATTTTTGGTATCAGTATTAAAACCTATTATTGCTGCACCTATATTAGTGTCTTTGGTACCTATTACCAATATTAATATTTCTATATTGATTGTAGTAGTACAGTCCCTGGTCAAATTATTAGACGCATTAAAAGGTTCTATGAGAAATATTAATTATCAGGTGAAACAATACAGCTTTATTGTTTTTACTCTACTGAAACAGGTTTGCACTAGTTTAAGTTCGTGTATCAATTGGTTGAATTAGGCGATATATAATATAAATTCGAGGATTAGATACATTCGGCGATAAATTATCAAAATATAGAATATTTATTATATTAGGTATTATATTAGTACATTATAATAACTAGACCAAATTATTAGACGCACTGTAGTGTTTTGATAATTGTATGTTTTGCACGAGTTTATAGGCAATACTTTTATATTTCAACATACATGTAATCATAGATGGCAGTACTTTTACTTTCGTTACTTGTACCGCCGGTACAAGTAAAAAGTACGTACTTTTACTTGAACTTCGTTACTCTTTAAATTTAGTACTTTTACTTACACTTTCGGTACTTTTTTAAGGAAAAAGTACAAGCATTTGTAACGGAAATATCGAATGAAATCGTTACTTTTTTCTAAAACTCGGTAAGCTTTCTTAAAAAAAAAAAATTCAAATTCAATTAAGAAAAATGTTTATGTTTTATTAATTTATAAAATTAATGTGCAATATATATGCATTCACAGCTAACTTCGTGTTTAAATACCTTCTGTTTCAACTTATACTGCACATTCAATTATTTTTTACTAGCTCAAAGATCACAAAGCTATCTGAAACCCCGTGTTTGCTTTGTTTATGTTTGTGTTTTTAAAACGCGTTTCTAAAGAGTAAAACAATTTTAAATCAATGGTAATTTAAATAAATAAAAATAATAAACTAAAAATTAAAATCAATAGATAAAATTTCTTTTTCGTGCAAATCCATAAAAAGTTTGATATTAAAATTATATTTGATTTTAAAATTATATTATACGATTATATTATAAAATTATATTATAATATTCTTCCGAATTTAAAAATAAATTAATGTCCATAACTTTCAAAATTAAAAATAATTAAATAAATAACAACAATTTTGCAAAAACATTAAAGAACATAAGAATATTATTCAGTAAAATTTTAGATTTTTTTGAATTTTCGATTTCCAAGAAATATACTTTTAAATCGCTACTTTTTTTGTTTAGTACTTGTACTTTTACTTTTACTTTTTACTCGTTAATTTTTAAAATAAGAACTTTTTACTCGTAACTTTTTTTTAAAAATACTTGTACTTTTACTCGTTACTTTTTAAAAGTAACGTTGCCATATATGCATGTAATGGATTTTTATTCAGGTGATTTTTATATACTTCCTATTTGCAATAATTTTTTACGTATTGCATTGCAATGTTAACCAATAGATAGACGAACGTAAACAAGTACAAACCGGTTTCAAAAAATCTTTTGAATAAAAACCCATTACATGCATGATTGAATATAAACGTATTGCATACAAACTCGTGCAAAACATGTCATTATTAAAAACTACAGTGCGTCTAATAATTTGGTCTAATTATTGTAATATACTTATAGAATACCGGATATAATAAATATTCCATATTTATATGATATATCGCACAATTTATCTAATCGTCGAATTTATATTATATATTGTCTAATTTAACCGATTGACGAACGTAAACAAGTGCAAACCAGTTTCAGTAGCGTAAAAACAATAAAGCTGTATAGTATCACATGATAATTAAAACTTTACATAGAATCTTATAGTGCGTCTAACAATTTGACCAGTACCGTTGTACCTGTACCAGGGATTGTAGTTCTTAAACAAGATATTATTCGAATTTTATATGACACTTTCAAAAATATGTATCTCCAACATTGGATATACTCCAAAAACTATCGTATTCTTATAATGCTCTCTGTGAAGTACCACTCAATGCCTACCACTGAACCTGCATTTATTTCCACCATCAAAAACGGCACGTTTAAGTGTTTTCCCGAAAGACCTTTTCCAAACCACCGCCGTAACACCAATCCCATAAAAGAGTTGTGAATTAAAAATATACGTTGCCCCATATACCATCGCTGTACCTTAAGCCCATTAAAGGTATAAAACTGCGTTTCCTGATCATAAAGTTTTACGTGACGACACGTCATGCGATGGAGAGTTGGCGATGGTGGGTGCTGTCGCGTGAGGATGTATCGAAGAGTACCAACAAACTTTCACCCCTCCTATACCATAATTACGTGATACCAGAAAACTCATAACTCATTCAAGCCAACATCCTCCCAATCAAATAGAGGTTGTTCGAGTGAGAAATGGGAAATTTTTAAACTAAACTTCATACATGTGGAAAAAACATTTATCAAAGCATTGTTGATAAAAATGTTTTTCAACGGTAAATGTTTATTTTTAGCCCACGGATGTTGTTTGAAGAAGGAAAACTGTATGATAAAGATGGATTCAATTAAAATGTTTTGCCGTTTCGCAGGATTAAAACTGGTAATTATTCCAATATATTTGGAGCTTCTTGTCTGATAAAATAGTTTTAGATTATTTATATTTCAAAATACTTAAAATGCGAGAGCAGAAAGTCCAAAAACACTCAAAATGCTCACTTCAAGCGAGTAAATTATATCGAAAAATACTCAATCTAAAAGGTTTAAAAAATTTTGACAGTTATTGTTCTTTTATGAAGCAACAGACACATGTCTCATTTAGTGATAAAAGCTCATGACCATTGGAAAGGTTAAAATTTGTTTTAGCTTATTTCCTTAAAAAAATACTTTATCGACGCAGTTCAGTTCAGAATTTGTGCTTTAACACTTTAATCGTAGTATAGATTCAACATTTCAATCACAGGTAAAACACAAAAAAGTAGTATTTAAAAATAGATAATTGTACATAAAAGTAGATTAATCGTTATCTATTTTCGCTGAACGTTTTTCAAACACAAAGAAATTCGTCTGACTCTAAGTTATATGCCTTATATAAACAATATGAACTCACGAATTTATGATGGATGACTCATTAGCTTAATGTTTTTATGTATATACATAATACTGATAACAATAAACAGCAAATAACAATAAATGCTGATACACTGACAGAAGTTTTCTTCCTTTCTGATTGGAGGCCAGGCTCATTTTTACTTTTTATTATGCTGATGTCTAATATATAAAGAAACATTATTTAAGTATTTTTCTTGAGCTATATTTTAAGTTAGCCATAGCTAAATTTTAAAATATACCGAACTCTCAATTCTATGGAGAAAAAAAATGTGCATTATTTTTTTTTAAAGGTAGGTACTGAACTTCAGCTCTTCACCTCTGAAGATGCCGTAAGTGTTGCTAGTTTAACGTTATGCAGTGGGCACCTAAATCACTGAGGCAAGCAACATTATACACGCCACACTGCCACAGATACCCGTTTATAGGGTGGGAGGCATTCGCACATCACACACAACAGAGGACAACACACAGAGAGAAACATCCGTACCCTTTGCTGGATTCGAACCCGCAGCCATTTTCAAATATTTCGTAACATAAAGAAAAGTCTAAATTTGCACAGTATCTGATAAATTACGTGTGCTCGATAGAAAGTTAATAAAATTCCACATTTATTCTTAATCATGAAAACTAGTTTCTAAAAAGAAACTTCATTGGATCACTGCTGATATCTTAGTGATTTAAATAAATAATGATTAAATTGAAATGAAATTAATAAAATGAAATAGTGATTTAATAAAATGAAATAGTTATTAATGAAATAGTGATTTAATAAAATGAAATAGTGATTAATGAAATGGCGATTTAATGAAATGAAATAGCGATTTAATGAAATGAAATAGCGATTTAATGAAATGAAATAGTGATTGATGAAATAGTGATTTAATAAAATGAAATAGTGATTAATGAAATAGAGATTTAATAAAATGAAATAATGATTTAATAAAATGAAATAGTGACTAATGAAAAAGTGATTTAATAAAATGAAATAGTGATTTAATAAAATGATATAATGATTAATGAAGTAGAGATTTAATAAAATGAAATAGTGATTTTAATAAAATGCAATTGAACGAAACAAAGGTTTACGCTAAAGCGATACGCTTTGGGGAATAATATGTTCAGCTTTAACTACACTTCCCTGGCAGCAACACTGAATAACAGATATGGGTGTGGTAGACATACGATAGTTTAAACAGCCTCCCCCCCCCTCACACGCACACGCAGTGAACCACATGTTTAGAACTTCATATATATTCCACTGACAGCCTCATATCGAATCCCTCCCCCACATAGCACCTAGAATTCTCTGGTGTGTGCTATGATACTGCCGTATCCATTACGGGGACCGCAGGAAACGGAATGTTATTGTATATCCCAAGCCAACATTCCATTTCTCATCACGACCATTACGAATGCTGTACCACTATCTGAGGGGGAGGGGGTGAAGAATGATATGTGCTACGAATCGAACACTCGAATAAAGTCGCTATTCGATTCTTTCAGTTTCTTGCTATCCTGCTTTCATGAAACATATGATACATTAGGCTAGATTTAATACTGGAAAAAGGAATGCTTTCTGATTTTTTGCTGTCTTTATAGACAGAATATGTGAGATTTTATTCTGTCTTTAAAATTCCGTCATCAGTGCCCGTTTAAGATAAATGAATTGTTCAAATGAAGATGCAGTCAACCCCGGTTAAAGGAATGTCATTGGTTCCAGCCAATTCTATTTAATTAAGCTGGTTATTCGACTAAAAGGGGAGTGCTTTATTCAATCTTAAGTTATCATTTTTGCGAAATTTTAGTTTTTAATGGTATTCAATGCACAGTGTAGTTATTTGATTAAATAAACTCTATTTTATGTTCAATAAACAATTGTAATTAAAACTGTTTGTGTTAGCATCATAAAATGTGAATGTCATTTAAAGTTCACTGGAGTAAGCAATGCACTATAGTTTGTCTATACACTATAGTACGCTATACACCATAGTTCGTGTACAGTAAGAACTCCCCCTGCCACAAAGTCTGAGGCCGTCAGCTGCTATGGAAACAAGAATAGCGCTTTTCAGGGAGGGTAGCTTCTCTTCACTCTAGGGCTAACATAGTAGATCAAATAAAAAGATTCCCTTTTTCTCGACGACCAGAGCCAAAACCAGTCCTAAACACTGATCCCACACCCCTACTTGAAATGGTTATACCTCGTTACTATAGTCACCGCCACGGGTCTAGACGAATGACTAGGGGAGTTCTTACTTTAGGCAAACTATAGTGAGTTATGTTTATCAAACCTTTTCTTAGCAAAGCTAATAGCGCACCAGGAAGGGACAGCAAAATAAATCTGTCTGTACCTTTTTTTACATTCTAAATGATGCGCGATTGAAGTAAGCCAAAGAAGGGCTCCTTCCTTTATTTCAATGTATAACTGAAAACAAGGTTAGATTTATTCTTACCCCTAACACATGTGTAGAGCAACAAATGAACAGGAAATCCCGATTGAAGTGACCACCTATTGTATTCTTATCTTCTTAACTGAAAAACGGAAATTCCATTCTAACCGGTGAAACATTTCTTAAAAATAAAAATCTTCTTTTCGGTACTCTTTTTTACGCAATTAGGCGGGCACTAGAAACAACAAGTATCCGTTTAAACTAGAAAGTTTAACAATAGTTTTATATATATTGATTTGGTTCCGTTAAATTTTATTCGTATAAGCGGGTTATTCCACTATCCGATATACAATTAAGGGGGGTTAACTGCATATCGAGCTCAAAAAGTTTATCACTTATATTTAAGATGAGTGGGAAAAATCAGTGTGCATGCATTTGGAAAGAAATTCTTTTTGCCTGTAAAAGAAATCTTCCCGGTCCCTGATGATGGAGGTTAGTTCAAATAATAAATAAAAAAAAGCGTTTATTGTGATTTATCGTTTGATATGCATTTCAAAGATATTCAAGAAAGCTGAAGATATAAAAATTCATGAGATTCTTGTGATTTAATTTTTTTTTTCTTTAACAATAAATAAGAGGAACAATATATTCAAGATACGTTATGTTTAATAAGATAGATAAGGTTATATTTGGATAAGATATTACTATTCTTTTTTAGGTAAAATATGTTTATCTTTAAATGAAATAGTTTAATCTAAAAAACTTAAGTCACGTAAGTTGACAATAACTAATTAAAATAGAAATTTCGAAGCATATACTTTTGCAGAAATGCAATTATTTTTAGAAGAAATGCATTCATTTTTAGAATTGCATGCTAAAAAAAGTTTCTAGCAAGTATATAAAAAATTTGCGATTAAAGCCTTTTTTTTAAAAAAAAATTTTTTATTTAATTTTAAATCATCGAAAAATTTACGTGATAAGTAATAACTTAAAAATGTAGGATATTTTTTTAAAAATATATTTAACGCATAAAACAATATAAAAAAAGGATCAATTATTTTGTTTTTCTTTTTCATTTTTGATGAAATTTTAAGAAAAAAAAATCATTCAACTAAAATGAGATGTAAAACTTGATTTAGTTTTTTTCCTCTTTTTAATTTCCAGAGGCGACGGAAATTAGAGAGAGGAATTCTTCCTCATTACTATTTTCCTTGTTGTTTTGTTTCATAAATATTATTATAAATATAAATCAATTATTATAAAATGTTTCATAGGCTGTATATTGTTACTCCACAAACTTTCGAACATGTATATTTAAAAGAAAATTGCCTAATTAAGTACGTTTATAAGATATAATTGCTTAATTTTTCAAAAAATTGCAAAATAATTAAAACTAGTGAGCTGCGCCCCCTGCTCGCTAACGCTTGCCAACCCCCGAAAATTGCTACGCAATGTTATATGGTTTGCTCCGCAAACCAAGCTCGCTTCGCTCGCTACTAACTTAGGTACATTGCAAATGCACAAAATTCTAAGAATTCAAAACAATCATTCAAATCCATATAACAACTTTTTTTTCTAAAAAAAATTACATCTTTTTAGTAAGTACTGAGTCCTTAAAATAAATTTGAATTCAAATAAATGACATGTAATTCGTTAAATCTATTAGAAATGTGCTATAGTATAAAATCTTAAGATAAAATTTCTAAAACTGATATCTCTTTAAAAAGATTAAAATTTCGGCTATAATTAAGTCTATTAAAAATTTAAATAAGTGAATTGCAATG
Source organism: Parasteatoda tepidariorum (assembly GCF_043381705.1). Classification (NCBI taxonomy): domain Eukaryota; kingdom Metazoa; phylum Arthropoda; class Arachnida; order Araneae; family Theridiidae; genus Parasteatoda; species Parasteatoda tepidariorum. Next base: position 11,363,508 of record NC_092206.1, read on the forward strand.
GAAAAACCTGCATAAACAAATAAATTCTAGTAAAACAAATAAATTCGTGATATAAATCAAAAATTGTCAAATAAATTCGTAATACATAAATTCGTGAAAAAAAAACGCTTTCGACAAAAAACCAAAATAGAGATCTATCGACAAAGACTTCTGCCTAGCTTATGCTCTCCCTGGTTATTTCAGTTTCCGTTTTTAAAAGCGCTATATGTTGAGCCATCTTAGCTAGATTTGGCATGTGACATTTTTAGCGGTAATCATTGGTCTATTTTCTAGCGTTGCCATTCGGGGAGTTGTAATGAGGCTTTTTTTTATGGCCGTGTAAGAGAAATATATATATAGATTCCGATTTATAAATCGAGTTATAAATAGAATTAATAATAAAATGAAAAATATATTTCTGTTTTCAATTAAGAATGATTTTAATGATTTGCAATACAGATTAGAAATACTGAAGGCAAAATTACGAATAGATAATTTTGTTCAAAAAAATTCAGTATTAAAACATATAACGAATTTTTTTTAAATTATCAGTTCATTTTAAAATGTTTGTAAGCATATTTATTTGTATACATATTTTAAACTTTTAAAATGTAAAAACTGCACTAAGAAATTAAAAGAAATACCATACACAGAACCTTTAATGCTTGATATTTGGATCTGGGTGAAACCTGAAAATTTGACAATAGGTGAAAAGAACAATTTTTGTCTCCATTTCTAAAAATCGTTCGAAATGCCATTTAGAACTTTCAGGAGAATTACTTGAAAAATTGATTTTTCCACATTGCTCCAGAACTTGTCATGGACAAAAAAAAGCTACAAACGATTCTTCTTTTTTCTTTCTTTTTCCAAAGATTTTAAATATTTCATTAGTGATATTTGCTAGATTATAGCTCTCATTAAAAATGAAATTTCTTGCACTTACTTTAATACTTAATTATTCTTTATTCATTATATCAGATGAAATCAATTATCAACGTGATAGTGGCAGCATAAGCGGAACCCGTCACCGAAATAGAGTTTCTTTAGGTTATCTGAAATCATATGTTTAAAGTGATGCTTCAAGAAGTGTTTGTATAAAACTAAATTTAAAACTGACGACATTTAAGATAGAAAAAAAACTTACGTTATATGTACCAAAATATAATATTAATGTCGATATAGTAGTGATTCATTTAGGAGAAATGTAGAAAAAAAAACATACGCTGTATGTACCGAAATACAAAATTAATGTTGAAATAGTACAACAGAATAGTAAACAAAACACTTTCTTTTTTTCTCGTTTTTTTGCAGACAAATCATTATATTGGAAAAATAGCTTCCATAAACATTTAAAAATTATTGAAGTTGGCAGTAAGTATATTTACCAGGACCTTTTAAAGGGTTATAAAAATATTCGCAAAAGCCCATTTTGAGGAAAACATATTTTGATATTTTGTGCTGGCAGAAATAATTTACACAACTATTTTCACTTTACTATTTTCATAGCAAAACCAAAAAAAAGCATAAATTATTACTATTGAAATTTAGACAGATTATTATCAATGTCTGACATAAGTTTCAATCCTGTTTGTCCCTTACACGCTTTAGGGTAAAATACTCATTTTTTTCAAAACTGTGTTAATCCTTAAAAACATGCCTAATTAAACGAAAATTCGCGTTAATTTAACTTATAAATTGATTATTCGTAAACATGATATGACATGACTAACATTATCTTTCACTTTTCTTCTGAACTTCTACTTCTATATGATCTGCTAATTACAATTCAATAAATGTCGATCTAATTTAGACTAATTTCAATACATCAGCTTAGATGAAAAATAAAAGAACATAAGACAGAAATTCTTACTTCTATTCTTCCAACAAACAGCAACAATAAAAGAAAATTTATGTTTCAAAAATAACCCAAGATATAGCTTTTATTAGCTTTTGTATTATTTACACAGGAGAGTTTTTTTCCCCATTCCTACCTTATTTCTCAAAAGAATAAATATCCCATTTTTTTTCACACCATTCACCGAAAAATTTAAGAACTTGCAGCGCAAGGAAAACAACTAGGTGAAAAATACTTCGGTGAGTATTTTCTCAACAACGCAAGAAAACTAAAACTCACTCCAAAAATGAAAAACTGTCTAAAGAAAGATGAAAAAGAGCTTCAAAACGAAACTATATATATATATAGTTGAAGTAATATTACCTTAAAATATATCCCGACAATTGTCTGTTGGAAAAATGAGCACGAAAACAAGAGAGGGGAAAAAATGGAATTATTCTTGTAAGCAATACGTAACAAAATTTATAGTGTTTCCTTTACTTTGAAAGCACCTGCGGGATATTTGAAAGAAAGACAAACGTAGTGGTATAAAGAAAGTTTAGAGGTTTCTTTACAATTCTTTTGGAACGGTATTTTCATCATCCGTGACACCCCCCTCAATTTGAAATAATGTATTACTTATTTAAATTCAAGCTATCTGAGACAATAATAGTTACTTATAAGAGCCTCATTCTTACAAGATTTGAATTTTGAAGAAAAAAGATTGTGCTATAAAACGCTGTAGTGCAATTTGAAAGTTAAAAAGAAATGTTACAAGAAAAAGTCAATTTTTTTTGTAAGCACTACGTAAAAACGTAACAAAAACACTTCCGCTACCCGAAAGCACTTGCGGGGAATTTGCAAGAGAAATAAAGTTTGGAGAAAAGAAAGTTTGGTAAAGAAAGTTTGGATATTGTTCAAAAAGATTTGTGTACAAAGAACCAAACACACGGATATCCCATTGCAAGTATTGCCCTCCATTAAAAATGTTACTTTATATTGTAGTTTAATAATAGCCATTTAAGAAAACAGTAGTGACTTATAATTGTTCCCTTACAAAAAATAAGGAGCTTTTGAGTTTGACAGGTGTAAAAAAATACACCTGGGATAGAAAATGAGGCTATGTTTTGCACCAAAAATAGCCTCATTGATAAGCCTCAGTTACACCTCATAAAATCAACCTCATAATTAGCTCAGCAATACTTTTAGTCGAAATAGGGTAAAATTATTCACACCTCAAATATATATACTTGCAAAAAGTGTAGGAAAAAAAATAGAGCGGGGAGTCCCTCCGCGCGGAAGGAGTTAAATTTCGCAACCTGCGACGTTAATTGTAGAAGAATCAGCAGTCGTAGAAGGATCACTAGTTCTATTCAACGACTCTTTTTCCTGCTCCACTCGCTGCCGTGCTCTGTAATCACGGTAATATTGTGCATTTTTCCCTCCTGGACCTATTGAACCAGGCTTGTGGTTGCCTCATCGTCTCGCTATGGAAAATGTATTTGTATTAATAATGAATGTGAATGCGTCATAATGTAATTTCAAAAGAGAAAACCTAACAATCAATTGATATTCACAAGAGACCTACCTTGACATAACCTTAAATCCGTCGCATTGTCAGCGGGATTGTTTTCCCTCATTTTTTACAATTGTTATCCACTAAATTTGAAAATAAAAAATACTACCCTATTAAATTATATGTGTATCAAAACAAACTAAAAAAATATTTATAGATAAATAATACTTTTATTATTTTTATGCTAGTGAGAACCAAAACAATATGGAATTGAACAAGAAACAATAAAAATTGCGATTAAAGCCTTTTTTTTAAAAAAAAAAATTATATTTAATTTTAAATCATCGAAAAATTTACTTGAAAAGTAATAACTTAAAAATGTAGGATATTTTTTTTAAAAAAAATATTTAACGCATAAAACAATATAAAAAAAGGATCAATTATTTTGTTTTTCTTTTTCATTTTTGATGAAATTTTAAGAAAAAAAAATCATTCAACTAAAATGAGATGTAAAACTTGATTTAGTTTTTTTCCTCTTTTTAATTTCCAGAGGCGACGGAAATTAGAGAGAGGAATTCTTCCTCATTACAATTTTCCTTATTATTTTGTTTCATAAATATTATTATAATATAAATAAATTATTATAAAATGTTTCATAGGCTGTAGACTGTTACTCCACAAACTTTCGAACATGTATATTTAAAAGAAAATTGCCTAATTAAGTACGTTTATAAGATATAATTGCTTAATTTTTCAAAAAATTGTAAAATAATTGAAATTCCAATTTATAAATCGAGTTATAAATAGAATTAATAATAAAATGAAAAATATATTTCTGTTTTCAATTAAGAATGATTTTAATGATTTACAATACAGATTAGAAATACTGAAGGCAAAATTACGAATAGATAATTTTGTTCAAAAAAATTAAATATTAAAACATATAACGAATTTTTTTTAAATTATCTGTTCATTTTAAAATGTTTGTAAGCATATTTATTTGTGAATGAGGGTGAATGAGGGAAAACTGGATCCTACCACGTGATTTCCCGGCCAATAAAAATGTAGCGTTAAACGTTTAACACAACCTTGTTGGAAGTCGCATAAGAAGTATAACTTCAATAACATGCAAGCATCAAAAACAACCTTTGCCAAGCTCGTTGCTTAAAGGTAGGTTTCTATCAACCTCAAAACCTTGATTATAAACCTTTAGAGGTTGATTTTTGAGATTGTTTTGAAGTCAACTTAAAATAAACCTCAGCAAAATAAACTTAACACCTCCAAATAAAACCATATAAACCTCAAAAGCACTTTAAAATTTTGTAAGGGTTTGATGTCGACAACGTAAACACTTGTCCGGAAAAAGAAGAAGCAATTTGAAAATCGTTAAATTAAATTCTTTGGGTTAAGTTACTTGTTGACTAGCGTTGTACGTTCCCCAGATAATAACTTCCTCCTCTCGTAGGTTGTCAGCAGCCGAAACAGTTTTAACCAAGCAACTTCTTTAATTATATCTTTCACCCACACATGGCAGTCAACAAAACTTTCTTGTACTGTTGTAAAAGGGCTGTCAGATTTGATAGGAAAAACAGGAGTAGCATTTGTATTTCTTTCAGGAAGTTACTCCTTCATGGCAAAAATTTCCTTTATGACAAAAATACATTAATTCTTAGTTCAATCGATTACTATAGAATTAACATCGGAATATTGAAATAACAATATTCCATTTCCATGGAAAGAATGATGAGTTGTACTAGAGTTTGGTATGTGATATATATTGACCATTGCACAAGTTGAAAAAAGTCGTCCTTTTAACCTGGTTTCGCTACTTAAAATATAGTCTGCACTAATTAATTAGCAAATTTGATGTAAAAATAAGATTTTAGTTTTTAAATACGAAGATCCGATCATTAGATCAAAAGTTATTCAGAAAGGTCCGTTTATTATTATGCGCACTGTAAGTATAGATCACTGCCTAGTTGTTTTGTCTTTGTGCTGTAAAATCTTCACAGATCTACATGTTTAAATATGTTTGCGTTTTCACTGTCATCACCAGCATCGTCAATGTAAAATACAAAATCAGCAGATGCAATTGTATTGTTAATTTGTACTATTTAAATTTCTTTTGTCTTCGTTTTTTCTCGTACTAGGTTATTTAATGATATTAGGTTCTGAAAGTGCTGCATAGTATGCAATGCAATAAAATCATCGGAACTTAGATCATGATCAGAGGCCTGTTTTCTAATTAAGGGCACAGACACGAACAGTAGCATGTCGCTGAATGTAGATGCAATACTTAGTGAACCCCTGACTTGAGCACATTCTCCTTCCCCCCCCCCTCCAAAAAATAGTTTTAAATTCCTTAAACTATTTCTAACATTACTTTGGCAGGCGAGTTTGTAAAATTATTTGTATTATCCATAGACTCTATCCTTTGTTAATTTTTCGAGTTTTGATTTATTGAATTATTCATTAGTTGTTGAATTATTTATTGCTTATTGATTTATTGATTTCTTCAAACATACTGTGTTATTCAACACAATAAGTAACCTTTTAACATGCTCAAAATAATCTCAGACACAGCACTGGTGCTCCAAAATATCACATCCGGCTATTACTCGGGGTAATTATTATTATTATTTTATTTTTTTCTTAATTTTTTGAGTACGTGAATATATATCGGGAGAAGGAAGGGGAACTTTGTAAAATCCTAATCTAACACGGGAAAAGTTAATTTAGATGCAATTTAGAATAATAGATGGCAGCACTTTACTGAAAAGTTCAAAGAATAAAGATTGTGTTCAAAGAGCAATTTTTTTATTTTATTTTATTTATTTATTTATTTTTTTATGTAAAATGGAGTCCAGTTTTTTTAAAACGTCATATAATTAATTTATTTTTTTAGAAAATAAAGAAATTATTATTTTTTAAATTTTCTGAAAATAATGCTCCAACAGAAGCGAATGTTACCACTGCCACGGAATAACTTTCAAATAATATTTTTTTGGTCATAAGAAATATAGGTAAAATGGGTTTTTTAAAGCCTTGATAAAATTAATACTTAAGTTTATATGTAAAAAAAGAAGCATTTTATAAAAACATATTTTATGCTGCTTTAAAACTTTAAAATTCTTCAAGAAGGAAAAAAGAAAAAAAAAAACGTATTTTTTTACGCGTCTAGGAAAAAGAAAGGAAAAAAATTCCCATTTTTGCACTTTTAAGTCTTAATTAATTTTCTTACCGTGATGTTTACTTTAATGAAAATATTTTTTTTAGTGCTAGCTTCTTTTGTCGCAAGTTAATAAGGCACAATTTCGCGAAAAGGCGGTTCTTGTTTTAAATAAAAACAAGATAAAATTATACGTTTAAGCAAACATACTCTAATATTAAGTCAAAAGCAGTATGCAAGACCTTCGGGGAACGAAAAGCTAAACGATAGCAGAAAAAAGCATGGCAGATTTCTGTCACAACAGAATTAAAATAAAAAATGGAGAAAAAAAGCAAAACAAATGAAATACATATTTTCTTAATCTGAATTTCCCTCTGAATAATTTTATTTCGAGTAATACAATTTCAACTTACTAAAAGAATAATGTATATACAGTACGCCAAGAAACGAAGAAAAAAGAAGATCAACTGCTCGAATTAGCAAGTACTTAAATGTAATCGTAATGGTTCTAGATTTTAAACTTAGTTACGCATATTATGCATAACTTTTTGAAAAGAAAAGTAAGAGAAAAATATACCAGAGAAAACATGACAAGTTTCTGTTACAATAAAATAAAAAAATAAAAAATTCTTTTTTTTCTAAACCAAATTTTCATCTAAATAATTTGATTCGGTGTAATATAATTAAATTTATTTATGTCAAACATTTCCGGTCAAAGATTAAATCATATACAGCACGCTAAGAAACGAAGGTAAAATGATCATTTATATGATCGAATTAGCATGTACTGAGATGTAATCGTTATGATTCTAGATTATGAAAAATCTTTATGAAAAGAAAAGTAAGAGAAATATATACCAGAGAAATTATGACAAGTTTCTGTTACAATAAAATAAAAAAAATAATAAATAAAAAATTCTTTTTTTTTTCTAAACCAAATTTTCATCTAAATAATTTGATTCGGTGTAATATAATTAAATTTATTTATGTCAAACATTTCCGGCCAAAGATTAAATCATATACAGCACGCTAAGGAACGAAGGTAAAATGATCATTTATATGACCGAATTAGCATGTACTGAGATGTAATCGTTATGATTCCAGATTATGAAAAATCTTTATGAAAAGAAAAGTAAGAGAAAAATATACCAGAGAAATTATGACAAGTTTCTGTTAGAATAAAATAAAAAAAATAATAAATAAAAAATTCTTTTTTTTTTCTAAACCAAATTTTCATCTAAATAATTTGATTCGGTGTAATATAATTAAATTTATTTATGTCAAACATTTCCGGCCAAAGATTAAATCATATACAGCACGCTAAGGAACGAAGGTAAAAGGATCATTTATATGATCGAATTAGCATGTACTGAGATGTAATCGTTATGATTCCAGATTATGAAAAATCTTTATGAAAAGAAAAGTAAGAGAAAAATATATCAGAGAAATTATGACAAGTTTCTGTTACAATAAAATAAAAAAAAACAATCCGAAAAACAAATTCATTGACCTGAATAATTTAATTTAGATTAATATAATTTAAACTTACTTATCTCAAACATTTTGGGTGAAAGAATAAGGCATATACACCACGCCAAGAAACAAGGATAAAAAGAACATTCAAAAGATCGAATTAGCACATGCAGAGATGTAATCGTTATGATATTAAATTATGTTAAACTTAGTTTTGGAAATTTTGAAAAACACATATAATAGGAAAAGAAGGGAAAAAACATACGAGACAAAACAAGACAAGTTTTTGTTACAATAAATTGAAAAGAAAAATTACAAATATATATATATATATATATTCTTCAAACTGAATTTTTCACTGAATAATTTGAAGCTTACTGATTCCAAAAATTATACGTTTGCAAAAACTACAGACCTTGATAGAAAAACATGTTTCAATTTAAAAATATTCACCGTGAATTAAATAATAACTTAATTGTTGTCAAAGCATAAAATTTCAATCTACGTTACGCTACCACTTTTTGAAAACCACCTTAATAGAGCTTCACATTAAATAATTTTCGTTAAATTCATTATGTAATGAAATATTCCATGTAAAAGAAATTTTGTATCATGTTATTTTTCACTTTATGTTTTTAGCCCTTTAGACAAGCATCTTTAATGTCAAGGTCTTCTTATATAATGCTTTCCCTTTTTTCTAGAATTTATAACGCTCGTCACGTATTGCCTTTTAACCAAAAACCCTAACCAGAATTATATCAAAAATCCATCATGTCTTAACCACTCTCAAAAGTCTTCCGGGCCATGAGACCAACAAAAGCCATGCATCAAACAGGAAAAGAGAGGGCGCCCACCAATGGCTATCCACCTAATCCATCTCCCATCGTGTTAATATCCAAAATTAAGGCCTTGGCGAAAATGAATTTATGCCAAAGAGGGTGTAATATATGACTTTAGGTCAGCGACAAGAACTGAGCTAGGACGCATGAGTGATGAACAGCGCTAAATTGAGTCTCCTGGCTTCAGAATTAGTTGGAACTAAAATTGAAGTTGTAGTTTTTAAGTGGGTAGTTCATTATTCAGTTTTTAAGGTGTAATTCATTATTTATTACCGTTAAAATAAAATTCATATAATATGAAGTGTTATGAAGATAATTTGCAAATATTAGAACCTTACGATTCCAATGAATGGTTATCAGCAGTGATTTTTTACATTAAAAATATATTTTAATATTTATGAGATGATTATATTTACTATTTAGTACAAATTCATTTTCGCTTTAAACTAATTTCTTAAGTAGCGTAATAGTCGTTTCATATCCTCATAAAATCCAATTTATATAAACTACTGAATTAATTTGATATTTTTTAAAGAAGTAATAATTTTTATAAAACTGATAAAATGTGTACTATAACAGCGAATTAAAACCAGAGGATTTGCATAAAAGAAAAACACATTGAAACAATCTGAGACTGAAAATTTTAAAGGTCTTTATTTAGATTAATATTTTAAATTTCTCATTTTAAATATTTAAAACTTATCATTTATTTTATTCTAAACTCATTTAAAAAAATTTTCAGCATTAATTAAAAAAAATGGTTTATACTTTATTCAGATGCAATGTGAAAAAAAAATTACAATTTAACTGAATAATGAAAAAAAAGAAAAGTATTTAATTATTAATAAAATGAATTCTTACATATATGTATAGTTTAAACTTTAATTTGCAGCATTATGTAACTTTATATATTTAAAAAAATCAGTGAAACCAGGAAATTTATGTAAGGCTTAAAACTTTTCTTATGTTCCTATTACGAACTCAATTTGAAGCATTATAATAAAATGCATAAACAAATGATAAATGTAAGCTAAGTAAATGACGTAGACGTGAAGGAATTATATTGCAATAAATTCGAGAAGTGATATGGCGCTGAAGTTAATTAATCTCACTTTAATTAACATTCTAACTTATGTGGACAAACTTAGCTCAACTTATAACATGCCATTTTGTTTATAACTATCCCAGAGGTGATTGTGAGCCCAAGTCAAAATTCCGGAAAATTTCTTGAGTTACACATACCTATACCATTTACACATATCCATGATGACCTGGAGAAGTAATTAAAATTTACAAATATGTCTTTCTTTCTTGAGTTTATGATTATAATNATTAATTTCTTAAGTAGCGTAATAGTCGTTTCATATCCTCATAAAATCCAATTTATATAAACTACTGAATTAATTTGATATTTTTTAAAGAAGTAATAATTTTTATAAAACTGATAAAATGTGTACTATAACAGCGAATTGAACTCAGAGGATTTAAATAAAAAATAACATTGAAACAATATGAGACTGAAAATTTTAAAGGCCTTTATTTTGATTTTTTAAATTTCTCATTTTAAATATTTAAAACTTACCATTTATTTTATTCTGAACTCATGTAAAATTTCTTTCAGTATTAATTAAAAAAAAATGGTTTATACTTTATTCAGATGCAATACGAAAAAAAAAATTACAGTTTAACTAAATAATGAAACAAAGGAAAATTATTTGATTATTAATAAAATGAATTCTTACATATATGTATAATTTAAACTTTAATCTGTAGCATTATGTAGCTTTATATATTTAAAAAAACAGTGAAACCAAGAAATTTATGTAAGGCTTGAAACTTTTCTTATGTTCCTATTACAAACTCAATTCGAAGCAATGTAATAAAATGCATAAACAAATGATAAATCTAAGCTAAGTAAAAAACGCAGACGAGAAAGAACTATATTGTAACAAATTCGAGAAGTGATATGGCGCTGAAGTTAATTAATTTCACCTTAATTAACATTCTAACTTATGAACACAAACTTAGCTGAACTTTAACACGTCATTTTGCTTATAACTATCAGCTGATGCTGACGTCATAGGTCACATGTGTGGGTATTCCGAGATCTTCTTAACCCCTTCCTTCTCGCTCCCGTGAAAATGAGGGGGTGAGGTTTCGCCCTCTATTTCTCGCTCCCGTGATATAGTGTTCAGTAGTAATGTGCCAATAAGAATGAAACTAATTAATATTTTTTTGCTCGGAAAATATTTTATTTCTCATTTTACACACCAGATGGCAGCACCAGGATATTTTTAAGGTAATTGTAGATAGTTAATTTTAAACTAGAAGTCAGCACTAATCAAATACGTGTATAATATGAATGTTTAAAAAAATAGGCGCTTTTATGATCGTTTTCTTGAAAATTAACCGATAGTTATGGGGTTAAAGTGCTAGTACCCAATTGTTCATTTTCTCCTTCTGGAATAGTTCTCCCGTGTCACAGCATAAGAAATAACGAACAATTAAATTAAGAGTTCTTTTCTTAATATTAATCTCCACCAGGTTACTATTTGTTCAAAATAAATAATGTTCTACAAATGTTTGATTTAAATTTTCTCCACTATCTCGTATAGTTTTCGAGACAATAAAGCTAACTGAGCAATTTTCCTCCAGATGGCGTTGCGAGCTGTCTCATGTCGCACAGCAAATAACCACTTTATTATACCAGGACATTACTTGAATAGCCATAAAAGAAGCCATTCGAAAGTAAACTGGAACAACATGATTTCTTAGGGCACTCTAAAATCAAGCTTAAGTGTTATTTTGTAGCATTACGCAAATTTAATGATAATTAGCATTTTGATAGAAGACTTTTTTTTCTTCCAATTCCTACCATTATTTCCTGCGCTCCCTATATCTTGTTCAAATTTTCAATCGTTCATGAAATACTTTTTATTCATTCACTCAAATTCAAATACATTTATTTTAAAACTTACTAATGACACTAAATGTTAATACAGTTTTTTCAAATATTAATTCATTCATGAAACAGGGATGAGCGAAAAACGAAATGAAATTTTATGATAGGTTAAGCGTTAGTCTTTTTTTATATTTTACTATAAACGATTTAGCTTTTCACATATTTTAAAGATAACGTCAGTGATAATTTCTAACTTATAGCTCCATTTGAACAAAAAAAAAAATAGTTTATTGAGCACATTTAAGTGTTTAATTATTTAATATTCGCAATGTCAGATACATTCAATAAAGAACATTACGTGGTAGCAAGTGTGGTCCACATCACCAAATTTATACTTTTATTTTATATTTGTCTGATATCATAGGCTTTTTTTCTCAATTCCTATTATTAGTTCACACTGTCCCTATATATATTTATATATTATATTTATAATTATAATTTTATATTATATATATATTTATTATATCCCTATATATATTTATAATTTTCAATCGTTACTAAAATACTTTTTATTCATCCACTCTAATTCAAATACATTTTTTTAAACTTGATGTCCCTTGATGTTAACACAGTTTTTTCAAATATTAATTAATTAATTACATTAATTAATTAAATTTAATTAATTAATTAATTTTAGTTGGGAATGGGTGAAAAAATTTTATTATTTAATAGAAAGTAACTAAAATAAAAATTTTATTTGCCGATCTAAATAGGAATTGACTTTAATTTTTTTTAAATAATACTTTAATCTAATATAGTAATGAATTCAATTTCTGAGTGCGTTATTGAATAAATATAGTGTTACAATTTAATATTAATTACAATATCAATTACAATTCACATATATTTATTACGTTGAGGAACAAAGAGTTACCTAGGTGTATCATATTATAATTAATTGCAAAACTATCCATTTAACACATATTTAAGCTAATTAGCCATCTGTTTCAAGAAATCGAAACGTATATTTAAAGATCGAAAATAACCCAATTACTTGCAGACTTGGCGGGGGTAAGTCGATCATTTTTATGCTCAATCCGTCAGAAACATTTGTGAAAGCATTTATCTTGGCGTTATTGTACTTTCAATTTGTTCTTTCTTGTTTCTACTTTTGTCATGGTTAGAGTAAATGATTAATGGCTACTCGTCTTACTCCATTAACTTCAATAACTTTCCTCGTTAGCCTTTCATCATTAACTCTAAAACACTTTACATATTGATGGAGATTTTTTTATATATATATATTTCAAACTCTTTTCTTAGGGGAATGATATTCTGTAATTTCTATTTCTTTTTTTTTAATACTCATTTATTTAAATAATGTCTGACGTTTATTTTATTGGCATTTTCATTTCATTCGAATTGGATATTGCTCAAAAAGTATATTATTTGTTCGGTGAAATTTGGTTTTCATATCAATAGTATTTGAAGTTGTAAGGAAAGACTAGGATAGATGGCCGTATTTTTTTTTTTTTTTTCAAAATCGGAGTAAAAGTAACTAAGAAATAAGGATACAAGAAATATTCATGGACATTTCGAATTCTCATTGATGTGGAAAATAATGGTATATTGAGAACAAAATATGAAAAAAAAAATGTTTGAAATTAACCTAACAAGTAGCAATCTTTTCTTATTTCCTTAATGCCAAGGTCAGATTGCCATTTAAGAGAAAGTGAAGTTAGAATATGGAAAATAACACATTTCCTACAGTTAACCATGAAAATTTTATAATAGGTTGTCAGGAATAAATTTTATCTTATTAGCAGAAAGAAAATCATTAAAAAAAATCTCATCATCATCATAGTTCGCTAGACACCTCAATATCTGCCAATGCCTTCCTCTGATAAAAAAGATCATATCATTTTATTTTCAGTACAATGAGAATTCTACAGTCTCTGACCAAATAATTAGATGCACTATAAAATTCTACGGAAAATCTTAATGATTAGGTGATACCATACAGCTTTATTGTTTTTATATGACTGAAACCGGTTTGCACTGGTTTACGTTCGTGTATCAATTGGTTAAATGAGACAATACATAATATAAATTTGAAGATTTCATAAATTAGACGATATATTATATAAATATAGAATATTTATTACATCAAGTATTATATTAGTATATTATAATAATTCGATCCAATTATTAGATGCACTGTTGTTTTTTAATAATAACATGATTTGCACGAGTTTATGGGCAATACTTTTATATTAAAACAAACATGTAATGGGTTTTAATTCAAGAGATTTTTTATATACTTCCCATTTGTATTTATTTTTAACATTACAATGTTGACCAATTGATACACGAACATAAACAAGTGCAAACCGGTTTCAGTCACATAAAAACAATAAAACTGTACAGTATCACCTGATAATTAAGATTATACATAAAATCTTATACTGCATCTAATTATTTGGTCAGAGACTGTACATCATAAAAGTGTATAGTTTAGTTTCATAGTGTTTAGTTAAGTTTCCAGCCCTTTACTAAAACATTTCAGGCAATGCATTGTTGAAATATAATTCATTGGTCAAAATGATTAATATAATTTCCAATCCTCTTTTTTAAACTTTTATGGCTTTTATTCTTCCTTTTTGTGTTCTTATTACAACATTCAAACAGCCACATATTAGTTATTCAAACAAACATAAATTTTTTATTATCTAAATAACCCAGTCAACTAATTCAGAAGCGTAACACACATCACTGGAAACTAAGACACTTTAATTTTTTCTCCGAGAAAAAATAAAGAACTAACACAATTGTTCCCTCTTAGGAAAAATATTGCCCAAAAAGAATAAGATTGTGGGGGCGGAGTTATTCGGCCAGTACCTCATGATAGAATCAAGTTAGCATGCTATACTAGTGAATGATGTTAAACTTTCATAGTGGTAGTTACGCCACAGTACTCCCCCACCAGAATTTTATCAGAGATATAATTCGATGAACAGATCTCACTAGTTGATGTACTTGTGAAAGACCGGGAGAGAGTCACCGGATTTTTTGAGTGCTGAATGTGAGAGGTGTATTAACATCACAGTCGAAGTCGCTCCTGTGTTGCCATTAGCAGTCGAGAGTATGCAGGCGTTGAGAGTGTAGGCGATGTGTGAATGTTCGAGACGAGACTGAGAAGCAACAGCGCAGGAGGTGAATGATGCATTCACAAATAACAAGTCAACCGTACAATGTGGACTATCCATCGAAGTAGGCGTAACCGTTAAGAGATTGCGAAGTGGGCGTTACTTGCGTGAGCAAATCACGTTCGAAGGTCACCAATGTGGGGG
>NC_092206.1:11379325-11415235 GCF_043381705.1 Parasteatoda tepidariorum
GCAGAAAAATTTAAAAGAGACACGCTAAACGTTGCGTTGGATAAGCTGATTATGGATTTAAACAAAAGGAGCCAAGTCTATGAGATGTATAGCAAGAAATTCAAATTTTTAATGGATTTGCAAGACAAAAATATGGAAAACATAGATCTGGAAAGTGTACGTAATATTGTTGATTATTATCCAGATGACGCAGACGAGCATTTAGTGAATGAGTGCATTCAGTTAAAATCTTATTTACTTCAATCTAAGCCAGAGTCTTACACCTCTTGCAGTGAAATTTTTATGCTAATTTATGAAAAGAAATTTGTTGATGTTTTCCCAAATTGCTACACTATCTTAAAGATTTTTTTAACTTTGCCAATCACTAGCTGTGAAGCTGAGCGCTCTTTCTCCAGGATGTCACATATAGAAAACAAATATAGGACAACAATGTCGAACCATCGACTAAATCATTTATCAGTTCCTTCCATAAATTGTAATTTAACGAAGGACTTACAATGTGATGAGCAAATAAAGGAATTTGCAGCACCAAAATGCAGAAAGGTTGCTTTATAATTTATGTAACATAACTACACCTAACCTGTCAATTTCCTTTGTAATAATGTTGTACAGTTGCTGTTTGTATAGACAAATAAAAATAAATAAAACTATTTTATTGTCCTATTTTTTTCTATATGCTTATCTACATCACTATAGAAAACAGTTTTTTGACAAAATGGCTATTAGGGCCCGAAAATAGTTTCAGCCCAGGGCCCCACAAATACACAATCCGCCCATGCGTATATATATGGAGATAATTATATTTAACGACATGGCGTAAGGAGAAGGGGACACATACCCCCTTCGAAACCCAAGATGATATTAGTCTGAAGGTTAATGTGGAGTTTTAAATAAAAGATGGATTCAGAACATTTTCTGCTGTTTTCTTTAACTTCTAAACATATGGAGCTCTCATGAGACGAAGAAGAATTTTGGATAGCGAACTTGGGTTTTCATCATTACTCGGCCACTCATCTTCAAATGGGAAGTCATTGCCGGAAGCAGTCTCACGTCACTACGTGAATAAAGATTAAATAATAATACAATAACTTAACTTTATTTCTTGTTGTGAATGTTGAAACGCAGAACGGAGGAAGAAAACTGTTGTTGATATCAAGGAAAAGATGGTTTGACTGATAGGAGCAGAAGATCAAGCTTAAACTAGATAAGACTTAATTGGGCAGACTTGTTCCCTATTCCGTGGTTGAAACTAAGAAAGTTTAGTCACTGATTCGAAGAGCCAGAAATCAAAAAGGTATTCGCACATATTTTCACTGGTCCATTTACGTGTCTTTAATAGATTTTTTGAAGAAAAAAAACTTAAATTTAAATGTAATATTACGATACAAAGAGGGTGTAATGGATATATTTACGATGGAACATGATATTTTGTGACTATAAAAGAGACCAAACCACGATACGAAGGAATGAACTAAAACAGCACTGTCTCTTCACATCGATTGTGGGTCTTTGAGACCATCGATAATTTTTTGGGGGTTTAAGTATAATTTTAGTGATTTAGGACAAAGAAACCTCCGTTAATTTCTAGCCCTGCTTTAAGTTTTACCTTGTAACAGCTTCTCAACTTTTTTCTTCTGTCATTCTGTGTTTTGACAAAAAAGAAGTTTCTGGTTTTAAGAACTGATAGTTGTGTCCTTGTTAGTGCCTCATTTACGTTGTTTAGCTTCATGTGTAGTTTATTCATGTTTTTTGCCTTGTCGCAGTTTGTCTCATGTTTTCTTTAGGTATTCTGTGCTTTGACAAAGAAGATTCTATTTTTTTTCAGTACAGGTGGTTTTTGTGCCCTTTATTTGGATTTTATTTACGTTGTTTAGCTTTATTCTTATGCATCTCAACTCTAACTTCACTTGGAAATCAGATCTTGTTAAATTTATCCTGCTTTATTTTAAAGTACACTGTTAAAATTTCCCTCCTAAAATTATAGTAAAATAACTGGCAGCTGCCTGTCCATCCGATTAACCGTAAAGTTTACAGTCAGGAACATTTTTTCCCTTTATGGCTTTGAAACCATTTACAAAAAGTATGGTTATAAAAAAATGAATACAAAACTATACGATTTTTTAACCATTATCAACTAGAATTTTTCAAAAACGTAAAAAATAATTATTACCATAGGAGCTCGGCTTTTCGTAAGGTAATGGGCATTGGAGAGTGCCGGACACTGGAAATTCTTCATGTGTCGAAGGGAATGGAGGAAATAGTGTGGTGTCAACACTAGGACTTGAACTCCAGTTCTTCCGGTCATGAGATTGGTAGATAAGCCCGCTCGGCTGTGATATGTACGAAGTAGCAAAGAACTAAGTAGCTTTTTTAAGTGGTTCTAGTTGGTGCGGTAAAACTCTAGTTGTTTAACCGTATTAGGTGAAACCAGTATTAACAATTACCAGTTATTAAACCATTCCAGCGAACTAGTTATTAAACAATTTTTTTCAAACTTAACAGTTTGATAACCATTTTATTTATGGTTATTTGACTGTTTTGATTAAATAGGGTAAAATAACCATTAAATAAATTGTTATTTAACCATTTTTCCGAGAAATTTCTAAAAGTGTACAACGCAGTATACACAAAACCAAACGTAATGAAAAGAAAAGGAAATTACTTACCATATGTTACTAGAGTAGCAAAAGAGAGGGAGGGGCACTTGCCCTGGACGTAAGTAACATCACACTTATAAGTACCATCATCCTCAATCCTCAATGGAGATATTTTAAGATAAGCACTTGAGTCTTCAAGGTAAAAATCAGCTCTGTCGGGATTAGCGAGCTCTTGTAAAGGTTTTTCGACAGCGTCGCTGAAAAGGTATAATCTCTTCCACTCGTTGGATACATTTTTAGTCCACGTGATGAAGTACACTTTGCCACAAGTCGACACATCCACGTCACAAGGTAACTTAGCTGCACCTCCCACAACTCCGATCACGTGCACGTTCTTTTCTTCTGCGGAAAAAAAAGAAATAAATCAGCACGTGTCATCATAATAGTTGAAACAAACAATTGTGAAGAAAATAATTTAACATCTATAGTTTAAATAAATATGTGATCACAGTTAANAATTAAATTTATTTTGGAAATTAAAGTAACCGAATTAAAAATAATTTTAATAATTTAAATTACTTCTGTATTGAATTTAAGTAACTAAAATTTATTTAGTGTTATCAAAATTAATAGCTAAATTTTGTTCATTTAAATTGAGAGTATAGTCCCGCAATGGACTGATCGTTAAGACACGGTTACCAGTAGATCACAGAAGTCAAGCATCACTGCCTGCTATTAGTGTGGGGGTGGGTAAAAACTTTGTTCATGTTGCGAAGGGACCTAGGGTGTGCGATATCGGTTCTCGTTAAACCGCAAATTGCTCGATTTCGCATGCAAGTCGTCAGGCTACCAATGCGGGGGAACCTATCCCCTCCACAGAGGATCAAAATTGGGATGGTATGTCTTCGGATCATCCTCAGGGATGTTTCCCAAACCGTCGCCAATAGCCCACTGTGCAACTCTAGTGCGAAGTAAATAAACTACTTCTACTACTTAAATTAAGAATAAAGTGTCATGGACCGTTGGGGTGACAACTACACAGTTTTATGATCAACAGCATGTCATCAACATAAACTGCTTTTACTTCCCACTTGGGTTGACACAGATCCTTCAAAATGTTGTTCTTTTTACCGAATGTTTGCATTACATTATTTATTTTAGGGTAGTAAAATTAATTTAAATAATTAAAATAGTAAAATCAGTATGTTTATTTCAAAATAATAGATTAAAACGAGAGTATGTATTATGACTAAAACTAATTTAAATTTAATATAGTAAAATTAAATAGTAAAATTATAGTAAATAGTAAACTAAATAATTAAATAGTAAATTTATAGTAAATAGTAAATGAAATAATTAAATAGTAAAATTATAGTAAATAGTAAATTAATTAACTGATTGTAAAATTATAGTAAATAGTAAATTAAATAATTAAATTATTAATAAAGTAAAATTAAATGTGAAAGAAAAATTTCAATGAATTTAAATACTAAAGTAAAATTTAGGTACTAATTTACCTAATACTAATTTACCTAATGATATTTTTTATTAGTACCTAATAAAAAAATTAGGTACTAATTTTACAGCAATAAAATGGCTTGTTTTGGAAAATAAATGAAAAACAATCTGTGTTAATGGACGAATTTCATTGAAAAACATTCGTCTTAAATCTATTTGCTGCTTTACTAATATTAGTCTTCACAAAAATCAATGCATAAAAATTAATTCCATCAATGTGTTATATGAATCATTGCTTTCTCTTAATTCGAGTATTATAGTTGTTTTATGATTAAAAGTTTTCATTTTTTCAATAATGATAGGATCCAACTATTCAAATAAGATATACACACTTCTACATAAAACTGCATACAAACTAAACACTGTTACCAAACAGGTTGATGCTTTGATTTGACCAAAGATCTATCTATATAAATAAAGCAGAGTGCTAACCGTATGCAAATGCGCAATTATGCAATCTATAACTGATTCGGTGTACTGTGCGCCAAAAAAGACGGACCACCATGAATAACTTTTGGTCCAAATGATCGGATATTGACGTTCTAGGACTCATTCTTGGAGGGAATGACCTCAAATATGCCAATTAATTAGTTCAGGCAATATTTTAAGTTACAAAATCAGACACAAAGACGTACTTTTTCTGAATAAAGTAACCCTTTTTTCCTGGATTCGGATTTCTAATCTCCAAAATATAGGGAGTAACCGCAATCTGGGTAATATGGCCCCCATAATTTCGTCAGTAGGTGGAAGAGGGATTTTTTGCGTCTTTCGCCAAATCTCGAGAACTTTTTAAGCAAAATGAAAAAAATTAAAACGCAATTATAATTTTTCTTTATCCAAAGATATTTTCATTCAAAAAATACATTTTAGTAAATATTTATTATTTTGTATCTGATAACAGTCGAAAAATGTTTTAATTGTAATGAATGCAATTTTTTCGCCATTTTAAAGTATGCAACTTTTCATGCGAAATACAAAGTTTGTGCGAAATCGGTTGAATAATTCCTGAGAAATCGAATTTTAAAGTTTTTAAGTTCGAAAATATTGATATTATCTGATTCGCTAAAAATGATAACAAAAATATTAGGATTTTAATGAATTATATTCGAGAATTCCAAGTAATTAATTTCGGTAATAAGTACAAGTTGTAATGAAAAAAAATTCCTATTCAAATACAAAATTAATAGAGAAAAGGTACTTATTCATCTAGGAAAACCATAAAAGATTGCCTTATTATTGACGCTTATGTTGTTTAGTTAATTTTAATAATAGTATTTCGTCGTTTTCCTACATGAATACTACTACTATTGAATAACAGTACTATTGACTACTATGAATGATACTACTATTGACTGGTGTTTTTTTATTATTAACTACCACAATTATTATAAAGGTACCTCTTTGGAAATATGTTTTTACGACCCATGGAAAATTTTTGAATATCAGGAAGTTGACATCGAGCTACAGCCAAATGATACAGAATATAATGATTTTTATTTTAAAGACAGCGAAAAAAGGGCATAAGTAAAGGATATGTATCTAACAAACTTTGTTGATTATGGTAATTTCTGACTACTAAGAATTAATTCCATGTATTACAATTACTCCAAATAATAATTATTTTTAATAAATCTTTATTTAAAAGGGACGAATTTCTAAAAGCGTGTTTTGCTTAATTTAATAACATAAGAAGCTACAAGGAAGGGCGGCAAATAGTAAAATATAAATAAAACATATTTTAGCTTACTTAAATGCGTCAGTATATGTCTTTTAGGTTTGTGTATGATTTAAGTCTTGATTAATACTGATGATTTAATCCTAATTTAGTTTTTTTCTCACCCCAAACGAAAAATAAGGGTATTCAGCTAGTTACGAATTAAACAAGTATCTCTTTTCAAGAATATAGCATTAAATGCTAGATAATTAATGTTTAATGCAAAAGGGAAGTCGCAAAAATGTATGCACTTAGTGCGGCATACTTAAAATAAGAAAAAATAAAAAAGTCATTAAAATCGAATTAATCATTGTCAAACTCAATCCAACACGGCCCCAGAGCAAGAATTACTTCCAAGAACAATCATCCAGCTTCATATGACGAATAAACTAACTTTTCGTAATTTTGCTTGAATCTAAAAAAATATTTTTTTGGCATTTAAATATTAATTTAAAATTTTTAAATGCTTGTTTTAATTTTTATTTTCGTCATTTTTTTTTAAAAATATGTGTTGACACTGACGATTATTAAAAAAACACTTCGTTAAAATTCCATTGTGTTCGTATGAGTTATAAAAGTAACTCAAGATAATACCGACGCAAATTTCATCAACACTTTCTCTCAACAAGGTTGTTACCCAAAAGGTACTTAACACAGGAAATGGAATAAAAAAAGAAACTCCAGCTGAATTATTTACAGCTTTAACTCAGTCAATGTTAACTTTTCAGGTTGTTTTCTTCCAGGTCAAGAAATGCATTCACTTTAGGAAATTACAACGAGAGAAAAATGAAGCCAAAAACGGCACCGCTGATGCGGAAACTCACCTTCGCTTAATATCCGTTTCTTTCAGCGAAATATCATGGAAAACTGCATTAAACCCACACTTCAGGCGAGGAATTTTTTTTTCCTTCTGAAATGGCGATAAACATTGTTGCAAGAAACAAAACTATCTTAGAACAAAAAAGTTCTTGTGTTACCTTTAGTGAATCCGGGTAATTGGTTCTATCTCCAACTATCATGAAAGATCAGAGGATTAAAACCACGGAGATTTTTGCGTTAGGTTAGAAAAGTATCAGGCGAACAGTGTGCTAAAAAAGAAACTACCGTGAATAATTTTTGATCTAATGATCGGATCTTCACGTTCTAGGACTCAATCTTAGTGGTTCGAGGAGGGAGACTTCAAATTTTCTAATTGATAAGTGAAGACGATATTTAAAGTTACGAAATGAAACATTAAAAGGTACTTTCTCTGAATGAGCATATCTTTTTTCGACGGTTTTGGATTTTTGACCCCCCCCCCATACAGGGTATAGCCACTATCTAAAGAATATGGTACATACAGTTTGGTCAGGAGAGCAATCGAAATTTTGGACCATTCATGTTAATTTAAATTTTTGCGCATTTCACCTTGTATCGGGTTTAGTGTTAATGAATAATATTTTTTATGTAAATACGTCCATTTGATTTCATGTTAGATTTGAATTTTTGCCATCACCTTATACAACAGTTCACAAATAAGTAACTGCATTTTATAATTTTTAGTAAAAAAAAATACATAAGATGGTGTTTTCAAGATACAAAAAACATTTCACGAAAATCTTATCTAAGAAAACAATTGGTACTAAGTCAAAATAGCTCACAGCGAAAAACTTCGATATTGACAAAAATGCAAATAAATTCTGATCACAAAGAAACAAAATTCTGTTGAGAGTGTTTCGCATTTACCTTCAAACCTATATTTTTAAAAATTTTATGTTGAGCGTCGCTAAGCAACAGGTTTTGTAAAAACAATTCACTTATAACGTTGACTCAAAAGTATTCACAGAATTTGTATTTACAACTACCTGCACTTTAGTAAGAACATTTGTTTTAGAACAAAATATGTTGTACATAGAAGGAATTGGCAATAGTTAATAAGATTGTTTCTTTGAAAATGCAAATAACTGCTTTAAAAGACGAAGAATAAAACAAGGAAGTAGATTTTTATCTATATATTTAATTTGACTTTACTTAGATATCAAGAGTCAGTTTCGCTTGAAGCAGCTAATTTTTTTTATTCCATTTTAAAACGTTTCGTTGAATTTTTTTTTCAAAATAAATCATTCTCTTAAACAAACAAGAATTTCCATCGTGAATTTCAATCTTGAAAACAAGTATTTTCAAAAATAGATGTATTAGCAAATATTATAAAAGATGAATACTGATCTGAAAAATAATTTTACAAATCAATTTTAAACCCTGAAATACTTCTAGAAACTGAGCTTGAAACTCGAAAATAAACTATCTTGTACCTGAAAATAATTTTTAAAAATCGTCTTTGAGCGTCAAAATATTTCCATACATTGATCTTGAACCTCAAAATATTTATTTAACTAACACCTTAATGCTATTCATCAAACATTCAAAGCAACAAAATATTTCAGATTCTTTTAATGCCACCTTGAATCTTATAATTTCTATAAAGTCAATAAATAGATGTTGCTCTTATATTAAGATGTAGCAGTTGTTTGTGTAAAACAAATTATAATTTCTGAAACGAAGCCTTTTTCCGTATTTTAAAATTTTTCTTATTTATTCCCGATTATGTTCCTCGAAGTCTTTGCCAGCAGCAATGATTCAGTTTAGCTTTTATTAATTTAAAATCAAAAGGAAATATTGCAAAGAAACCAAAATAAACAAATTATAATGTAAGAAACAACAGTTATGTATATCTCGGTACGGATTCCTAAGGCATTTCATGATCATTAATACAGTAAACTTAGTTTTGATCTTCAAAATCTTAGAAAGCGATAATTGAATTTAATACATATTTATTCAAAAGTAACTATTGCAAAGCGACCATAACAATGCATAGTATATGAAACAATACTTATATCCCTGTTTGTATTCTTTTAATATTTTATCATTATTAATAGAGTAAACTTAATTTTGATCTCGATCCTCGAAATCTTTGACAGCAGCAATTGAATTGAATTGAATTGAATTGAATTGAAAGTCGTTTTCCTGGAGATTAGCTGGCAATTTATCTGCACAAACATCACATAGAGAGAATATGATAGGATTGTAAAATGTCAGAGGAACTTATTATCAACATTATAAACTTATATAAAGCGAGGAAGCAATATTATTTAACATATTACTATAGGGATTAATCTCTGGAGATTAATATCGGTATCCGAAGCACGCGTGCTAGAGCCTAACACAAATCATCGTTGATCTTATAGGATGCCGGAAGCTCCCTATATGGTGCTATATCTCCCCCCCCCCAGTAGTTTAAATTTTAAACTAAAAGCAATTAAGACCTGATGAAAAAAAACTTTACAAAAATTACAAACAAATTAAAACATGTAATATTAATAAGTTGATTCTAAGTAATATTTCAAAAGCAAATACCATTGCAAGTAATTGCTCAATTAACTTCAATACTGTCAACTGACAAAATATTTTAGTTTCAATCAGAAGTATTCGTAAGTACACCAAGGTATTCGTTTTCATTTAAACGTCTTGACTTTTCAACGTTTCTTCGCCGCGCNAAAGTAACATAATTCAAAAGTAACTATTGCAAAGCAATCATAACAAAGCATAGTATATGGAACAATAATTATATCTCAGTCTGCATTCTTTAGGTATTTGATCATTATTAATAGAGTATAAACTTAATTTTGATCTTGATCCCCGAAGTCTTTGACAGCAACAATTGAATTTAATATATATATTCAAATATTCAATATATATTCAAAAGTAACATAATTCAAAAGTAACTATTGCAAAGCAATCATAACAAAGCATAGTATATGGAACAATAATTATATCTCAGTCTGCATTCTTTAGGTATTTGATCATTATTAATAGAGTATAAACTTAATTTTGATCTTGATCCCCGAAGTCTTTGACAGCAACAATTGAATTTAATATATATATTCAAATATTCAATATATATTCAAAAGTAACATAATTCAAAAGTAACTATTGCAAAGCAATCATAACAAAGCATAGTATATGGAACAATAATTATATCTCAGTCTGCATTCTTTAGGTATTTGATCATTATTAATAGAGTATAAACTTAATTTTGATCTTGATCCCCGAAGTCTTTGACAGCAACAATTGAATTTAATATATATATTCAAATATTCAATATATATTCAAAAGTAACATAATTCAAAAGTAACTATTGCAAAGCAATCATAACAAAGCATAGTATATGGAACAATAATTATATCTCAGTCTGCATTCTTTAGGTATTTGATCATTATTAATAGAGTATAAACTTAATTTTGATCTTGATCCCCGAAGTCTTTGACAGCAACAATTGAATTTAATATATATATTCAAATATTCAATATATATTCAAAAGTAACATAATTCAAAAGTAACTATTGCAAAGCAATCATAACAAAGCATAGTATATGGAACAATAATTATATCTCAGTCTGCATTCTTTAGGTATTTGATCATTATTAATAGAGTATAAACTTAATTTTGATCTTGATCCCCGAAGTCTTTGACAGCAACAATTGAATTTAATATATATATTCAAATATTCAATATATATTCAAAAGTAACATAATTCAAAAGTAACTATTGCAAAGCAATCATAACAAAGCATAGTATATGGAACAATAATTATATCTCAGTCTGCATTCTTTAGGTATTTGATCATTATTAATAGAGTATAAACTTAATTTTGATCTTGATCCCCGAAGTCTTTGACAGCAACAATTGAATTTAATATATATATTCAAATATTCAATATATATTCAAAAGTAACATAATTCAAAAGTAACTATTGCAAAGCAATCATAACAAAGCATAGTATATGGAACAATAATTATATCTCAGTCTGCATTCTTTAGGTATTTGATCATTATTAATAGAGTATAAACTTAATTTTGATCTTGATCCCCGAAGTCTTTGACAGCAACAATTGAATTTAATATATATATTCAAATATTCAATATATATTCAAAAGTAACATAATTCAAAAGTAACTATTGCAAAGCAATCATAACAAAGCATAGTATATGGAACAATAATTATATCTCAGTCTGCATTCTTTAGGTATTTGATCATTATTAATAGAGTATAAACTTAATTTTGATCTTGATCCCCGAAGTCTTTGACAGCAACAATTGAATTTAATATATATATTCAAATATTCAATATATATTCAAAAGTAACATAATTCAAAAGTAACTATTGCAAAGCAATCATAACAAAGCATAGTATATGGAACAATAATTATATCTCAGTCTGCATTCTTTAGGTATTTGATCATTATTAATAGAGTATAAACTTAATTTTGATCTTGATCCCCGAAGTCTTTGACAGCAACAATTGAATTTAATATATATATTCAAATATTCAATATATATTCAAAAGTAACATAATTCAAAAGTAACTATTGCAAAGCAATCATAACAAAGCATAGTATATGGAACAATAATTATATCTCAGTCTGCATTCTTTAGGTATTTGATCATTATTAATAGAGTATAAACTTAATTTTGATCTTGATCCCCGAAGTCTTTGACAGCAACAATTGAATTTCATATATATAATTCAAATATTCAATATATATTCAAAAGTAACATAATTCAAAAGTAACTATTGCAAAGCAATCATAACAAAGCATAGTATATGGAACAATAATTATATCTCAGTCTGCATTCTTTAGGTATTTGATCATTATTAATAGAGTATAAACTTAATTTTGATCTTGATCCCCGAAGTCTTTGACAGCAACAATTGAATTTCATATATATAATTCAAATATTCAATATATATTCAAAAGTAACATAATTCAAAAGTAACTATTGCAAAGCAATCATAACAAAGCATAGTATATGGAACAATAATTATATCTCAGTCTGCATTCTTTAGGTATTTGATCATTATTAATAGAGTATAAACTTAATTTTGATCTTGATCCCCGAAGTCTTTGACAGCAACAATTGAATTTAATATATATATTCAAATATTCAATATATATTCAAAAGTAACATAATTCAAAAGTAACTATTGCAAAGCAATCATAACAAAGCATAGTATATGGAACAATAATTATATCTCAGTCTGCATTCTTTTGGTATTTGATCATTATTAATAGAGTATAAACTTAATTTTGATCTTGATCCCCGAAGTCTTTGACAGCAACAATTGAATTTAATATATATATTCAAATATTCAATATATATTCAAAAGTAACATAATTCAAAAGTAACTATTGCAAAGCAATCATAACAAAGCATAGTATATGGAACAATAATTATATCTCAGTCTGCATTCTTTTGGTATTTGATCATTATTAATAGAGTATAAACTTAATTTTGATCTTGATCCCCGAAGTCTTTCGGGAAAGCAATAAATGGAAGTTTGCTTAGATAGAAGTTTTAATAGATTTTCACCCCTTTTTCCCGATAAGTCTCATAAATACATGCTCCTCCTGCTGGAGCTAGATTATTAGACCGGTCAACTGATGAAAATAAATAAGAAAAATGAAATTAGAAGTTCCAATGAATTTCCAAGACATTCGAACAAAAGAGTCAAAAAACAAAAACAACAAAAATATGACCCAGTCAGGGAATGGGCGCGCATTTTATGAAGAAAGAAAGAAAAGGGATTAAAGAATAGAGCGTGTGATCAACCGAAGCTTTAAGGCGGGGGAGGAAGGAAAAGTCTTATCAGAATCCTGTTAAGGGAAAAGCAAGAGAAAAGGCGAGAAGAATTTTCGCTAAATCTTGGAACCTAGCTTTGCTCGAAAATTGCTTTTATAATAGACTGTCGAACGTTGAATGGAAGAGGTAGTAGATGCTGAGAGTAGCGTTCAAATGCCATTACAGAGTTTCATTTTCCCGGAGTAATTCCGGGTAATAATAAACTGCGATTACTCCGATTGTTCTTGAAATATGCAAAATTCAAGTCAAGCAATGGTTAAGATTACTTTCACTAAATTTAAATTTCATTGAATCATACAAAACTCAGATTATAACTCGTTTATAATTCCGAAATCCTGCAGATTCGAAACGGTCAAGTTTAGTAACCTCCATTTCATAATTACTACATCAAAATTTGACTGTTACTATCTATTTTGAGTTGCTGTTTTGATTTATATAGTTAAAGATACAAGTTTTCAAAGGTTTGATCACTTAGAAAAAAGTGAATAATGTTTTTTTCATAATATATAAAATATATTCTAATATATCAACAATTTTCGAGAGTATTAAATTTTCTCACGAATCTAGTAGAAATGGACTATGTATTTAGAGTAACAATATACTTTTTTTATTTATTAAGATAAAAAGTCTTTAAAAATTTTACTGCTTAGGAAATAAAATGAAGCTATCTTATTCGTAAATATTATTCTAAACTTATTTTTAAATAGCATTTGACTAACAAAAACCCAAGTATTATTTTAACATTTTAAACAGAATAAACAGCAAAAAAGGATTAAAATAGTGCGAAATTGATAAAAAGAATCACGTGGAAGTATTTTATATAAATTTTTACGACTAAGTGATGAGCAATAAAATTATATTCATTTATATGAATTTATACTGCACTTAATTCAACAACGCACATATTTAACTATATTTGATAAAGGAAAATCCATAAAATACTGGCGGCTTCTTCAATCTTTTTGTACATGAAACAATATGAATGTTCTGTGTGTTCAATGGAAACTTAAAAAGAGATGAAAATTTTAGTAATTAGAAGCATCTATTGAAAATTTTAGTAATTAAAAGCTCTTCAAAATTTCTTTCAGTGATTGGATTTTGTCTATTTAAAACTTTATATATCCTTACGGTTCATACAGGCTTCACTCATTACTAAATTAGTAAAAAATGAAAACAATGAAATCTTCGTAAAAAAATTTTTTTTTATATAATTTGAAACGAAACTTTTTTCTATTACTCTAAATATTACTTTGAAACTTTTTCTATTAGTTTAAATGTATAGAAAAATACGAAAAATCACGAAATGATGTCTCAAAATTATTTTTAACTGCTTTTGTGCCAAAATTTTTTTTCAAATTGCAGCATCGAGTAAATATTAGTCTATTCAGAAAAGTACGTCTTGTGTCTTATTTTTATTACCACGTTTATATAAACTTGCCTTCGTGTGTGTCTGTCCGGGTGGAATTTTGTAATCGATTTTAAACTAACTTCCCGACTATTTATGCACCATTCAATGTGTAAAAAAAGGTAATAATTTTGCATAATTGAAATGCCAGCAATACAAATGTGTATAACAATATTCTGGAGGAAAAAACTTTATTTTACTTATGTTGATTCGCAGTAAGTATTCTTGCTTTAGTATAATGACTATTAGCACTTGCTTTTCTGTTTTTCTAGAAGAAATTAAGAATGAAAGATTTTTTAATCTTAAAGTTTTAGACCTTTTTAAATAATTTTACAACAAAAGGATGAAGTGCTTTGAAATCTTATTTAATTTTATTTCATTTCAACTTCATTTTCTCTAATAGCCATAGATCTTAGATAAATGAGCCATTAATAACGCCAACTTTTGAAACAATACTGATCATTGCGCCTTTGTAAGTGAAATTTTTTTTTCTGTACCAAGGGCAAAACAAATAACTAAAAAAATTAANAAAATAAAAAAATTCAAAATAAAAAGTAATATTTTTAAAAACCACGTTTTAGTAGTGGAGAATTAAGAAAAGAATTGAAAAACGAAAAGCGTGGGGCGCATGAAATACATAACAGTAGTGTTATATTAGTGTGTGTATGTGTGCTCTTGAGAATATGTGTATGTATATCAGTAATTGTAATTGTATCTGAATGTGGATGTGGAATATGCTTTTGTATATGCATATGTATGTGGATGTATATGTGGCTGTGCATGTGTATGTGTAAGAAAATGTGTATATGTATGTGTATATGTACTGTTATGTATTTCATGCCCCCCACGTTTTTCGTTTTTCAATTTTTTTCTTAATTCTTAATTCTTGTTAGTTAAATAATTATGATTTTTGCAAATAGACACTCTTTAAGCCTATTGCAATTTATTCTTAAGCCTTTACCCCAATTATAAGGGACTTATTTATTAATTAGCCTGATTTGCCTCAAGCAAATTTGCAATAAGCCCAGAGTGATGGTGCGTAGTTGTAAACAACTTAATTTAGAGTTTATTGTGAAAAACTCAGGGCAATTTTGTCTGATTGACTAAATCTTTGCTCACTTTGTAATTTGCCTATAGGTATAAGGTGAATTGTAATAAGCCTAAAAAATCTTAAGCAGATTTCGAAAAAACCTAATACTCCTCAATCAACCTAAGATATATATATATATTCATTTTGTTTATATTTAGTTTTGGTCATTTTAATCAAAATTTGCAGTAGTCATTGTCGGATATTATTTAAACATTTCAAAATAAGATTATTTACTCATCAACAGGTCATAGTTAAGTTATATATTGTTATATCATTCTACATCAAACTCAATTAGTACAAGAGTCTAATTTTTATTTATTTATTTAATACAAAATTATAACAATTCTATATCTTCTCAGTCCTTTTATTTAATGTTATGAGTTTCACAGTTTTCAAGCTAATCATAAAGAGTGCTATGATTTTCGAAATTGTTTTTCTTTCTCCACCCCCCCCTCCAAGTCTTTATTACATAAAATTAAATTATTCAAAACTATCATGACTTTCATTTAGTTCGATGGCATTTTTAATCACAAATAACTAGTATTTATGAGTTAAATTTTCGTTTTTAGCAAAATTAATAATCCCCTAGGATTCATTTAGCTTCTCATTCCCCTAATAGCATTTTAAAACACACTGTCTTAATGTCTCTTAAACCAAGGAGTTTTGTTTAATTGCTAAAGAAAATCCCTTGAAAATTTTATGTTTTTGAGATGGCTTTACTGTAGAATGAGATATTTATTCCTTTTTATTAATAATTATCAGCTTTAAATTTTTTTTAATGATGACTTTTTACTTTTACTTTTTTTCATGTTGACGTTTCCAGAGTGCCTCTGAATTACATGTTGACATCTATTATAACATAGATTGAAATATTTGACAAAAACATACATAATTATTATTAAATTTTTTAAAATTAAATATATTAAAAACATTAGTTAAATATATTTAATTAATATAATTAATATGTTAATATAAGTAATATGTTCATATGAAATTATAATTATTATTTAAATATATTATAAGTAATAATTATAATATTTAATTCATAATTAATAATATTTTATAAATAATTAATTATAATATTTTATAAATAGTTAATTTAATTTTAAGAAATAATATTTAATTTTTAATAATTAATTATAATGTTTGATTTATAATAATTAATTATATAAAATTTATAATTAATAATTAAATATTATAATTATAATTAAAATATTAACAAAAATATATAATTCAAAATTTAGGGGAATAAAAACTAACTTTACAGGACTATATTAAATTGAATTATACAGATTATTAAGACAAGCTTTCATTCGATATACAAATTTTTTACATAGTCTTTCGGTACCATATAGCACATGAATGCAATGTAGTACAGATACAATTCAGTATTTTCTTCCAAATCTTTCTTGTATTTTAATCACATTGTTGCAATATTTTTCATGATTAATAAATTATAGGAAAAAAGATAAATCAATACTTTTACTTGCCTAAACTCCTACAAATATGTTTTGCAATATTATTAATATTGATTCAGTTCTTATCTGAAGTTTTATATTTCGAATATTATAAAATCTAAGATTTAAAAGAAGCAGAATTATAAGTATCAGTTTGGAAAAAAATTAAAATAAAAAAAGAGATATTTCATTTTCGTATTAGTTTTCGTTCATTTTGCTTTCTCTTCATGCGTAATATATTCGTGGCTAAATACCCGCTCTTCGTCCCAGGGAAAATTCAATACTGAACAACTCTAAAAAATCTTGCCCAAAACTAAAAGATAAATATAGTCACAGATTATAAAGCTAAATTAATAACCACGTTTAATTGTTTTTATTCATTATTGTTTGTTGCCCTTTCCGATGGTTTTACGTTATCAGATTAAACAAAACAGGCAATATTATTTTACCCCAAAAAAATCAAGATTAACTGTTTTCAGTTCAGCAGCAACTGGCGTAATGCCGTGACTCGAGGCAACTCGTGATATTTAAAATTTACGACAATAGAGCATTCTTTCGTACTTATATTTTCAGAGAGTCGTAAAAAAAACTATTTTCTCAGTATGTATCATAAAAATGAACAATATTGGTGCAGCCGTATCAGACACCAATTTCTTCATGAAATACTTCGCACCTATAAGAATATATTTGGTACCTATTAAAACTGTACCAATTATCATAAAGCCAGTAGTGCCTATTAACAACATGAGGCATCATTATTATCAATAATATTATGGGGGCATTTTACGGCTCCTCATAGCTTCATTAATTACACTTTTTAGTATATTGCTTATTATTTTACTTTAATTGGTGAACATTACGAAAATTAATATTCATTGGGATTAATAATAATTTTGGCGTTTCTTTACGTTTATCCTCAACTAATTCGTTACATTTCTCCATTAGTTTTGGTTTTCAGTACATTTTTTTTTTAATTTTTAATTACAGTTAGTTTTAAATGATTTAATTTTATAGCAATACACTCTAAAAGCATAACTATACGCAAAATAATCGCGTGGTTTTAGATAAATACTAATTTGGTGAACATCATGCTGCGTTTAGATAACCTGGCATAACGAGTAAAAAATAAGTAAGCAATACAAAACTCAAAATAAACTTTTTAGACCTATAAACTAGCAATTAATATTTTAAAGATAACAGTGATGTTATCTTTAAAATATTTAACGAAACTGAATCGTTTATAGTTTACTTCAAAACAATTTCTTCCCTTTAAATCAGTGTTTCTCAAAGTGTGATATACCCCTAGGGGTACGGGAACAGTTTAGCGGCGGCACGCGTTCTTATGCGAAATATCTTGCAACAAACGAAAATTTAAAAAAAAAACATATTTCATAACAAAGCTAGCCATGAAAATCTACGATTACGTATTTTTCTATTGGCTATTTTTTGCAGAGTTAACAGTTAATAATTAGTGGTGACAACAGCTACTTGTGATTTTTAACTTTTGTGCAATTTTGTTATGGTAAAAATTACATTCATTTTCTTATTAGTGGTACACAGCGTTACGAAAAATTTAGAAAGGGTAAGCAAAAGTCATAAGTTTGGGAAACACTGCTTCAAGTCAATGAGATAATCTTATTTTTGAAATGTCTCTGGAAAAAAATTATAGTTAAAAGTAAAAATCGGTCTACGCTTTACCTACACTCCGGTATGCAGATAAGCAAATTCGTTTTATCCATTGGCAAAATGGGTATTGGTTTGGGATTGATGGCGAGCACACACTTTTCAACTGTGTGCAAGAGTAATAGTAAACTGTGCGCATGCGTCGTTATGGCGACTGCTTCTGTTTTTCTTTTTCTTTTCACTAGCGGTCGTTTTTAATGTATTTACATAATAATAATTTAAAGTATTTTCATATTCCTTTTATTATTAACGTACAATGACTGGCTTGACGGTGATTTCAATATGAATATGAATGCTGAGGAAGGAAAAGTATTTTGGGACGTCTTGAAACACGTACACAGGCAGGATTTGAATACCAATCTGACGACAACCATCAATTGACGCAGTTTTTGCAAAATATGATTTGAAATGTTGTGGCGTTTAACGGAGTCAATCCAGAAAGAAAAAGCATTTGACCAATGAGTAACCAGTGATCGTAATAAGACTATGACGACTATATTTAAAAATAATACTGTCAAGAACATGCAGGTCATGCAGGTCCACACATGCGGTACGCATAGCGAAATTTATAACAGTGTTTAATAGTCAAATGAAATCTCATAACATTATGAGTATTTAATTTTTGTTTAATTATTATATGCATAGATACACACATTTTGTAAACAATAACTTTTAATAGGTACTGATCTGTTTGAATATTAAAGAGTTATGATCTAAGCATGTTTAAATAAAAACCTAACTCAATGAAGCAGCAAAATACTTCGTGATATAGATTTTTTTTAAATTAAAAAAATACAATTTAAAGTGCTATTTTAATTATTCTATATTTTTGAAAGAAGCAAAACATATAAACGAATACTTAAGTATCAAACGAAGCAAAAAATAATAACGCATGATATCTAAGGAATTATTCTTTAGAAACAGAAAACGATTTTTATTATAAAGAAAGATGGCAACATTTAAATATAGCTACGTAATTTAGAATAAAAATCTATCTCATCTTCCAGGCGTGCGAATTAGGCATCGCCATCTGTTCGCTGCTTCTTTACAACGACATCTAGCGGCGTAAACATAAAAGTTTCGCATGTCGTTAAGATTTTATCGAATAATTTTAGCTTACACTTCAGACCTTAAAAACAGAATCTTTCTTCCCTGCTGTGTGGATATTAAGATCATTTGAGTCCGACGCTATTGCTAAAGATTTGCAATAATCTGCTTCGCACACAGGGGACAGAAAAAGGGTTGATTGCTCCATTAAACAATAAATGAACCCCGAACTAATACGGATAAAAATCTCCAGAACGATATTACTCCGGGAAGCAGATGTAAAATTAAGATAAGATGACTGCTTTCTGGAATATTGCTACTGCAAACGTTCTTTTTAGAATAAAACAAAAAGGAAAAAATTACTTGTTTAGGTTTGCGGGAACTGGAGAACGAGAAAGAAATAGGTAGATTTTCGTTTCGTTTTCCACGTAATTGCTGAAATCGATTTACATAAAGAGAGTTATTAAAGTGTAAATAATTTCCATAGAAAGGATTGTATTCAATGTCTTATTTGAGATCATAAAATATAACTATTATGAATATTAAAGGAATAATCAATATAGTTCGTTTCGTTTCGCGTTCCAAGTAATTGCTGAAATCGATTTAGATAATGACAGCTATTAAAGTGATAGTTATTTCCATTTAAAGGATTGTATTGAATGTCTTATTTGAGATCATAAAGATTATTATGAATATTAAAGGAATTCTCAATATTGTTCCTTTTGTTTTGACTTCCAAGTAATTGTTGAAACTGATTTAGATAATGAGAGTTATTAAAGTGGTAGTAATTTCCATTTAAAGGATTGTATTCATGTCTTATTTGAGATCATAAAATATAACTATTATGAATATTAAAGGATTTCTCATCATAGTTCATTTCGTTTCGCGTTCCAAGTAATTGCTGAAATCGATTTAGATAATGATAGTTAATAAAGTGGTAGTAATTTCCATAGAAAGGATTGTATTGAATGTCTTATTTGAGATCATAAAAATAACTATTATAAATAATAAAGGATTTCTCAACAAAGATATATATGGTAAATGTTTTAATGTCTGTTTTTAAATAAAAGAAATACCATTAAATTAAACGAGTTTTTCCATATCAAAAGATTTTTAATGTTTTTTTACTCGGATGTACAGTGCGCAAAAAACTAAACGAACCACCCTGAATAACTTTTGATTTTAATGATCTGATTTTCATGTTCTAGGATTCAATCTTAATGATTTGAAGGGGTGACAATAATGCTAATTAAATTGGTGGGACATTAGCCTACTTTCCATACCGGGAAAAATATTTTGAAGGGTAATTTTGAATTGACTAAAACATGAAATTTATGGAATTTTAAGAGAAGAACAAGCAGGTTTCCACAGTGGAAATGGAGCAATGCAGCAAATCTTCACACTTAGAAATATCATTGAGCAAAGCTTAGAATTCAACACCTCTTTATATTTAAACTTTAATGATTTCAGTAAAGCCTTTGATTCAGTTAAGAGAGAGAAATTATGGAAAATTTTATCACTTATTCATTCACTAATATACCAGAATTTTATCACTAATATACCAGAGACATATATTAACATAATCAAAGATATGTATGATAACAGCAAAGCATGTATAGAAGTAAATGGAGAATTAACTGAATTCCTTTTTGTAAAAACTGCCGTGAGACAGAGATATGTTTTATCAGGATTTTTATTTATACTGGTGTAAGACAGGATTATGCGAAACAGCTTGACAGATGTAAAAAGAGGAATAAGGTGGAATTTCACAACTAATTTAGAAGACCTTGATTTTGCTGATGGCATCGTACTTATTTCATCCAAATGTACAGACCTTCAGCTTAAAACAGACAAATTCAACAAATATTCAAATAGTGTAGGTTTATTCATAAACAAGAAGAAAACTAAAGTGATCAGAATAAATCAAAAGAAAAATAACAAAATTAAAATCGAAAATCACGAAATAGATGACATAGAGTCATTTAGCTATTTAGCTATTTAGGTTCTATTGTAGATAAAAAAGGTGGAAGTAGTGAAGATATTAGACAGAGAACAATCAAAGCAAGAGCATGTCTTAAGGGATTACATAAATTTTGGAGAGAGTCTAATATTGAAATAAAGACAAAAATTGTTGTTTACAAAGCTATTGTTAGAGCAGTACTATTATATGGCGCAGAAATCTGGAAACAGACTAAAATCGAAATACAAAAATTAGAAACCTTTCAAAACAAATGTTTAAGACTTATTTTTAAAATTTTCTGGCCTTACAAAGTATCAAGTCAAAATCTATTAAATAAAGCTAAAATAAAAACAATAGAAGATGAAATTAAAAAACGAAGATGGAGCTGGCTCGGACATATCCTTAGAATGCCCAAAGAAAAAATTTCATCTGTTGCGCTTACATGGGCCCCTGGTGGTAAAAGAACAAGAGGAAGACCCAGATTTACCATCCAGTGCATGTTTTTGGGCGAATTAAAAGAATGTGGAATATCTGGCAGGGAGGAAGCAAGATCTATTGCTAGAGACAGTTGGAGGGATGTGCTAGAGGCCTTAAGTTCCCAAAGGCACATAGAGGATAAGTAAGTAAGTTTGTTCAGGAGAGCGGGCCAAAGTTTGGATCCCTCAATGTTAATTTTACTTTTCGTATATTTCGCTAGAACTCTAAAACTGCTTTAATTGATTGAAAATTTTTGCTCACTGTTATAAAGTTAGTTTATCCGAAGGATAATTCCATGCAATATAAACTTTTAGTAAATATTTATTATTTTGTATTATTTAATAATAGTAGAAAAATTTTACAATGTAAGGTATAAAATTTTTTACTTTAAAATACGAAATTCCAACGAAATCGATCGAATAGCTCCTGAGAAATCACATTTTTTTAAAAATCATTTTCGTATGAATTATTGAATCGATTTCTCTCAAATTTTGTACTTTGCCATGTAAATTTACATTCCTCAAATTAATGCTAAAAAATTTTCTATTAATTTTCTACTATTAAAAATTTTTAATTTTTTTTCAATTTAAAATATTTCTACTTTTATTAAATGAAATAATAAAATATTTACTGAAAGTTATGTTTTGCATGGAATTACCTTTGAATAAACGAACTTAATAACAGTGCGCTAAGAAATTTTCAATTTGCTAAAAAAATTTCTTGAGATACAGCGAAATAAGATTACAACTTTTTTTTTATTGACTGAAGCTACAATATTGCATACGAGGCAAAAATTCTATTTGTTGTATCCATTATTTTGACTATTTGTTGTATCGTCATATGAAACTTTGTGTGTAGGTACTTGTAGGGGCCAGGTCCGTGTAGGGTACTTGCCAGGTACTTGTTGGGGCAATTTGTTCCCTTCTAGTCTATGGCGTTACACCCCATTTCTTTGTTATACACATGTGTTTACACAAGAAAGTTATTAGGATTTTTACACAAATGAAAAGTTTATTGCCCTGAAAGATGAACCTAGTTCTAATGTAAATAAAAATATTGAAAGCAGTATTTTTCTTATAAATATAACATTTAGTACAAATTACAACGTAGCTTAAAGTAACTTAGTCAAAAAACTTGAACAATGTTTATTAAAATGCCATTTAGAAAACTCTTCCTTGTAAAAAAATGTTCTTAAAAAAATATATTACTGCTCTTTATTCAACGGTAAATTATCTTGTAAACAAAGGTTTTGTTGAGTTCCAAATTGAGTCGCATAAAATTTAAAAATTGTAGCAAGTAGAAACTACTAGAAGAAACTTAAAATTTATAGTAAAAATTCAAACTCTTAGAAACGAGACATTTTTTGAGGGACGGAATACGTNCTACAATATTGCATACGAGGCAAAAATTCTGTTTGTTGCATCCTTTGAGATGATGTAGATACATTTTTTGTCATATGAAACTTTTTGTGTCTAGGTACTTGTAGGGGCCAGGTACTTATAGGGTACTTGCCAGGTACTTGTAGGGGCAATTTGTTCCCTTCTAGTCTATAGCGTTACTCCCCATTTGTTTGTTATACACATGTGTTTACACAAGAAAGTTATTAGGATTTTTAAACAAATGATGAGCCTAGTTCTAATGTAAATAAAAATATTGAAAACAGTATTTTTCTCATAAATATAATATTTAGTACCAATTAAAAAGTAGCTTAAAGTAACTTAGCAAAAAGACTTGAACAATGTTTATTAAAATTCCATTTAGAAAACTCTTCGTTGTAAAAAAATGTTCTGAAAAAAGTATTTTACAGCTCTTTATTCAACGGTAAATTATCTTGTAAACAAAGGTTTTGTTGAGTTCCAAATTGAGTCACATAAAATTTAAAATTTGTAGCTGGTAGAAACTATTAGAAGAAACTTAAAATTTATAGTAAAAATTCAAACTCTTAGAAACGAGACATTTTTTGAGGGACGGAATACGTGTACGAAAAAAAAAGAAAATGTAAAGATTTATTTTACGATTTTAAAAATTATTCAAATAACGAAATTGTTACAACAAGTAACAAAAGTAAAGTATTAAAAAGAGTCAATAAAGGCACGAAAATTTTACTTTCACATTCGCTACTTCTGATTCGCCTATTGCGCTTGCAAATAAAAAAAAGATTTATGAAATGAAGAAAGAGTAAAAAAGATAATAAGAGTTATTAGATAAAATATAAAACTTAATCATCAGTTTTAGTCGAAGATACGTGATGAATAAAAGGATATATTTTTAAAGCAGCTGAAAACTTTATCATGATGGCGGATAAGACTAGCCCTCATGGAATAATTTAAAACTTTTTATTTTTTTAAAGTTGTGTATTTCAAATAAATGAACTAGTGAGAGATGTTATTGAATAATTCACATTGAGTACTTTATATTAAAGTATAATTCGAAGATAAAAGAAGATTGTTTCAAGGTGCTCTACAATTACTACCCTCAATATATATTCCAAAATCTTTTTTTTCAAGTAATTTAAAAAGCTGTACATATTAGAAGTCGCATATAATATTTAAGCAAGAACAAGAATGCTATCAGAAATTAACGAGTTACTAAGGTGTAAGATAAAAACATCAAAAAATGATTGATTTTCGGAAAATATAAGAAAAGGTTAAAATTGTTCTATTCAGAACACCTTCAAGTTTCATCAAACAATTAAATTGGTTTTAATGCTTTTCATCCCATCTTCCTCACTAGTGCTTTGACAGATTTCATTAGTATTTATGTTGCTTCTTTACTTAAATATTTTAATTTGAAATCTGTAATATGTAAAGTTTTCTGAATGCAATTTTGTCAAACGTTCTAAAAATATACATTAAAGGCGGTGTTTACGTAACAGCGTGAATGTTTCCCCTTTATCAAATGGTACGTTCAACATTTCTTTAAATATGTTCGACGCAATTTTTGGATAATATTTTATGCCTCACCTGCTATGAAATAATTTTACTAAGTTTGAATTTGAATTTTCAAGATCGTCAAGACCAATTGCACAAATTTAAACGTTTAAAAACTGTAAGCAACTATAATATTTATTTTAAAAAGGAGTATTTAGTTTTTATTCATATAAAAAGAGAGTTATAAAATATTCACTTAGGTTTACATTAAAATATAGTAAACTTGGTTTAAAAATAATTCATTAAAATTCCCACAGAGCTTTTTTTTAATAATATATTTTAATAAATCATTTGAAATAAGAAATAGAACTATAGTTTTATTACATCAGCGAGAAAATTGCAGTTGGAATTTTTAATATAAATATTTAAATTTTTTTGAGCAAAAAAGTTGTTTGGATTGATTTTTCTATTTATATGCAGTGGGAATAAACAATAATTAGAACAATTGTCCCATTATATGGGTAAGCAAATTGAAATTGGAAATTTTAATATAATTATTTAAATAGCTTTGATCAAAACATTTGGACAGGTCTTCCTATTTATTTGCAATGGTAATAATCGAATAATTGTATACAATAATTAGAAAAATAATAAGAATAATCAGAAAAAACAATAATTAGTACAATTGTCTTACTATATATTCGAGCAAATTGAAATTGTACAACAATTTTTTATTATAAATATTTAAATTGTTTTGTGTAAAAACATTGGGATAGATTTTCCTATTTATATCCAATGGGTATTCTAAGCTTTATATTGTTACTTTTTGAAAAATATTCTTATTCGAAGCGTTATAAATGCCAAGAACGTCATTTTTATTTCTTATTTCAAATTAAAAAGAACTCTAATATAAAAATAAAAAATGAGTCTTTTAATTATAGGAAAGTCTATTTTGCAATGTTTTAAAATAAATGTTCGAAATTGCCGACCGGCCTGTGTAGGGGGCAGGGAATTGTCCTTGCATCAGAAAGGTTCTGGGTTCGAATCCCGGGCAAGGCATGGATGTTTCTTCCTCTCTATCTGTGTTCTATGTCCTTTCTCCTTTGTGTGTGAATGTGACCCGCCCTATAAACGGGTTGTGGTAGTGCGACGTGGGCGACGCTGTTCCTTTCGTGGGCGCCGTGGTTTCGCCACAGGTGCCCACTGGGTAACGAAAAGAGAGTTAGCAGTTCTGGCACTTTCTGTGGCCAATGGACAATAGCTCCAAGTGCCCGCCATTAAAAAAAAAAAATATTAAATTTTTTTTTCGTTTTTCATATTGTTTTCAGTAAAAATATTTTTCAAGAATATAAAACATTTAAAACCCATACAGCAAGTCAGTTGGGAGTGATACGTTCTCAATAGATCATGGAAAAGGAATTTATTTAATGACAACATTTGCAAATTTTTTTTATAACCGTCGTTAAACTGCCGACCCAATTTTATGGGTTTACGACTACTAATGTTCAACTCCGTAGCCCTGTCATTTTGACCCATTCCTGAAGACAAGAGAACTCTTGAATCAAGTATTGGGAGAAATTCGCCTTCGTAGAGGACTTTTTTGATGGAGCTAACCGACATTTGCGTTACATGGAGAGGAAGACCACGAGAACCTCCCACGGTTAGCCTGAAGGTAAGGGGACTCTAACTCATGATCCGTCTACCACTGACGATATTTCAAGTCAGCACTATGGTCAGTGCAAGCCGGATGCGGAATTCGTATCGACTGGGATTCGAACCCGGTTCGCCTCATTGGATCAAATAAATCTTTTCAGATCAAATAAATAAATTTAATTTTTTTTTTTTCTTAATTTTGGTTCTTTTATTTGCTCATGAGTTGTCGCACGGTGATAAATATGCGTAAAAAAATCTGCTATCTCCTTCCAAAATAAATATCCTAATTTTGCCTCAGTCTATGATAGCGATTGGGGTTTAAATGCACGCTTGC
The DNA here is from genome assembly GCF_043381705.1 of Parasteatoda tepidariorum. Classification (NCBI taxonomy): domain Eukaryota; kingdom Metazoa; phylum Arthropoda; class Arachnida; order Araneae; family Theridiidae; genus Parasteatoda; species Parasteatoda tepidariorum. The sequence goes on from NC_092206.1 coordinate 11,405,808, forward strand.
AATCCTCGTGTTCCTAGAAGCTCACTTACGGCATTCAATTTAATAGCGTTAGGTTACAAAAATTTCAAAATGGTTTCGTCGTAATTTAATACAATTAATTGTACTTAATTATTTAAACTCGATTTATTAAATTATATTTGAGAACATTGATGGTAAGAATAAGGCTTTTATATGATGGATTGGTTGCTTTGCTTCGTGGCGGCCATATCGTTTATAATGACTAGTATTGATATTGGAAGCTAGGACCAAAATAAGCTATCAATGGTATTCTACTAGGTCTAAAGTATTTCTACTAGGTCTTTAGACCTAGTAGACCTACTTTATCAGGGGTCTGTACAGTCATTTTGTGAAAGGTGCGTTTTTCGTGAAATTGTGAAAAAATTACTCACATTCTTTCAACCAGGGTCCACTTTTATGAATTTGTGCAAATAGGGTCCGGTTATTACAAAAAACTTTTTCAAGGACTTTTTAAATTGTAAATAGATACAAGATTATGCTCGGCACTGTAAAATTATAATAAAAAAATTAAATTTTCAAAAATAAACAGCAATGGCTGCTTCTAATTTAGAGATGCAAAGATTTGGTATTTAGCCTATGCTGCTGAACGCAGAATATTCATTTCGGACAAATAATGAAAGAATCGTCTGCGGAAGACCAAACTTAATTCGTTTACATCCATCTTTCTTGTTTTCTGCCCTGGGAAGGGTTTATTTGATTAGCAAAACAATAATGAAGATTAACAAATTTGTGAAGGGTCCGATTAAAAGAAAAATCATTTTGTGAAGGGTCAGTTTTTAAGTTAAAATATTTTGTGAAGTGTCCGTTCTTATGATAAGATATTATGTGAAGGGTCCGTTAACGGACCCAAATTTCTTCTAAACAGACCCCTGTTTATATAGGTTAAGTATTTAACCTTTACTTCACATATCTAATCCAAAAGATGATTAGTTGTATATCTATGAAGACCATTGTACATCATATTCTTATTTTCCTTCATTTCTTTTTAAATACACAATCTTCTTTCTCAGCCATTTTTTTAACCAACTCCTCAAATTCATCGCAATCCTCTGTATACAGCAATCCTTTGTTTTCTCTATTGCGCTTCAAAAATTCACCCCCTTAAAAGTAGAAAAAAAAACCAAGTAATCTTAGATTAAGAGTAAAGTTCCAATCTAAACTAAAATACTTTTTATCAATCCCGATTTAAAAAAAGGAACTAATAGTCCACCCACACAATTAGACGCAACTGGTCAAAAGTTATCTGAAACCCTTTCACTAGAACTTTCCTCACAGTCGGGGGGAGGGAAAAAAAGGGGCAGTATGAGGGTAGGACCAAAAATCTACTTGATCTTTACTCTATCTTAAGAGTAAAAAAAAGGAGATTGAATCGCAGTCGAATTAAAACAATAATGTAACTAAATAAGTTGAATTAGAATATAAATTAAGTTACGATACACTTACAGATATCATCACGAAAGATAAAAATATTTAATCTGTTGATTTTAAGTGGTTTTATCTTACCAAAAATCAATGTTGTCACACTCATGCTTAAAACTAAAAGACAAATATAGACACAAATAATAATCTTCCGATGGCTTTACGTTATCAGATTAAGCAAAACACGTATTAGTATTTTATCCCAAGAAAATGTATTCAGTTCAGTATCATCTGGCATAATGCCGTGGCTCATGATATTTAATATTTACGACAATAGAGCTACATTCTCCTTTACTTATATCTTCGGAGGGCCGCAAAAAACTAATTTCTCAATATGTATCATAAAAAGTACAGTATTGGTGCAGCTCAATTTACCCATGAAGTACTTCGTATCTATAAGAATATATTTGGTACCTATTAAAACTGCACCAATTATCATAAAGTCAGTAATGTCTATTAGCAAAATGAAGCATCATTATTATCAATAATATTATGGTGACATTTTACTATAACTCATAGCTTCATTAATTTCGCTTTTTATATATAGCTTCTTTTTATTTTACTTTAATTAGTTAACATTACGAAAATTAATATTATTATTGATCCCACTGAATTTTGACTTTTCTCACAAACGGGGAGGGGTCAGTAACAGGATAGGGTCGAAAATGCATTTTATCCTATTACTCTCTGTCTTAAGCATAAAAAAAAGACTATTAAATAAACAGTGCGATTTAAATAATTATGTAACTGAATAAGTTAAATTAGGATATAAATTAAGTTACGATGTACTCTTATGGATATCATCACATAAAATAAAAATATTTAATTTGTAGATTTTGAGTGGTTTGATTTTAACCAAAATTTGATTTTAATAATCCCCCTTTATTCCAAACTGTAACAAATTCATGAACTTTACCTGAATATATTTATTTATTTATTTTTTTTACAAATATTTGAAAAAATTAAAATCACACTTTGAGTAAAATTATTAACCACGCTATAACAGAAAAAAATTTGCTTGAAAATAAATAAAATATAAGGTTTCTTTGATATGCAATAAGAGATAAAAAGTTTCTATGAAGGTCTGCATACGAAAACCATCCAATACAATACAATACATAAAAATATACCATCATATTTTGAGTAAAATTATTAATTAGGTTATACAGTCCCTGGAAAAATTAGTTTCTATGTAAAATCTTAATTATCAGGTGATACTATACAGCTTTGTTGTTTTATGCGACTGAAACCGGTTTTACACTTGTTTGTATTCGTGCATCAGTTGGTTAACATTGTAACTCAATACGTTAAAAATAAATACAAATAGGAAGTTTATAAAAAATCTCCTGAATAAAAACCCATTACATGTTTATTTAAATATAAAAGTATTGCCTATAAAGTCGTGCACAGCATGTAAATAATGAAACAGTACAATTCGTATAATTATTTGGTCTTATTATTATTATAATATACTCATATAATACCTGATATAATAAATATTATATATTTATGTAATCTATCCAATTGTCCAATTTATATTATATATCGTTTTTTTATTTAACCAAATGATACACGAACGAAATAAGTGCAAACCGGTTTCAGTCAAGTAAAAACAATAAAGCTGTATAGTATTACCTAATGATTAAGATTACACGTAGAATCTTATAGTGCATCTAAAAATTTAGCCAGGGGCTGTAAAAATATTTCTTTGAAGATTAATGAGATTTAAAATTTATCTTTTAAGAGATAAAAGAAACATTTACTATAAAAAGTATTAAGTGAGCCTATTCACTGAAAACTGGACTTCACAAAACTGCCATGTTATTTAAATTATAAATTATTATGTTGTACCATAAAAGGTACGACTTTCTTTTTAAAGAAAAAACTAAGTTTCAGTTTCTAAACTTCCAGAAACATTTCTGAAATTATGAGTGAAAATCATTATGACAAATAAGGTTTCCACAAAAACTGTTTAAAAATTATTAATGTATTTATAACTTATTTGCCAAAGTAGTGCGAAAATTCACACGCTAAGAAAATTAACTACGGAACTTTGTAATTTAAACATCCCCCTGACTTTTAATATCTAAGACAATGATAGAATTCAGTGAAGGAAATTTATTATTTTCCCCCAGTTCTAATTTTGACTTATGTAAAAGGACAAGGTCTGGAAAGGAGATACACAGTGTAGTTATTTCAGTCAGTAATTAACTCATTTGCATACATATTAAAAATATGCAATATCCTATTGTTTTCATCTCAAGGTAAAATGACAACCGCAAAATTCTTAGGGTGATAAATGAAATTCGCTTCATTTTCCTTGAAAGGTGAGAAAATTTGTTATTAGGAACTTGTGTTTATCCTAAGATACAAAATGTTACATTATATATGGTCAGTATGCGACATGATTTCATAGAAGTTTATCGCATTTTGAGTCTAACTTGTCCTTTTATTGGATATATTCAACAAAAATGGCTGAAAAATTACGATTTCAGTTCTAAAAAACTTTTTTTATACTGTGATTGAAGTATTATCTGTAACCTAAGTATAATTGTCGAAAGTAGGTCTTAACCTAAATCTAGGGCCGGGATAACCTGGTTGGCAGGGAGCTGGACACACCTTCGTGAGAATAGGAGTTCGAATCCAGCCTGCCGAAGACAGTTCTAAATATTATAGTAAATGGGGACTGGTGCACGTCAAATCTGCTGAATCACAAAGTCCTCCCAGTTCCCATAACATATTTATGTCTATGGGGAAACATAATTGGAGATTGATCGTTCTCGAGTTCAGGTCAAAATTACGATCTTTGGATGGATGGATGGATGAGTGAAAGGGTCTTCCCTATAAAACGGGTCTGACAGAAGTGGAATTCTTGGCCATAGATGGTGCCACTGGAAAACCTGAACAATCACACGCCCTCCGCCTTAATGGTCGATGACAACAACAACACATTTAAGTCACTGTCTCATTTAAGGTAACCAGCCCATAAATACGTAATCAGAAATGCATTGTCTTATTTAGGTATCTTGAGTGTTCTATTTAAGGTTACATTTAAATGTATGATTGTTAAAGGAACATAGAGGACTTTGTGATTGGACAGATTTAACGTGCATCAGTCACCATTTACGACACGGGGAGTCTGCGGCCGGCGGGAATCGAACCCATTCTGTAATAGATAGACACTTAACTCTAGAAGGACTGTAGGAAATAACGTCGCATTTAAGAACTTCAAACGTTGCAAACGTCAATCGAAAAATCAGACATTAAATGCAGCAGTTCTCTTACAAACTCTCTAAATTTAATACAAATGGAGACTACTTTTTATTTTTATTTTGGTAGATTAAAACGATGCTTAAGAGAGGGATCAACAGGGGGAGGTCGTGTTACCTATGACCTCTAATCTACATTTTGTAAAAATCAACTACATCATTCATATTATCTACCAACTATTAGGGGATTCTCAAGACCAACGTTGCCTAATTGCGCATAAAAGTATTCACTCCAATTTTGTTAATATAGTATAAAATGCAATTTTAAATGAAACGATTCATTTAAATTATTGAAACTCTCAAAGAAACAATTCTAGTAACTGTCATTAAATGTAACTTTTCTTCAAATTATCATTTTGTTTTGCTTTTTGCTGTTATAAATAGAACAAAGCTTTCAAACAGATACAATAGCATATACAATTTTAACATTTATAAAATTTTTCCTTCTTTAATTGAATTATAAAACATAAAAAAATAAACAATCTTCTTTTTCACGAAAAAGAGCTTGTTTTAAACTATTAAATAAAATAAATTTTGATGAGTTATAAATATGTTTTGTTAATTAAAAGGTGCAAATGTAATGATTTCATATATTTTAATAATATAATTCTTTAGAAATTTAATTTATCACCAGATATCAGTAAGGTTAAAATTTATCAATTTATAGAACTAAATAACTGATTTTAAATCAGGGTAAAGAAAGAATAATTAAAACAGTGAATTTTATATTACATTTAACTGTTAAAACAAATAGTTCCCTAGAAAACGCATTGATTACCCTATTTCAGTAGGATAAAAAAAAACATTAACGTTACAGAAATAAATAACTAGTTTTAATTCTTGGTAAATAATTAAAAATTAAAATTCGTTCGCAGGCATAAAAGAAGATATCGATACGTTTCATATTTATGTTTTAAAACTAAACTAATACTTAAGATTTTTTTTTCTTCAATGATTGAAATCTATTCTTTGAAATATTCTACTTCTCCATTAATCTATTCTACGAAAAACAATTAAAAATTGCATCTGAGAAAATCCCTTATGTGCACACATCACATTCAAATCAGAAAGTTCCTCAATTTTATCTTTTGATTTGATTTTTCTCAAAATCTTGAATTTATTTTCTGTCGAAGCTGTGTTGTTATTACTTGATGTTATTAATGGAAATCGAAAAAGACAACCAAAAAGAAACCTCTTGATACCTAAGCAACTAAATATCAAATATTTATCCCTTTGACTCCTTTATTTATCCCTTCAAAAAACTATGCATTTTCATTTCCTTTGATGAAAGCTTTAACTCCAAAGTTAAACAGAAAAAAATGTCAAAAACTAACTGAATCTACAACTCATCATTAGCTAAAAGAAGATTATTTTTGACTTATGCATAAATTATTCATTCTTGAGCTTTGCTTTTATGTTTAACTTTTTTTAAAGGCAGATAATAATGAATACGAATGTTTATAGAACTGCTAACTAATGAATTTAAAAAAAAACTAATAAGGAAATAGATACGTATGATCCGGATTTCCCTATTTCATAGATGTGGACTTCCCTATTAAATTAGATTCCTCATAAATAAGGCAAATGCAATAAAACTACAAAAAAATTACAGATTTTAATTTTTGTAGAAAAAATTAGCATTTGTTTAAAAGGCAAAATTAATCTTGTGGAATATATTAAATACATCCACAGGTATTTTTTCAAATTTTTTAATGCGAGCCTAATTTAAACAAAATTAATACAATATTGTTCAGAAAAAACATTTTTTTTTATTTCTTTCCCATTTTTTACAAGATTTTGAATCCCATGAAATGAAATATTAGATGAAAGAAAACAAAAAATAATTATAAAATCAATAAAAAGGGAAAAATTTGTGCACAGATTTTATCTTGGGTAATATATTATTAATGCGTTAATAAAAACACTTTATTAATTCCAAAGGCAATACATTATGCATAATAAACGAACATTTTTTTCGTAAATTTGTGGACGATAAAGTTGCAGTAAAAGAATTAGTATAATTTTAAACGTCAAACTATATTTTATTGCATATAAAATGCAAACAAATGTAGATTTTTAAGGAAAACGTAATTTAAACAAATTAAATATATTTATTTTTAGATCTAGTAACTTTTTCGAACTTAGAAAATATTTATTTTTACATTTCTATTACATGATAATCAAAACTTATGAAAGAATATTAAACATATACAACATTTATACAAAATTTTAAAAAAATGTAACTTCATTTGTAATAATATATTATTAATAATTTCTTTAAAAAAATATTTTATACATACGTCTAAATAAATTTCGTGGGATATAAAAAGGATACAAACGTAATTCTTTTATTTAGATTTTTTTTATCTGGAATAAATGTAAAAAAATATTTCAAAACATTGTTCAATAAATTTTAAAAATTTCATTTATGAATTCCTATAATTAGAATGTGGAAGAATAATGATTTAATCAATTTTAAGGGGACAAATCGTGCATAGTTTAATGTTAAATGACCGTATACTTATACGCGGTGGCGTACGCAGAATTTTTTCAAGGGGGGTGTTCATAATTTTCTGAAGCTACTAAAAGAAATTCGAGTATGTAATAAAGCACTTTTACTTCACTAAATTAGAAAGCTAGACAGTTTTGACTTTTTATTTAGACAGCATTGCTTAGTTAAATTTTGATTTGATTTATTAAGTTTAAGAACATAATGTACTCCTCGCATGTAATATCTTCTGAAAAAAGTCCAATGTCATATGGGCGGGAAGTAACACTTTGAGGGCCACTTTCACATTCATCAGATTTTGTTATGCTAGAAACGTTTTCTTCAACGGAAGTATCACATTTCTGTACAACAGAAAAACTTACATTGTACTCCGTTCCCTCTTTTATACTAGTATAATTTTTCACCGCTTCTCCAAGATTCTCGAATTGTCTCAAAGACGACAGAACGTCTAAGATTCCAGAATTATCGCGTAATGACCACGCGAATGACAGCCAGTCTCGAAAATCGCGACTGGCAGAACAGAAAGGAACCAGTCCAGTATCACGTGAATTTGGTTTCTAAAGTACAACCCTATTATAGTAAATGTTTTTTTCAGCATTCTGAGAAACACCGTGAGAAAAAAAGGTAGGCACAAGGCAAATAAAAATATATAGTCTTAAAAAATAATACCCGCATAATTTCTACTAAAATTTTTATTTTTGCCATTTTGTCTGAGCTCAAGGGGGGTGTTCAAACCCTTAAACCCCTCCCTTGCGTAGGCCACTGCTTATACGTAAATATGGTACAGTGAGGGAAAGAAATCCTTTGTTTTTTACTTCCACCGGCGAATGTCGACACTACCATAGCTGCTTTGATAAATGTAAGAAATATATTCTAGGTCAAGATAAGTGTCACTGTCCGGTATACATTTGCCCGGTATGCCCTACGCTGATGTTTTTTTTAAGGTCAAGTGGCACTTACCAGTGTGCATTTAACCGGTACTTTAAACACTGATGTTTCTCCTAATTTATACTCAGCAGATATGAAAATATCGAATAAATATAATAATATCAATGAATAAATTAATATCCAATCGGACATAATAAATATTAAGGACATTCACCAAAGCAACTATGTGATTGTTGACATTCACCGGTGAATGTCGACATTCCCTTGATTTCAGTCATTCACGGTAGCATATCATTTTTATTTGTAAATTATATATATATACAACAAAATAAATAAAGACAGAAAAAAAACACGAAGAAAGTTAAGAAAAACAAAAAGTTTCATTTATTGCGCATAAGCTGCAAATAAACAGAACTCATTAGATAAGTTCAAAATGAAGAAAAAACAAAGGAAAATTACAGACATATGGAGAAAAAAAAAGGGGGGGGGGGAAGAAAAAGAATAATAAAAAAATAACAGGACTGCAGTAAGAACGGCACTTTAAAACAAAATTCCTCTAGTTACGCTAAATTTGCGGTTTTGTTTTCATATTTTGCAATCTGTCAATCTTGTTACGAATATATTTTTTAAATCATTCTTGAAAAATTTCCCGTTCATGTAAGTACATTTGAATTCGCTACTCACTTTATAGATTTTGTTTCATTCTGTTTTTTGTTTTTCTTTTTTTCTTTTATTTCTGTTTTTGTTATAACTTATTATAACTATATATTTTGTTATAACTTATTGCGTTCTATTTTATTTGCTGTAATTTTTGTCAAAAGTTTTTTGAGTGCTCCTCACACTATTGTATTAATATGATTTGCTTTGGCTACATTGATACAATATCAGAAAGCACTCTTTTTTGCGGATATAATCGTGTGGGCTGATGAAAAGATTATATATTTTATTTTCCGGATTTTTTAAAAAAATTTTATCCTTTTTTTTCTCCAGTTGTTTTTTGATTATTATTATTATTATTTTTCTTCCAAGGATGGGCCCGAAATGGATGTGCGCAAGGTAATATTATACTGGATAATTTCGGGCCCATCCTTGATAACTAGCAAATCAATGCACAGAATAACAAATCACTTCAGCAGTGCAGTAAGAAAGACACTTTAAAATCCTCTTGTTACATTCAATTTGCGCTTTTGTTTTCATATTTTGTAATCTGGCAATCTTTCTGCGAAAACATTTTTAAATCATTCTTGAAAAATATCCGTCCATGTAAGTTGTTATGATTTTGCTACTCGCTTTATAGTCCCCCCTTTTTAATGTTTTTTCTTTTT
>NC_092206.1:11415635-11431543 GCF_043381705.1 Parasteatoda tepidariorum
ATAAATAAACAAGGAATTTCCTTATTATACAAGGAAAAAGCGTGAGAAGACATACAAAGCTTGACAAACAAAGATAAAAAGAAAAAAAATAACAAAAAAAAAATCAGTAGTCCATTCTAAAACGAACAGGAGCAGTTGGCAATTTATCTTCGTCTCTCTCTCTTCCCATTCTGTTAAGATCAAAACCAGCAGACGCTTTTATCGCGCCAAATTCGTTTTAAAATTCGCCAAGTTCGCGCGAGATTTGATAAGGATTAGTTAACTGTCCTTTTTTTTTTAAGTTTCATGACTTCGAGTTTAAAAAAAAAATTTCTCTTTTGCTATCTTTCGGAATTTATAAAAATATTTAACACTTCAAAGGAATTTTACGTGCTACTCGTTCATTACATTTAATTTTTTTTAAAACCTAATATATATATATATATATATATATTTCAAATTTTTCTAGCTTTTGGGGTTTTCTTTATTTAGTCAATTGAGAGAGATAAGGATAGTCTTTGGTTTAGTTCCCTTCGAATAAATCTGTTTAGCCATTCTATCTGCAGTCTAACGTAAAGCTTCCATAAAAGACTCCCATAATGAGGCCTGTTTCACTCTTTACTGATAATTATCAGAAGGAATGATGGAGAAGTGTCTGTTAGGGGATCATTGAAAATTTAAATTATGATTGTTCGGCTGCATTAATAATATCTGCAAGCTATAAGCTATGCGACGAAACGATCTTTTGAATTTAGCACAATAAATGATTCCTTACCTATGCAATGAATAAATTCGTTTTTTTTTTTTAAAAATAAATAGAGAAATGCTTTGAAATAAAGGGATGTGTTAAGACGCTTGATGAAGCACACGTTTGCATTCTACGGCATGTAGAAAATTTCTGTTAAGAAGACATAATAATTCTGTAACCTTCCTACAATTCTGTAACCATCATGTTCTACTAAACTACTGAAATTAAATCGTTATCTTTCAAAAGAGACATTTTTTTCTGCAAAAAAAAAAAAATCTGTAACAATTGATACCGATTGCATCTGTTGGTTAAAGTTTTTTACCGTTTTGAATATGAAACTTTTTGGTAGAAAAGCTGCAATAAATAATTTTATTTATTTTATATTTTATTTTATGACCGTCGTTGAACAGCCGACTTAATTTTGAGTTTGCGGCTACCAATGTTCTAGGCTTGTATGTAATTTTAAACCCAATTCAGAAGACAAGGGAACTCCAGTATCAAGTAAAGGGAGAAATGTTGCCTTCGTTGAGGACTTTTCGGTGGAACAAACCCGCGTCTGCGTTACTTGGAGAAGAAAATCACGAGAACCTCAAGCGGTTACTCTGACGGCAAGGGGATTCTAACCCATGATTCGTTCACCATGTAGGATATTTTACGTCAGTAGTGTAAATGGTGCAAGTTGGATGCAGAATTTGTATCGATAAGCCATCGCTGAGATTCAAACCCAGTTTTCTTGATTGGGAGGCGAACGCTCGATTTTCTGGGCCACCCGGGCTCAATTTGATTTATTGAAACAGATTCTGACCAGCCTGAAACGTAATTAAAGAGTTTAAGCGTAATCAATCTCACACCAGGAAGGTCCGGTGTTCGAATCCTGCTGCAGAACGCCTGTTCTTAGTGATAGGAAAAAATAAAACATCTACGATGATTTTTTTCAAACGTGATGGTTTTCGATATCTAAAATCACGAAAAATCACTAAACAAATGGAATAATTAAAGAAGTATAAAAAGTTTTAAACATCTATTTCATTGTCAAACCGGAGGTATTGCTGAATTTCTCAACCGCACGGAAAATGTCTGGTGCGCACAAATAATAGAGTGCGCATGCGTCTACTTTATCTGTATAATGCAGCAATTAACTATTTAAAAAGCAAACGATTGATCTATTGAATAATTTTTTTTCTGAACAGCTTTTATCACAGTTAAATATTCATTCTCTTTATTTTTATGCAATCGTTTGCAGTAATAAAGATAAATTATTTAATATTTTCATCCATTAAAAGCTATGTTCGTAAATTTTAAACTCCCTAAATAAGAGGTTGGTGTAGATTCCATCGCATTTAATTTAATTGGCGAGTAAAGTGTTTAAAAATACAAATGCCATGAAAACTCCATTTTAAGGACCGTTTTCAGCATATGCGAACGAATAACTTCCTTGGGAAATAAAATATTCATTGGAATACTTCTAACTTTGGAATTAAAGAGAGCGTGACATTTTACTCCCTTCAATGAAATTCGTTTCATTTTATTTCGTTATTTAAACATCTTCGGAATAACTAACGGAATAAAATTTGATTAATCAGTTAACTGCTTTTGATATTAGAAAAATGTTCCACCAGAATAAAAATTCTAAAAGATCATTTAAGGTTCAAACGATCAGCAAAAAGATAAATAAAGTCTTTTGAGGTAAAGCAGTTTCCGGCTACGACAACGAGCTTGCGAAGTCCATTTTCGACTTCATTGAATAACCTATTAGCTTCTAGGAGCAGGAAGAGGATTTCATTTATTCTTTTTCGATTCTTTGTAGGGCTATTTTCTCTCTTTTTTTTTCTTCCTTCCTTCATTTCCCTGAAGGTTCCGACAGCTGTCTCTGGGTCGATGCCAATCACTCGGAGGGAATTCTTCATTGCAAACGACTTTATGACATTCATCTCACACAGACGATAATTTTCGTTTCTTGTTATTTATTCTAAAGTAATTTATTACAGAATAAACATTTATTATCCTTTATTGCACTGTTATGTGCAATAAATGGAAAATTTTTGTTCTACTGAAAATTGAATTAAATTAAATTAAACAGTAGGGACATTTTTTTTTTTTTTGCATGGGATTTTTGAGAAAATCTAATACATTTTCGTATCGCTGATTTCAAATATGCACTCAGTTTCTCTACAAACTTCAGATTCTACTTTTAAATGATCTTTTTAGTATATTTTTTACAATAGAACATTTTTTTTTTGAAAAAAGGTTATAAATTAGAGGGGATTGCGTAAATGTTGCGACAAACTTCTAGGGGAGTTGAATCGAAACATCTAAATTTAAATTGGATAGAATTTCATGCTCTGAAACGTCATAATACACCTCTACGGGCGCATCTTCACTGTGGAATGCTTCTTCCAAATCATCTGAACAGGTCATACTAAGAGAGTACCAAGCCGCGTACGACGGCATTTCGGGTGTATGGGTTCCAATGCAATTTTTAATCTTGATAATGTATTTTAACTCCCCTAAAAGTTCTTTAAAACATTTAAGCGACACCCTTTTATTTATATCGTTTTTAAACTTGCACATTTCTTCAAAAAATAGACTAAAATGTAAATTTTAAAAAAAAATCTAATTTTAGGGGCAAAACTAATTTTAGATTTGAAATCCCCACACCCGAATTAGCAAAACCGAATGCAAAAACAAATTTTTTTTCAGTGTTTTTTTACCGATGGGCGAGTAATAACGCTCTTCTAGTAAGATGATAAAAATTATAAGAATTAACCTTTTATTTTTTTTAATGATAACTTTCTTACAGTTCCGCAATTTAAGTAAGATACTACTACCTAATGTTTGAGTGAAGGAAAGCTTTGCTTTTCTGTTTTTAGCTTTCAACTTTTACACTATATGCTTGCCATATGAAAATTTAAAAAAAAGTCCTTTGATGTTTTCATTTAATAAAAAACTTATTACATTACTTGAAGTAAGAAGCGAAGAAAATTCATTTGGTAATTGATGACTTCCTGGAAGCCGTTTTTAGAATTTTCCTTTTATCAATACTTCTTCGCAAATATTTTAATTACAGAGATGTATTCATAAATTTTCCTCCATAAAAAGGTGACGCCTTTTTTTCGACGCATTGCAAAATAGTACCTTAACTGCGAAATGAAAAAAAAATCTTATTTCATTGTATTAATTTCAATTCAATTTATAAAATCCTCTTCAATCGTTTGACTTATTTGTTTTATTTAAATTTATAGAATGCTGGGAAGCTTTTCTTGTGTTCAAACTATTTTAACTAGTGAATTGCGATTTGATTTAAACATTTTAGCGCCTGTTTTTCTAGCTTATAAATTTATTGTCATGTTTAACCACTTAACAAAGACAAATATTTCAGAAAAATTTTAAAAAATTTTGACTGTTTGATTTTGTTCTTTATATTATTATAAAAGTAAGAAAATGGTTTTTTATTACAAAAATGAAATTTTAAATAGAACTACTGTATTTATAATTTTTACTTAACATAAAAAAGTAATGGATTACACACACCTTTTTCAATTAGAGCAAATTAAACAAACTTTTTAAACTAAATATAATATAACTAGTGTAATATAATACAAAAACATAGCAATATAATTTTTAATACATAAATTTTACAAATCTTTTAGAGTATGGTATATCCCAAAAACCCCACCCACATTTCCCTCCCTCGACTAAAGTCGTAAACGGTGAAAAACTAGGATCACTAATGCCATCTATTAGGAAAATAGTGAATTAAGTATCCTAAAGTAGAAACGTCCCACATTTCCCTCCCTCTACTAAAGTCGTAAACGGTGAAAAACTAGGATCACTAATGCCATCTATTAGGAAAATAGTGAATTAAGTATCCTAAAGTAGAAACGAACTGAGCTCGAGCTTCACGAAATAAAAACGTTAATTATTCTCTTGCCCGAAGTGAGGTCGGGCATCACAAATACTGCACGGAGTAGTTGACCGAACTGGATTCGGGTGACATTGGCAAGGGGTTAATATAGGTATGCATATTTATGCATTAGCCATGCATTATAAATCCTTTTAAACTAATGGAATAGTAAAAGATATTTCTTACAATTACGATATAACAGTTTTCCAATAAATTATTATAATTTTTTTATCCTCCGTTTAAAGTAAAATTTGTCATTTGTCATACAATTGCAGGGAAATAAAAAGGAGATAAAAAGATAAAAGTGATAAAAAGAGATTAAATTATATTTTTCAGAGTGCCAAATTCATTGCATGAACAAACCATTTCTTTTAGTGCCACTAGAAGACTTTTTGGCGAAATGCTGTTAAATCGTTTAATCGCTTATAGTTAATGGCATGGCATTTTAAACCTTTAAAGCAAAGTTGAGTAGAGACTTAACGCACTACTAAAAATAAAATTATCTAAAACTAATAAAATTTAGGAAAATTTTATGAAGTAAAATGTTAAAAAATGGCGTCGCTACAAGTTTAAAATAATTTCAAAACAGTGCAATGAAATTTCTAGTACGTTAAGGTATATCAAGACTTTCTTCGTATTAATATTCAAACAATTATGAACTTAAAAGCCGTTTCGAAGAAGCTTAGCTTTACTCAATTACAAATGGTGCAAATTAAATTAAAAAATGTATTAAACAAGCTCAATTTAACTTAATTTGTAAATTATGCAGAAATAAGAATTTCAATTTTAAATAATATATATTTACTATTATAACTTTCAGCATTTGGTCAACTTTGAAAATAGCCTTTTATCTCGTTTGACTTTTTTTCTTATACTTTTACCTTCCATTTTTTGACTTTTAATAGGCCTTTTACATTTTAGAATTTTTAACTGCCATTTTCAGCTATCTTTGTGAGTCTTAAAAATTTAAAACTTTTAATCTGATTTTTTAATTCTTTAAACGTGCCTTTTAGTTTTCACTCTTTTATTGTGGGCTTTTCCCAATTTTCTTATTACTAAATTTTAAACTATCATCTTAATGTTTTTAAAACTCGTGTTCCATAATTTAGGGGAAAATGTGGTTTTAGATGCTTAATTTCAATCAGGGTGCGTTAGCCAAACTTTTCAACGAAAAATAAGCACCTTTTAAGCACTTTTCAAGCACTCAAAAGTATTTTAAGCACTTTGAAAAATATCATAATTAGACAGGGTTGGCAAGTTTTTGACAATTGATGGTTTTATTAACAGTGCCGAAGACGATGGCACGTCACAAACGATAAAATTAACAAGGGAAATTACATTTTCTATCACTAATAGAGAAAAAAAATTGAAAATGGTCCGGTAATCAGCAAAAATTCCAGAGATTTTTTCGATTCTATTACAGAGGGCGGAAAATGAGATTTTTCGATTCTATTACAGTGGGCGGAAAATGAAGTCTGAAATTGAGAATCTCTTGCAAAATGCAGCAGGGCTGCACATGAGAGTCAAAAATCCTTACCACTGAATCCAGCTCAGTATACGCAAGTTCGGACCCGCAAGTATTTCATCAAACATGCAAAACAAATGGTGCTTTCATACACTATAGACCGACAGTACGCCGAAATAGAATGGGGCAGAATTTATTGTGAAAACGTTGTATAGGACAATGTCTTTTTGCGTAATTTGTGGTGAAAATAAACATGGTAAAGAAAAATATCACATATCGGAAACGGGCAAGTTAAGCACTTTTTAAAAACATCCATGGAAAAAAGCACCTTTAAGGACTTTTTAAAAACGCTATGCACTCTGTCAATGATTATGAAATTCATGATTGCTTCAATTTCAAACTCCTGATATTGGTTTAAAAAATTTTAAGTCCCGACACATAAAGGCCTTTTGGAATGTTAGCAATTATTGTACATCCTTTCACATTTATGTTTTATTTCATTTTATAACCGTCATTGAAAAGCCGACCCAATGTTTTGGGTTTACGACTATTCAGGTTCAATTTCGAAGCCTTGTAATTTTGAACCCAATCCAGAAGTCAAGGGAACTCTTGACTCAAGTATTGGGAGAAATTTGACTTTGTGGAGGGAAACCAACGCCTTTGAGGGAACTAACCCGCATTTGCGTTACACTGAGAGGAAAACGACGAAAACCAACCAGGGTTTGTCTGACGGCAAGTTGACTCTAACCCAGGATCCGTCTGCCACAGAGGATATTTGACGTCAGCACTGTGGTCGGTGCGAGCCGGATGCGGAATTCGTATGGAGTAGCCATAGCTGGGATTCAAACCGGGGAATCTCATTGGAAGCCGAACGCTCTATCCACTGTACCATCACGGCTCTCACGTTTATGATTCTAATGTTAAATGCTTGTAGCTTATAAAACGTTGCCAACTGTATAAATTTTTAATTGACCGGTACCTGTGCCGGGTATGGAACTGAGTCTCCTCTCTTGAGGGGGAGATCTGTATCGGGGAGGAGACTTTTTCCCGAATACCCTTTATAAAGGGGCGCGGTCATAAAAAGTCTTAATCTTAATATATTAAGACAGCAAATTAGAACGCAAATTTAGGTTTTTAATTTTTAAAAACAATAAAAATGAATTTTAATGATTAATTATCTTTCAATATTAATAATCAATTTGATGCAAATATAAAAAGAGTTTAAGTATGAAATAATTCAAATCACAATTAAAATAAAATAATTCAAATTAAAATAATTCACTTCAATTACCAGATTATTGAAAGTAAACGTTCCATCAAGAGTATTTTCAGTAAGAAATTTTGTTAAAGGAAAACATCAACTTACCTGAAAAATAAAATTTTAAAAATTAATAATTTCATTTAATTAAGAAATTTTAGTCGATTTAATTTTAGAAAGAATATTAATCGTTCAGAAAGAATAACAATAGTTCAGTAATGATGTAATAAACTTAACGAAATAAAAAAAAAGTTTTGAGATAAAATTTTGAAGCGACCCCTCTCAAAATAATCTCAGAGTTCAGTGGGCAAAAAAAGGGGACCACCCTGAATAACTTTTGATCTAATGATCGGATCTTTACTCTCTGGGACTCAATCTTAATGCCCCGAGGGGGTAACCTCAAATATGTTAATTAATAAGTGCTGACGATACTTAAGTTACGAAATCTGACACAAAAACGTACTTTCTCTGAATAAACATGCCTTTTTTTTACGGATTCGGATTTCTAACTCCCAAAGTATAAGGGGTAGCCGCAGTCTGGGAAATAGGGTCCCTACAGTTAGGTCAGGGGAGCTCTCCAAAGTTTGGAGCCCCTTAATGTTAATTTTACTTTTCGTGTATTTCGCCATATCTCGAGAACTTTATAAACTAATTGAAAATTTTTTTCACGCAATTATAAAAATCTTTTATCCAAAGATAATTCGGTATAAAAAATAACTTTAAGTAAATATTTATTATTTATTATTATTTTATTTAAGAATGTAAGGAATACAATTTTTTTATTCACTTTAAGGAATATAATTTCACATGGCAAAATACAAAATTTGAGCAAAATTGGTTGAATGGTTCCAGAAAATTTGAATTTCAAAAAGTCAGATATTTAAAATTTAATTTCTCAGAAATGTTTCAGCCAATTTCACCCAAACTTTATATTTTGCTATTCAAAATTACATACTTTAAAATGTAAAAAATTTTATACCTTACAATTCAAAATTTTTTCGAATATTATTTTATAAAATAAGATTAAAAAAAAATACTAAAACTACTTTTTTTTTTGCAGGGAATTATCTTTGGTTAAATGAATTTTATAATTGTGAGCAAAAATATTTCTATTCAATAGAAAAGTTCTCGAGATATAACGAAATACGCAAAAAGTGAAATTAACAATAAGGGGTCCAAACTTTGAATCGCTCTTCTGATCAAACTATGGGGACCAAATTTCCCAGATTGCGGCTACCCCCGTGGTTTGGCAGTCAAAAATCCAAATCCGGCAGAAAAAGGTATGTTTATTCAGAGGAAGTACGTTTTTGTGTTTGATTTCGTAAATGAAAATATAGTCTGCACTTATTAATTAGCATATTTGAGGTCACCCTTATGAGCCATTAAGATTGAGTACTAGAACGTGAAGAAATTTATCTTAGAAAGTTATTCAGATCCTATATTATATTAAAGAGTTCTTGAAAGTTATTCAGGGTTGTTAGTTTTTTTTTTATCTCAATGTACATCTCTGTAATATATCAAGTTAAACAACGTGGCACAAGAACAGACAAACTATAGTTTTTGTTCTATAAACATTTCGGTTAATTTTAACCAATTTATTTACAAAAATGTATATTTCCAATTTTAAACTTACTCCATAATTGATATTTTTTTCTGAACTGTTTTATTTACTGGAAACAATTTTCAGTTTTACCTTTAATCAATTTCTATGTAAAACAATTATAGACCAATGCTTAAACTGCTTTTTTAGCAAAACAAAAAATATTTATAATTCCACACTTAAATTTTTACTGTATAACGCTTATGTATTGTTAACTCATTTGTGAAATTTTTAAACAGTTTTATTTCATAGATTCAATATGAAATTTTTCAAAAGTAGTTAAATTCCAGCAAAAATATTTCCATCAATAGAACTAAATGTAAACTTAATACTTTTTCATATAATAGGTGAATGGGAATTATCTGAAAAGCTTTGATACACAAAGAAAGCAAAGAAAAATTAACTGACTGCACATTTCGTATTTGGGCAATAGTTAAAAATTGCTCATCAATACACAACTTAGTCAGTGAGTAACAAAGTGAGCCCTTTTAGGTCGCTACCTCTGAGAAGTTAACGTGCTATTTTTTAAAAGTGATGAACTAGATCATTTATTTTTCTGGAATTGGAAAACGATAATGAATTACAAAACAATGGGTGATCCAGTTGCGCCTTCGTTATTGTTGTATTCTTTAAGGGATCTAGTTACACCACCGATGTTTTTCAGGTTTCGATTTGTTCTCGAGTATGATGTTTATTATTTGGTTGAAAGGTTATGTTTAAGATTATTAAAAAGATTTTAAATTTTTAACGTTTAGTATTAGTAGTTTTTTTCCAACAGAGTTGTGTTTTAATTATGTTCTATTTCACGCTTTAATATTTCAGTTGTGTTTTTAATCAGTTTTAGTTCGTGCAACTTAAAAGTTTTATTTATAGTTAATTTCTAAGGAAGTTATTTTATTGGGTTATGTATGTTTTGAAGCATCATTTCTTTTTTTCTATTTTAATGATTTTTCAGAGATTCATCAGTTCTTTTTAACCTCTGGCAAATACAAACTACAAACTATATCTAATCTTATTTTTTTAATAAGTTTGGCAAATTTGATCGGATAATTCCAATATACATTTTGTAGCAAGTAGCATATTTGTTTAGAGCAAACTTAAACTAAAAAAAAAATTTGAAATATATTTTTTTTCAATCACACATATTTCTAAAAAAAACTTTTTCTATCTAAAGATACTTAAGAATTTTGAATAAAAAATGTTTCCTTGGAAAACTAAGAATGGATTTTCGTAATTTTTCACTTCCAGTAAATAAGGATTGTTGATAAATACTAAAACATTTTTAAAATAATTCATATGCAATTTGTAGAGCCACGTGAAAAGTTGTATTTTGTAACGAAGGTAGTAAAAAAAGTTTTTAAGCAAGAATTTTCTTTCAGCGTTCCGTAGTATATTCCCTGGGTGTTTTGTCAATAAAATTCACTTATCGAATTTCAAGATTGACGTTGACCAGAGCAAAAGTTTGCCTACTCTGCTTAAATTTTACGTCAAAAACCTAACTGCTGTCAAAATAGAGAAGCGAAAAAAAAACCTGTCAGAATTTCTGGAAAAGCCCGTGCGTAGAATATTTTTATGTTCATAAGAATGACATTTTCATATTAAAAAATTTTCTCAACAATACAAATTGCTCAGTAAACCATTATCGCAAGCTTATAATGGTTTATAAAAATTTTTTTTAGTCTTGCGCATGAATTCAGCAAAGAAACTAGTTTTGAGTTATAGTTTAAATTTATATAGTTAAAGAATTTTTTTACTTCAATTGAGTTTAATAAGTGATAAATTCCAAAACAACTCAGTGAATTTAGTGACAAATTAATGATATTTTACAATTCCTTTATTTAGGTTTCAAGAGGAATTCAGTAAAAAGAAAACGAATACAAATGGCTCATTAAACCATTGAGGAAAACTTATTATATTTTATAAGTTTCTTTGTAGTCTCGCGCATGAAATCAGCAACAAAAAAAAACTAGTTTCGAGTTATAGTTTAAATTTATATATTTAAAGTACTTTCTTACATCAGTTGGGTTTAATAAACGACAAATTCCAAAACAACTCAGTAAATCATAGAGACAAATTAATGATTTTTTAAATTTTTTAGGTTTCAGCAGGAATCTTGTAAAAAGGAGGAAAAAAAAAGAACTTGTTGCGAGTAATATTTAAAATTTAAATATTTAAAGCACATTATGCTAATTGATTTTGGTAAACTACTAATTTTAAATAACTCAGTAAACTATAGAGGCAAATTAATTATGGTTTACGAGTTCTTTATTGACATCTTCAGCAAGGACTCAGTGATAAAAAAAACTAGTTGTGAATAATATTATAAACTTGATTTGTTTTAAAATGCAATTCTTTTGTTTATTGAGTTTTCTAAAAAAACTTATTCCGAAAATAGTTTTTAACAATTTCATTTCGAAGCACTATTACGTTGTCAATAGTTATAGTTAAAATTGTTTTTAAACTAGCTGTTTTAAATTGTTTTAATTTAGATGCTTTTTTTCAGCAATTTAAATATAATTCTTGAAACACCATTTTTATAGCAGATTGCTTCAGAAGATTGCCTATAGCAGATTGCCTTCACAATGTGTGTCACTGTTATAATTTGTTATAATATTAAAAAAGTACTTCGATTGTTTAAAATTTAATGTCACTAAATCTCATTTAGTTCATATCAAATCACTGGTAATCAAACCGTGTTGCAAATACTTTTAATCAAATTAAAATATGCAGCTTTCATTTTGGTTAATTACTCTTAGGTCTATTACTTGATTCATTATTCTACGAGCAAGTTTTTTGGCTAATGGAATTTTACTCATCTTTAGAAAAAACATGAAATTTTACTCAAGCAGAAATAAAATGAGAGCTAGTAATCTTCGACAAAACATATTTTTTTAAATATAATAATTCGATTGGTTGGCAAATTTTTTATTATTAATAAATAATAATTTTTAATTTTGATACTAAAATGTAGTAGGTGAAGTTTTGCCAACATTGTTATTCCTGTCCATCCTTGTTTATTTGCATTTTATTTTTTTACTCTCTATAATGGTTTTGAAAGAATATTTCGATATTGTTTTTTTTAATTTCAGCAGCCTGTTTTGAATTAAACTTGTTAGTAAAACACATTTTCTGAGAAGATAATGCGAGTTTATTACTGTAGTATTCGATATATAGGGAAAGGTACTTTTTACATTTAATTATAATTTTAATGAAATCGTCAAATAATTTTAAATTAAAATCATCTGCTCTTTTTTTTCCAATAATATATGAAAATATTGAGAATAATGAATATTGAAAATATTGTCATTTTTATTAAGTCTTGTTTAATAATATAAAATTAAATTTGCGAAAAATCACTTACCATTCAAAGTTTTCTTTCCAAATTAACAAAAACCACTTAGAAAATTGCTAGAAGCTTTTTAAATTTTCAAGATATTTAAATCAGACATTTTTCATAAGTTATGAAATACTATTTAAAGCAAAATTATGAAAAAAATGTTAATGTTTATATAATATTACTTCAACCCCTTGCCAGCGTCGCCTGTTCGGGCAACTACTACGTGTAGTATTTGTGATGCCAGATCTGACTTCGGGCAAGAGAATAATTAAGATTTCTATTTTGTGAAGCTCGAGCTGAGTTAGTTTCCACTTTAGGATACATAATTCACTATTTTCCTAATAGATGGCATTAGTTGTCCTAATTTTTCTCGGATTACGATTTATTAAGATTTGTAAAATTTATGTTTTGAAAATCATATAGTTGTGTTTTTATATTTATATTATACTAGTTATATTATATTTAGCATCAAAATTTTGTTTAATTTGCTCTAATTGAATAAGACGTGTTTGTAATTCATTACTTTTTAATGTGTATGTAAAAATTATAAATACAATAGTTATTGCACTTAAAATTTTATTTTTTTAATAAAAGCCATTTTTTAACTTTTGTAAACAGTACAAGATTGAACAGTAAAAAAAAAAAAAATTCCATTTTTGGTCCATTTTTCTGAAATATACAGGTCACTCACTGTTAAGGGATTAAATACTCAGCAATTTTAAACTTTCTTGAGCAATTTTAAACTTTTTTTTTCAAATTTTGAAATCATATTTTTATTGTTATTAAAAATTACTATAATTTTTTTTAAAAATTTTTATTAATGTTTCGTCAGTTACAGCAAACTATTATTTCAAAAATTATAAAAATAATATTTTTCAACAAAAAAAATTACCTCGTTCTAATTAAATAAACAATTAATCCAGAAGGTGAGTAACGAAGCTTTAGAATACATCCAAGGTGACGATATTTTTTTTTCCTTTTTACTTTTTATATTTTTTGTTTTTTTAATTACTATAATTTTTTTTAAAAATTTTAATGAATATTTCGTCAGTTATAGCAAACTATTTTTTTCAAAAATTATAGAAATAATCTTTTTCAACAAAAAAAATTACCTCGTTCTAATTTACTAAACAATTAATCCAGAAGGTAAGTGACGAAGCTTTAGAATACATCAAAGGTGACGATATTTTTCTTTCTTTTTTACTTTTTAACCAAACATCCCTTTCCCAATATTTCAGGGGGGGGGACGCATCCTTGCTTAATATGCCTCTGAAGTAAACATGAAAAAAATGTCCAGATAAAATTCTTTGTATACTGTTTATATTGATTTAATGAATTCCAATAAATGAGAGAAAAAGAACCTGTGTCTGTAAATGGCACTTGATAGATTACGAAAGATTACGGAGAAAAAAAGAACAGTTCCTTTATTTTACATCAAGAAACGGCTCACCGTTTCTTTTCTGCAAGAATAAATATTTAAAAGATTAAAATTACCATTTATCAAAGATATCACATCATCTTGACATGACTTAAGGTAGAGTAACGTAGATTCAATTATTTGTTCATTTATGCTACTGTGTTTGATTTTAGACTGATAAAGAAAACATTTTTTTTGTGCGTGAAATCCTATTACTGTGTCAACTTAAAAAAATTGTTTTCAAGTTCTAAAAAAATTGAATTTTCCTGATAATTTCGTTTTTGAGCTGCCTAATACAATAAAAATATCAATATTACTGAAAAAAATAATAATTGTTTACGTGTACAACTTTTAAAACATACTTTCTTATCTTAGCTGGAGGAGTAAAGTTTTATATATTTTTCTGATTACATTAATGTGTCAGGTTTTCGGTAAAAAAAATAATTAGTCCAGTTAAACTGTCCCAAAAATTCCTGAATGGTTATAAAAATTCGGATAGTTTCAATTTTTTGGTATGAGGTACTGTAATGAGGAATGTAAGTTTTACAATTCCACTGACCATATCGTGAGCTACCATCTCGACAAAAACGCACTAAATTTTCGAACCTTTTCTTGTTTTGTTTTTTTTAAAGTTCTTTCAATGTATTGGTGTTGCAAAAAAACGTAAATTGTTGTTTCTTTCTAAACTAAATTATGTACTAAGAACAATATAAAACTACCTACAATACTTTCCCTGATAGGACTCTTTGACTATTAAGATATTTTTCATAACAAAGAAGACAATTTAGAATTCTTGGTAGGTCTTTGATATCAATTAAAAACTGAAAGCGACGACAAAGTTTGATATAATATTTACGGTACAGGTAGAGAACTGTTACTCATGCAGAGAGAACTGTTGAATTCACATAATTTAGAGAACTGTACATATGTTTCTTTTGGGGGGGATTGGAGAGAATTGCTGATCTAGAATATAATTTTATGGACGATGTCCATTTTTTTAAGTTTGGATCTTTAACGTAGCAATCTTTATTTTTTGGGCAATGCTTCTTATTTTACAGGTTGACCTTTTATATTTGCAACAATGAAAAATTATGGGTGACTGGTAATTTAAGCTTTAAATATTTTTCACGGACTTCGCCTGGCTAGAATCGGTGCAGCCGGTTTTGTCCGCGTGTAGTAAATAAGAGATTTAAAATTAACCAATGGTTAGGCAACAATGACTCAGAAGATTGTTTTAAGCAACATAAAAAAGAGAAATATATGAGGAATCACGTATTGATTGATATTCAGCGTTTTAAGCAACATAAAAAAGAGAAATATATGAGGGATCATATATTTATTAAAATTCCGAAATATGTTTTATCCATAAAGAGGAAATATAATTGAGCCCGCACATTGCGATAACTTTTTGTCCTCATAATGAAACCACGTGACTGAAGAGTGAGTTGAGAGAATTCCTTTTAAACCTTTTGCTTCACCTTGTTATTCAATAAGAAAATAAATTGATGCAGAAACTTTAAAACTGAAAACCTTAAAACATGGTGGTTTATTGCGCCTTATTTGAATACAGAGAAAATTTTGTTAAAGGAAGAACTTATAAATTTCCCAGGTAAGTTATTTATAACTTTTTCGAATTACATTTGTTATCTTTTTTAAATAAAGGAACACTTAAAACGTTCTTGTTTTCCTTAAAACGTCATAATATTCCCAATTATTCAGCTTTATTCATTCTTAAAACCAAATTTATACTTTTAGATATATCTATCACAAGTATGTTATCAAAGAGTTCTATCATGCAAACTGTTCGAGCTAAAAACTCAATATTTGTCTTAAATTCTCAACAATTAAAGTAAAAAGCAGCGCATTTTACGCATTTTTCATAATATCTTTAGATATTTGAAAAAAAAAGCAAGAATAATCCAACCAACATCAACAACAGGTAAGAACGAAGAGTCCAACAAGCATTAAAACACTGTACAGTATTATGTTTCCACAAATTAAATTAAAAACAAAAATGGAAATGAAAAGCGCGGTAGCGTCATCAGGGGGACTTTGCCATGCCGTTAGTGCCGAAGAGGTTTCTGCTTTCGGTACTTTGATTTTTTTTGTTGGGATCTTAATGTATTAACTTTCATCTGACTCGTTTATGTTTCTTGTTTTTTACTCTTTCTCAATCTTTTTGCGTTATTTCCTATATATA
>NC_092206.1:11432041-11435829 GCF_043381705.1 Parasteatoda tepidariorum
GAAGGAAAGGAAGGATGAGGTTGTCTTTTCAACTACCTGTTATTTCATATTATATATTATATATATATATATTATATATATATATATAACTTGTATTTATTTTATTTGTGATCTTTCATTTACACATTTTTAACTAAAATGAATGCAGGATCTACAGCGCAATTGCAACTTCAAAACTATTTTTATGTTTTCAATAAAGCTCAAAACAAATTTTAAGTATTCTTTTCATTTAAAATTAATAAATAAAAACAGATATCTGAATTTTATCATTATAATAAGCACAATATTTCTTCATAAAAAACTAGACATATAAAATTACCTTTAATTTTTCGTGACTCATGTTAGAAGTATTAACAAACGCCTATCGAACAAGTCATAAAATTAAAGTTACTCGTTGACTTTTAGAAAAGAATATTTTAAAATTAGTTACTTAAGAAACTTAAAGTTTCAGCCTTCAAGTGAATTCCTCCTTTAAATTAAGATTCATTCTTAAAACTTTTATGCAATGTTAGACCAATGCGCACTTCAATTTACACTATTAAATTCTCATTAATAATTTGTCAAGATATATTAAACTGTTTTATAAACCAAAAAATGGTAATAACATTTTGAGCAAGATTGAAAAACTTTTTTGAATTCATTTGCTTAATGTCGTGAAAAATAAAATATTGGTCAAAATATGAAACTTAAAGTTAATGATAATCACAAAAGAATTCATTTTGTCAGTTTCAAAAATAAAAAGAAATTGGTGGGAAAATACACTTTCCCTGCCAAAACGGCCTGTTTTGAGAACATTAAAAACACATTTAAAATTTACCAAACATTTTGTACTTTTAAAATTAAATAATCCTAAGATTGCAGTAAAGTCATTTGTCAAAGTAATGGCTATGAGCCAAAATTCACCAAACACACAAAAACCTTTTCTAAACCAGAAAATATTATTTCATTTCTTCTTATTTCCGCATAAATCCTTACAAATTTGAAATTCCACGCCAAATAATACGTGAATTACCTTTTGAAGTTATACCATCAACTTCCTTTTTTTTACCATTGATTGTTGGTTGATTCATTGAATTCATATAGGCTTGTATGAAACAGAAAATGTAAAAGGTTTATACTCATGGCTTATTTCAGATCGCCATATTGCTCAAGCAATTGTGAAAGTAACATTTTTTGAAGACGATTGAAATATATATTTCATAAATTATGCGCAAAAACACTGGGATGTAATTTATATCGCGCAAAAGTCAAGAGACTTAATATTCCGCAAAATGCAAGCGAAAATCCTTTCAGTATTGCGCACTTGTGTTCATGTACCAAAAGTATTCAGAACAAGTATTCCAATTTATCAAAATTATATCATGTTGATTGTTATATAATTGTATATGAAGGATATACAATTATATAACAATCAATATATGTTTTTTTTAATAACGGCAGGCACTGAACTTTTCGTTCTTCGCCATAGAAGATGCCGGAATTTTTGCTCTTTTAGCGTAACCCAGTGGGCACCTGTGAACCAAAGTCACGGAGGCGAGCAACGTTAACCACGCCATACTGCCACAAACCCGTTCATAGGGTGGGCCACATTCCCTCATTCACACAACAGAAGACAACACAGAGAGAGAAACATCCATGCCCAGAGCGGGATTCGAACCCGCGGCCATTGGCTCCGCAGTCAGACACGCTAACCACTCGGCCACCTGGCCGGCACAATCAATATATGTGAACGTTACAAAACATTCGACTGCTAGACGATGATTATGTAACTATGAATACCGAAATAGGTGGTTGTTGGCATCCACAAGTAAATATTGACAATCACATAGTCGCTTTGGTAAAAGCCCGAAATATAAACTAGGCCTAGTTAAGTGCTGCTACCCGGTATGCCTTTCATCAACGTTTTTTAGGGTCAAGTGCCACTGCCCAGTATGCATTTAACTGGTACTTCGAACACTGATGTTTCTTCTAAACTATCCTCAGAAGATATTAAAATATAGAATTAACATAATTATATCAAAGAATAAATTAATATCAAATCGGATATTACAAATATTTCGGACATTCTCCAAAGCAACTTGGCATTCACCGGTGAAAGTCGACATTCTCTTAATTTCGATCATTCACGGTAATAATTACATCAAATGTCAAAAATTAAGACGTGTACAATCGTGTTTATCACCTTCGGACAACTCATTTTACTAGTTATGAGTGACGCAGAGTGAGCGCAATTTTGAATTCGCTAAAGCTGACAGGAATCGGTAGTCTATTAGAGGAATGTTTAATTATATACGACTAAGGTAATTGTGGTTAGCAGTTCAAATAATCTAAATAATTGTGACAATAATCTGAAGAGCATCGAGTGCCATGTTGAAGTTTTAAAAAAAAGTGCTCGACTCAGACTTTGATTAGTTGATAGTTAGGTCCTGTAGGTCAAAAGAAAAACAATAATCCCACGAATCTGTGTGCTGCTATTTATGCGAAAAACTAGTTAATAAAAATTATTTAAGTAACAAAACCCTTAACAGGAAGAAAATTTTATTAATAATAGAAAAGTATTAAATTAATAAAAATATATATATATTAATTTAAAAAATATATATATATATATAGAGAGAGAGAAAACCTGGAAAAAATTACTGAACAATAAAAAGGGGGGAGGATAGAAAAATAACAAGAAACCGGAAGAAAAAAAATCCGAAAAAAAAGGAAAAAAATTAATAAAAATCCAGAAAATAAAAACATACAATCTTTTCATCAGCTTACACGATTAAATCCGCAAAAAGGAGTGCTTTCTAACATTGTATCAATATAGCCAAAGCAAAATATATCAATACAATAGTGTGAGAAGTACTCAAACAATTTTGCAAAAAAATTTCAAATAAAATAGAACACAATAAGTAAAAATATCACGTAAAAACAGAAAATAAAATATAAAGAAGAAACAGAATAAAACATGAAATCTATAAGGCGAGTAGTGAATTCAAATGAACTTACATGAATGGGAAATTTTTCAAGAATGATTTAAAATATTTTAGTAACAAGATTGCCAGATTGAAAAAATGCGCTTCAAGTATGATTATACCTCATTGACGAAAAATGTGTATGTGATAGGATGTGTGGCAACAGGAATATATAGAACTCTTCGCTTATAAATGGTCGCCGCTGTTTGTCATTTATTATTATTTCTTTATAATATCTCATCGCCTCTAAATCAGATTTCTTCAAAATTAGAACTTGAAACTCAATCTTACCTTACATGGCGCAGATGTTTATAAAAGAACCTTTCAATGTTTTTCATCTCCGAGCGTCGTCATTCCATCGCTACATTTTAAATTCTTTCGATGAAATTTTAATCGTTAATGCAAACAAAAAAGAGAATTCATCGTTAAGCTACATATCACCCAAGTAATCTTATTTTGACGAAAAATAGCATTTTACTGAAGAAAATTTTAAAATTGCATTCGATTGACTGTTGGTTGATTCTTACTAACCAAGCTTTTAAATAGACGGTAGGGGCGAGTGGGTTCAATTGTAACAAGATACGATTGTAACAGAGCAAAAATTTCGAGTGTCGGGTTCTAGATTTGGTTCCTAGGGGGAGCACAAGGCGTATTTAATAAATCTACATGTACACCCCTGCTGGAAACCATTTTTATGTTCTTTTGAAAGAGTTACATCACAAAAGATATACGCTACGTAAGTACTTTTTTTGGTATTAGAATATTATATTGTAACAAAGTAATTTTGTTTAAACAAGCTACTGGTGACGATATTAGATGTAAGTG
>NC_092206.1:11435866-11440860 GCF_043381705.1 Parasteatoda tepidariorum
TCTTATGTTTACAAACCATTACTTAACTCTTTAAGAACCACCAATAGTTTCCTATATCATTTATATTATGTTGCATGTGCATTATTTTATTTGTGATCTTTCACAGCATAAATTAAAATTTTTAACCCCTTAAAGTTAAACGTTTAACCCTTTAGGTCTCTGCTCATTATTATTTTTACTCCTAAAATATCACTACTATTTTGATCAATAAAAAAATATGTCACGACTATGATAATATGTATGATTAACTACGCTTTAGTTGAATTTATGAACTGTTACAATTGACCCCGTAAGTGGGGACAATTGTAACAAGTGCACGACTGTCAAAGATTGTCAATAACTAATATAACAACATTTAAAATAAGGTATTTATTTCTTTTCTAGTAGAGGATAGTCTACTTTACTCGTCTGTCAATTNGTACTTTCCTGATAACCACATGGATTTTTTGTTAGTTAAAAATAGTTAAGTAAAAAATGTTACAATTGACCCCAATCTCCGCTACTAAGCAGATTCCGCTCACCGAAATTTCCCGCACGTTTTAAATAGAAAATCACTGTTAATTTTACTAAAATTCATTACCAAGCAGTTAGGTAAAAAATATCTTTTATGGTAGTTTTGACCATGCTTTTTTTTTCTCAGTGAAACATTTTAAATTTACCCATCTCTTTAGTAACGAAGGAATATTATCTACAATAGAATTATTTTCACGAAAAGATTTTCCTATTTTTATCTATTCTCGTATCCTTTTATATCTGAGTATCGATATCGTGCTTCCAGATATTGAATATACTTGAGAACAGGGAAGATGTTCCATGTTGACGAGTTATCCAAGATTTTTCCCCCAAAACACACAATAGCGGATTAACTACCGGTTAATCAATCATATCTCAAGACCATCTGACACACCTGATGTAAGGAGAGACCTTCATTTCTTTACATTCAGCGAACATATTTCCCTTGCATTCAGGGGTTGTTTTCTGTGGTTTCAACCCATAGTCGAATCACTCAAAAGTTTTGCACAACTGTTGTAGACAGTGTATTGGCTTTTTTTGTGATGCTAATTAAATGGATCTTAAAACAGATGAGTTAATTAAACATGCTTTCGAGACACATCTGGAGGATCGCAAAAATATGTTTGATTTAAGAAACATGCTTCTAAAAATGGGATGACTTAAATGATGAATTCAAATGGTGGGGAAATAATTCTTTGCAATAAGTATTAAACTGTAGATTCATTTTGAACTATTCACTTTTATCTTCTTGTTCATTTGAAATAAGAAAAAAAACGACTCGTAACTTTAAATTTAAGTGTAAAATGATTTTAAATTAGCTCTTAATATATACTTCTAGAATATTTATCATAGTTTAGGTAAAATAACTCGTAGCTTTTATTTCCGATTAAATGTGAATTCGTGACCTATCAAAATCTAAGGGAATGAAGTAGGTAAGCAGGGGTCTGCTTAGAAGAAATGTGGGTCCGTTAACGGACCCTTCACAAAATATCTTTTCATAAAAACGGACATTTCACAAAATAATTTATCTTTTAATCGGATCCTTCACAGATTTGTTTATCTTTGTTATTGTTTTATTAATCGAATAAACCCTTCCGGGGGGAAAGAAAGACTCTTCGAGACAAACTGAGTTTCCCTAAGTTTAAATTCCAAATTTAGTACTCTAAGAAAATATTTCTACTTTCACAAACATAATGTGCGCATTCTTAATAATATTAAATCATTATTAATTTTTTTTGTGAATAAATAATTGATCAATTTATATTTATTCAGAAAATTAATTAATAGAATGCTATGTAAATAAAAATTAATTTCTAGTAATTTTTTAAATAAAATATTATACATTTAAGAATTCTTTTTAAGTTGACTTAATGCGTAACACATTAAAAGTGATACATTATTAAGATGTGTTATTTAAAATACATCAATTAAAATTATTAAAAATGTGATTTTCTTTCCATTATTCGTCCGAAATGAATATTCTGTGTTGAGCAGTATAGGATAAATACCAAATATTTGTATGTTGCATCACTAATTTAGTAGCAGCAATTGTTGAGCAGAATCTTGTATCTATTTACAATTCAAAAACTTGAAAAGTTTTTTAGCAATTTTTGCAGCAACAGGACCCTATTTGCACAAATTCCCAAAAGAAAGACCCTGGTTGAAAGAATGTGACTTAACGCTTATTTTATATTCACAAATTATGAATAGTTTTTTTCACAAATTTACAAAAACAGGACCTTTCACAAAATGTCTGGACAGACCCCTGATGAGATAGAAAAAATCCATTCGATTACAGGAGGATACAGGGAGGTGTAAATAGGAGAGTTACTAACTCCTCCTAGTTATATCAGGCATTCAAACAAGCTTCGAAATATTTTCATCATGCTTTCCTCATTAAAGCTTTGGTAGATTTTGATAGCGTTTTTGTTTCTCTGTCACTTCAATATAAATATGCGATACATAATGCACATTATTCCTTTATAAAAATTCTGCAAAATAATTAAATGTGGTTCTTACAAAACACCTTGTCGAAGTGATAAAAGCGTGCCTTTTTTAAATACATTTTATTTAATAACCGTCGTTGAACAGTAGACGCAATTTCTCGGGTTAACGACTACTAATCTTTAACTCCGTAGCCTTGTAGTTTAAAAACCGATCCAGACGACAAGGGAACTCCTGGTTCAAGTATTTGGAGAAATTTGCCTTCATGGAGGACTTTTTTATGGAACTAGTCCTCATCTGTGTTGCATGGGATGGAAAACCACGAAAATTTCCGCGGTCGTCCTGACGGCAAGGGGACTCCAACCCAATTATTCGTCTACCACTGAGGATATTTTGCGTCAGCACTGTGGTCGGTGCAAACCGGATGCGGAAGTCGTATCGATCAGTCATTGCTGTGATTAGAACCCGGCTCACCCCATTGGATGGCGAATGCTCTGTCCCCTGAGCCATCAAGGATCAAGTTCTTTTTTTATCTTGCTTTCCTCGTTAAAGCTTCGGTAGATTTTCATAAGTTTTTCTGTTAGTCTATCACTTCAATATTAAAATGCGATGCATAATGCAATTTTTTTTAAATTAATAATTGAATTTATAAACTATTTTAATAGAAATTATTATAATATAAGTTTATATTTTTTAATTAATAAATAAATTTAATGATTAAATGTGGTTCTTACAAAACATCTTGTCGAAGTGATAAAAAGCATTTTTTAAACAGGATGTGTAGCCAAATTATTCAACAAAAAATAAGCACCTTTTAAGCACTTTTTAGGCACTCAAAAAATATTTTTAAGCACTTTAAAAGAAGTATCATAATTTAGCAGGGTTTGAAAGTTTTTGCAATTGACGGTTTTATCTTGTTTTAACCGTCATGTCAAAAAAAAAAAAAACCTTTTGGCATTGTTTTTGATAATTGTCAAAAATCATGAAATTTTGGATAATGCAAAACGAATGGCGTTTTCATACGCTGCGGACTGACACTACGCCGAAATAGATTGGGGTTGAGTGATTTGTGAAAACGTTGAATAGAGCAATGTGAACTGTGTCTTTTTGCATAATTCGAAGCGAAAATCAGCATGGTATAGAAAAAAAATCTCATTTTGAAAGAGGGAATATCAAGCACTTTTTAAAAACACCCAATGAAAAAAAGCACCTTTAAGGGCTTTTAAAAAAACGAAAATCAAAAATAAGCACCTTTAAGCACTTTTTAAAAACGCTATACGCACCATTTTAAATATAAAAATATTTTATATTATATTTTAGTAATATTAGTATATGACCCAATATGAATGCAGAACAGTCCTGCAATTAAAAACAAAGTATGTCAAATGCCTCACGTGCTAAAACGTAAGAAGCATATGTTGCTTGTGAATACATAATAAACCTATCAACGGTACCATTTATTTACTTTCTAAAATAGAAAAATTGCTGGAGGCCAACCTCTGAGCTCAATGGATTAGATGCATGCCTTTGCCACATAAGCCATCTGCTTCTTCACATCGTGCTTTTAAATAAATTCCATCAGTAATTAAGGTAAAATGTTACAGAAAACTTTGGGGCTTGTTATTTTGGATTATTTTAGTTAAGGAACTTGTTTGAAGTGAAAACGCGTCTTTATTTTTAAAGATATTTGCATTAAAAATTATTATTTCAGATCAATAACTTTTTTTTAATAGACAAGCTAGCTAAAAGTTTATGTTTAAATATCGTACATTCGATTTTTTTATTAGATAATGTTCCCGTTAAAGATGTAAAAGACAAAAATCACAACTATGCATACCACATACCTATTTTCTCACGTGTAACTAACTATAGAACATATTATTTATTTATGCAGTGTAGTATGCATTTTATTATGAAAATAAAAGGTTATGCTGTTTCTAAAATGAAAAGAATGTTGTTATTGTTGTTGCTAATCTCGGAATCGTCTATTCCGAAAAGATATATGAAAAGAATAATAAAATAATGTGCAAAAATAAATCATTAAATAGCATATTTTTAGGCAATCATATATATATATATATATACAGTGAGGCCTGTTTTTGTGCGGTCCTTTTTTATGCGATTCTGTTTTTGTGCGATTGGTTTTATGCGATTTTATTTTTGTGCGATTTTTTTTGTGCGAATTATTTTTATGCGGTATATGAATCTTAACGGCGTTAGCACCAGTTTAATGTTTCCTATCAATGTGCATATGCATGTTGTGGACGAACTCTGATTACGTGGTCTCCTTGACAACGATGTATCTGAACTTCGCGATGCTCTGTTTATTTACTTTCATTAGTTCATTTATTATCGTCAACTCCATTTTCTCTTCTGTTTAAAATTTATTCTGCGCTAAACAAGTTGAAGTAAATCAGTAAAAAATCGTTTGCTGTGTTAAAATATTTAGTATTTTAAAATTAAACCGTTTAAATTCTCGTCTGCGTGTATCTCAAATACTATACGCTTCGTATTCAGAGTTTTATACACGATTCATT
>NC_092206.1:11440875-11464908 GCF_043381705.1 Parasteatoda tepidariorum
TATATATATATATATATATGTATATATATATATACATATATATATATATATACATATATATATATATATATACATATAACACACACACACATAGATATATATAGTATGTGTGTGTGTGTTACTATGAAGAACCGGAATGGGTTGCTGTTGACTTCCACGGGTGAATGTTGACAATCACAAAGTCGCTTTGGTAAATGTCCAAAATATATACTAGGTCTAGTTAAATGCAACTGCTCGGTACACATTTACCCGCTATGACCTACGTCATTGTTTTTTAAGGTTCAGTGTCTCTGCCCGGATACATTTGCCCGGTATGCCCTACATCATTGTTTTATTAAGGTCAACTGCCACTGTTCAGTATACATTTAACCGGTACTACCAACACTGATGTTTCTTCTATTCTGTCATGAGGAGATATAAAAATATCGAATAACTGTAATAATATCAACGAATAAATTAATATCAAATCGCATACAACAAATATTTCTGACATACACCGAAGCCGGTGACTATGTGATTGTTTACATTCACCGGTGACCGGATGTCGACATTCTCTTGATTTTGGTCATTCACGGTAATGTATATATACATTCATTTTTCCTTTTTGCGAACTCAAACTCATCTGAAAGAAAAATGAAACTAACTCTATGAAGATAACCAGTTCCGAAACCAGTCATCGCAAACAAATTATGAAAATATTTTCAAATCATTTTTGCGAGTTAGCCATAAGTATAAGACATTTTTTTCTCTTCTTTTTTATATATTCTTCATTTGCTTTATTTTTAATTTTTCTTGAATTTTTACAATAATTGGATACTTGAGACGCGATGGCTCAGGGCATAGAGCGTTCGCCTTCCAATGAGGGAAACCGGAATCGAATCCCAGTCGATATGAATTCCGCATCCGGCTTGCGCCGACCACATTGCTGACGTGAAATATCTTTAATGGTAGACCGATCATGGGTTAGAGTCCCTTTGCCGCTAGGCAAACCGTGGGAGGTTCTCGATGGCTTCCTCTCCATGTAACGCAAATGCGGGTTAGCTCCATCAAAAAGTCCTCCACGAAGGCAAATTTCTCCCAATACTCGATTCAGGCGTTCCCTTGTCTTCTGGATTGGGTTCGAAATTACAAGGATATGGAGTTGAACATCAGTAGTCGTAAATCCATAAAATTGGATCGGTTTTTCAACTGCGGTTATAAAATAAAAATAATTTGATAACTTGAATTTTTACTTTATAAAATTATTTTGACGAATCAGTCACATTTTTTTTGGTTGTGTTAATAAATTTTGCTTTGGCTATATTAATACAATAGCAAAAAGAGCTATTTTTTGCGGATATAATTGCGTGAGTTGGTAACAAAACTCTATGTCAATTTTTCTAATTTTTAAATAATCTCAAATTACTTTTTTTTTCATTCACCACGCAATTACCATTCTGATAGGAGGATTTGCCAAACCATTTTCTTTTAACATAATAATATCAAAAGACTCGTAACTCGCTTGAAACATAAATAAAAACCCACAGAAGCATATTCCGAACGCAAAGATGACTAACTCAAAAATATTTGTTTGATAGAACTTAATTCCTTTGCCAAGAGAGATTCCATTGTTTTGAACAGTCCATTGGACAGTACAGGGACTGCCATTGCATAATTATCGGATGAAACCGGTTTGCATTTGATTGCCCTTCTGTATCAATTGGTTAACATTTGTAATGCAATACGGTAAGAATAAATATAAATGGGAAGTATATAAAAAATCTCTATAAAAGCTCATTACATGTATGTTTAAATATAAAAGTATTGCCTATAAACTCGTGCAAATCATGTCATTATTAAAAAACTACTGTGAGTCTAATGATTTGGTCTAACTATTATAATATGCTAATCTAATGCTTGATATAATAAATATTCTATATTTATATTATATATCGTCTAATTTAACCAGCTGATACCCTAACGTAAACATGTGATAACCGGTTTTAGTAACATAAAAACAATAATGATGTATAGTATCAATTTTTACTTGATTAAGTTAGTTTGACGAATCAGTCTCGTTTTTTCGGTTGCGTTAATATATTTTGCTCTGGCTACATTAATGCAATATCAAAAAGTACTATTTTTTTGCAGATATAATTGTGTGAGTTGATAATAAAACTCTTTGCAAATTGTTCTAATTTTTAATTATTTCAAATTATTTTTTTTCCATGTCATCACCATCCTGATAGGAATGGCTGCCAAACCATTTCCATTTAACATAGTAATATCAAAAGACTCTTAACATACAGGAAACATAAATAAAAACCCACCGAACCATATTCCAAATGTAAAGATGAATAACGGAGAAATATTTGTTTGATAGATCTTCATCTCTTTGCCAAGAGAGAGATTCCATTGTTTTGGACAGTCCATCTTAATACCGTGACATGTGGGCAGTCCACCAATGAATTCGAAACTGCCACAACATCTCACACAAGAAGATAAAATTGAGAGAAAAAAGTATTGGAAAGAGAGAAAGTCAAAAATCCACGGAAGAGTAGTAGAAAAGCAAAAGAGATTCATTGTTTCCTGTAGAGGCAGAGAAAATGTTTCTTTTTCGCGCTAAACTACTCTGGCTGACTTACGACCGAGAAATTCCTTCTATCGGGGTAGAAACAAAATTTATCTCTCTTTTACTTCTTTTATATCTTTAGTGTGGAAGAACTTTTAAAGGAGATTCTTTCCCCCAATGGAAGAACTTCACCGGGCATTCGGTTTAGCATACATTCCAGTTTGTCCGTCGTTATTTATTAATGCCATAAAGAAACTTTTTTTCAGGTTTTATCTCTTTTTAAATGTGCATGTAAATCAGCTATGTTTAATAGAAATAAATCGTTAATAAATACAGTACTATAAGATTCTACGTAAAATTATAATTACCAGGTGATACTACACAGCTGTATTGTTTTTATGTTACTGAAACCGGTATGGATTTGCTCGCTCCAGTATCAATTGGTTAACATTGTAATACAACACTTCAAAAATACAAATAGGAAGTATATAAAAAATCTCCTGAATAAAAACTCACTACATATATATTTAAATGCAAAAGTATTGTACATAAACTCTTGCAAAACATGCAATTATTAAAAAACTACAGTGCGTCTAATAATTTGATCTAAATATTATAACATACTAACATATAATAAATGTNAAATGTTTCTTTTTCGCGCTAAACTACTCTGGCTGACTTACGACCGAGAAATTCCTTCTATCGGGGTAGAAACAAAATTTATCTCTCTTTTACTTCTTTTATATCTTTAGTGTGGAAGAACTTTTAAAGGAGATTCTTTCCCCCAATGGAAGAACTTCACCGGGCATTCGGTTTAGCATACATTCCAGTTTGTCCGTCGTTATTTATTAATGCCATAAAGAAATTTTTTTTTTCAGGTTTTATCTCTTTTTAAATGTGCATGTAAATCAGCTATGTTTAATAGAAATAAATCGTTAATAAATACAGTCTCTAGCCATATTATTAGGCGCACTATAAGATTCTATGTAAACTTATAATTACCAGGTGATACTACACAGCTGTATTGTTTTTATGTTACTGAAACCGGTTTGGATTTGCTCGCTCCAGTATCAATTGGTTAACATTGTAATACAATACTTCAAAAATACAAATAGGAAGTATATAAAAAATCTCCTGAATAAAAACCCACTACATACATATTTAAATGTAAAAGTATTGTATATAAACTCGTGCAAAACATGCAATTATTAAAAAACTACAGTGCGTCTAATAATTTGATCTAAATATTATAACATACTAACATAATGCTTGATATAATAAATATTCTTTATGTAAATAATATATTGTCTAATTTGTCCGATCGTCAAATTTGTCACAAAGTTCAAAGAAGGACATGCTGCGCCAAACAAACGGTTTTAAAATAAAGGTAATCCAATTGATACACTAACGTAAACAAGTGCTAACCGGTTTCAGTCACATAAAAACCTTAAGGCTTTATAGTATCACCTGATAACAAATATCTTACATAGAATCGAGTAAGAAAGTGAAATTTAATGTGCTAGCACAGAATTAAAAGAAGGCGGAAGAAATTTCACAAAAATGTCATGAAGGCATGAATTTTTCAACATATAATCATTTTAGGCTTTAAAAAAAAGTTAAAACTGTTATTATATTTCCCAAATTCATATTTTGCATCCTCTGTGTGGATACCATTTTGTTCCGACAGAAAGAAGATATGTATAGCGGAACATAGCTGAAGCAAACATAACCTCCGTCAGTAAAAAAAAACATTTACTATTGCCTATGTTTAACGTAAAAATTTGAAACACCGTTAAAAACGCACTAAAAAAATTTTTTCACGTTTTTTTTATTATATAGTTTTTAAAAGGTCTTTATTCGTCAATTTGCCAAATTTCAGACTATTTGGTTAACCGTTTTTTAATTCGGCATTTAAACGGTTAAATTATAACATTGAATTTAACAACAAACTAAGCGCAACAGCCTTTGGAAGTGTATAAAATTTGGGTAATAAATTATTACACACCTGCTATTGTGTTTTGTAAATTTTAATCAGTTACAATTTTAAAGCATTTGATTTAAGGAAAAAAATAGAATATTAATAAAGGTTTTGATCATTATTAAAATAAAATTGATATTGAACGAATCTTCTAAAAAGTCTAACTTTAGTTGAATAGAAAACAAAACTCTAAGAAAATAACATGAAAAAATAATTATTCCAAGTATTTGTTAAAAATATTATTTGTACTTATAATCAGATATATATACTATAGGGTCAGAGAAACAATCTCTCCAGCATTTAAATATTAAACGATAATACCACTATAAATTATAAATACACAGAAAAGATGTTAGTTAAATTCCAAATGTTAGACTGAACGCGCAACTAAGAATTAGGCATTCGGGGTAATTCATTAATACGTAACTTAGTAAAACACAAGCCCAGTTTTAATTAATTTCCCTAGAAATATTTTATAAATGGTTTTGCCATCTAAAATGCATAAACCTCATATTTAAAATGAAAAACGTAGTTTTAATAAAACGTAAATCCACTCTACGAAAAAGTCTCAAATAGTTTTCAGAAAATAATCTTATTTACTTATTTAGACAATGGATAAATAAGATTCAAATGAAATGTATTTTAAATTTATTATAGGCGTGTTTCCTTCGTTAACTTTAAAATTATTTAAGTTAATAACCAAGTGGATAGAAAATTAAAATATGATTGAATCACCGTGCAAACTTTATCGAAATGCATACTGGGATATTACATCTATATTTAAGTGTCTTACAAAAACTGTTAGATGTTAAAGAGTCAGTTTTTTTAATTCGTTATATGCCAATTCTTTCGCACATGGCTTAGAGAAATATTTATTAATTCTGAGATATTTAATAGATATACAAGTCAGAAATAATAGTTTTCTAAAATGACGAACGAAAAAAAAAACTTGAAGTGATTATAAAAAACTATTGGTTTTTTATGTAAGTTGTAGTAATACTCCTAATATTTGCATGCTCCAATTATATTTATTAATATTGCTGGCCAGAATGCATTCAGCAAATTTAAAATTTGCTAAATTATATTTTACACTTTTATTGAATTCATGAATAAAAACATTTTATATAAAAATACTATGTATGTGAAATATTAATTGATTTTAATGTCTGTAAACTATAAATTAATACCTAGAAAATTTAATAGATCAATTATATGAAAGTAGTTTTTAAAGAATATAATTGGCAAACCTAATAATTTCTGAATTTCTAAGTCGTATACATACTTTTCTCGAATATATAAAATTATAAACTATTAAATAATCTATAAAAATTTTAAAGATTTATTTGTGCATGAGTAATTGTCCCCGTAAATATTTTCTACAAAAAATAAGCCGAAAAGTAAATAAAACAACTTTATCAATGTTATAACCTACGAAGTTCTGTCCAGAATTCCTTATATTTTTAAAAGCAATGCATTTGAAAAGTAACATATAAGGTATCAATTTATAAATACCTTTTAAATTTAAACAACACATGTTATTATACAATTTTTAATATTATTGTATACATTATTAAATTTTATAAATTTATTATATTTAATAATTTTAGTTATATAATTATTATTATATAATTGAAAAGAGTTGAAAGCATATAATAATTGCAATTCTTATCCTTTAACTCTTTTCAATTGAAACAGTTTATATAAAAAAATATTTCAAACATGTAACTAAAAAAACAGAAGTACTGAAACGCGAAACTAAGAATTAGGTTCATTTGCCAAAAAGTTCTGTCTAACAAAACGAATTTTTTTTTAAAAAATGACATTTACGTGACATATCTCTGCCCTTCGTTTAAAAAAAAATACATTTTAGTTTCAAATAAAAATATTTTTAAGTAAATAAGTTAAATAAGTTTTATGACAGCACATGAATATATGGATATAAGTTAACGATGCTTTAGTGTTTTCTTGTTCATATGTTTTTAGAAATACCTCTTATAATTTACATAAAATGATTACCAAACACAATTTTTATATTCCTGTAGCTGAAGATCTATACATATGCGTTTTAAAGCTTTCGTAAAAATTAGTTAACATTTGATAATTTTATTTTTAATATATAGATTTTAATGAAGATTTCTTTCTGCTAACATAAACTAATTCTAGAAAGATAATTATTGAAAGTAGAAAAAAAAAGTTGTAAGAATTTAATTAAGTTAGAGTGCTTAAAAAATGGAATGTTTTGAAATTATTTTTTAAATATTTTAATAATTATGGATAGTTAGAGACACGTGAAACAAATAGATGCGATTTTTTTAAAATTTGAACATTTACGATACATGAACGTTACATTAACAGTAAAAGCAATTGTATTTATTTTACAAATTTTCCAAATATAAATTAAATACAATACGTAAAGAAAAATAATAAGTGTCACATTTTGTGAAGAATTTTTCTGTTTTGAAAATTTTAACATACAGCAAATAGGAGTAGGATTGTCAACCGAGAGACGTACAAATGAGAAATGATTATAAACAATTTTGATAGTTGAACTTCCCAAAAGTATAAATCCTAAATATAATATTAATATTCAAAAAGTAATTATGATTTTTTAACGAAACCATCGTACACTAATAAAATTAAAATCATATGGAACTTTAAAAAAAACTATTAATTGCATTGATATATATTTAAAACGCATATGGAAATGTCAATAAATTAACGAAATTATAAAACAAATACATTGCTATTGCTTCTGATTTTTAAGAAAAGTTAAATTACGACTTTTTTTTCAAAATGTGAAAGCTTTAAAAAATTTATTGATTTCATAAGTTGTTAATTTATTAAAGATATTATTCAATAGGAAATCAATTTTACTTACACAATCCTAATCCACTCATATATAGTTAAATAATGATCTTCATAAATTTCAAATGTATGTACTCTACCAGAACTTGAGTTATTGTACTCAAATAACAAATATGAGACAATAATTTTGCAAATGAATATTGCTTGGAGAGTTTAATTGATCATTAAATACAATACTACATGATTATTAACATCTTATCATTTTCGTCTTATCATTTAGCTTGGAAAAATGCATTTCAAATAAAGCCAAATGATTGATAATTTGTGCGATCGTTATGTATTTGTTGAACACGTTTTATAAATTTATATTCGATAGTTTATGTCACATTTATTACAAATAATTTATCAGATTTTAAAAACATTTTTCTTCGCTTAAACATATCTTTGCAATCTCTCAAATATATACATTTTAACTTAATCAGTGTCAAAGAATTTAAAATTATAAGCTAAAAGAGGTGATTACGAAACAATGTAGTAGAATTTTACAGCTTGTTTTTGAAAAAAAATATGTTGTACAAACAGTATAATGCAAAGCCCAAAATACCTGTTAAATAATTAAAATTTCATTCCATTTTAAGTAAATAACAGAGGCAATTTTTGTAACATATATTCATCAGAAAGTCTATTGAATATTTAATGTTGAAATTGCATTAATTTAATTTACAATATTTGGAAATAATATAAATACTCTTCAATGATTCATATTAAGAAAGCCTTTTATCAATTAATTAACGTTTATAATTCGTTCCATTTCAATTTGATATTAATAAAATTCTTAGTACTATAAAAGATGTCATTTACATATCAAATGAATATTAACATTACAGTTTATTTTTCTATGAAATCGATGTGATTTTCAGAAATATTTTATCATTGTAAAAGGAATAGAACTATTTTTATTACGGGATTAAATGGGACAAAGCAAAATGGAAGCATTACCTGCCCTTTAACTTTCGCCAAAACATTATTGTTCCGTAACATCTTATTTTCGATGAACAACATCGAAAATTCCATCTAAATAGAGAGTTTCCATTCCATTTCAATTCTCTATTTTACTTTTATTCTATTCAATTCTTTTTGTATCTTCTATTGATCCTCAGCCCCAGAAACCTCTATTATAACAGAAATCTACCAATTTAAATAAGATCTTTTATTCAAGCTGTATTATATTGTACAAATAATACGCAGGGCGATTCAAAAGTCTGAAACATTTTGAAAAAGAAACAGCTGGCATTATCTAAAGATGAGAACGGTTTTATCTTTTTCCTACGAAATCCAAGAGAAAATTTCTTTTTTAAATTAAAAATGTGAATTCTATTGTTACGCATTTTAACTTCATATTCGAAATAAAACTCAATGCTTTATCACAATGTATTTTACATTCTTTGAAACACTGAAATATCCAAATGTTCTTTGGCAAATTAGATAATTAATTAGTTAATTGTTAATTAGTTCATCTCATTTGTATCTTTATATTATATTAAAAGTTTCCAACACTTCCAGCACTATTAACTGTGAAAAAATACATTAATTCAAGTATAAATTTTATTCTGGTAGTTTCTGTAAGCAATATGTAAAATGTGATTTCAAGAATTTCAAATTTAATAAAATATGGTTATAAAGCAGCTTTTACCCATTAATATTTATTTTTAAATGCATATTATTCATTAATGCTATAGTACTAACTGTACACAAAATTTATTAGGGGAATTTTTTTGATGGTGTTGCAGCAACCAATAAAAATTTTTTAAATGTTAGGACGTAAGAAGAATATCTGATTTTCTTAAGAAAGTCAGCCAATCATAACAGCTTAATTGGAGTCTTACTGTTTTTTACCTTTTTATTGGACAAAAAAATTACACAGTCTTCAAAATACATAGAAAATCTTTGGTTGTCGTCAGCATGAAATTATTAAGAGAAACAAAGGTAGTTTACCAGTAAACTATATTTCCCCTATTTAAAAGTATTTATTGATAAGAAAATATTTTATTTTATTATTATTGATTTAATTATTATTGATTAATATTCAAATTTTTTATTATTATTGAAATTTTAAAGTCAAAAGTAAAGGTGATGTATTTTTTTATAATATTATTAATTAGTCACATAATATTCCCCTATTATGCAACATTATGAGATAAAGATATTTTGTCATTGTTTTAAAATTACAATTTGTGAATAAGTTTGTCGGGTGAGCAGCTTAACAAATTTTCACATTAAAATCATTTTATATCTATAATTATCAATTCTATATGTTAACCGATAGGGATTACTGCGCATAACCTATTAGAGTGAATCCGCATCGCTACACATCCCCGCCGTTAAAATAGGTTTAATATAAGGAGATAATGTTTCCATGGCAACAATGCGTTCTGATCTTTCCAAAGGAATAAGGATTATATCTAACATAACATATATAGATACAGTATTTATACATTTTAAATGTTGGATACATTTTTCTTGCGGTAATAGCTCAAAAGTAATGAGTAAGAGTTCAATCATTCAATAGGCATGATTTTACAACGTCAGCATTATTGATTAAAAGAAAATTCTTTTTATTGCTCGTATATTATATACAGTCTATGGTCAAATTATTAGACGCATCAAAAGATTCTATGTAAAATCTTAATTATCAGGTGATACTCTACAACTTTATTGTTTTTGTGCGGTAAAACCGGTTTGCATTTGTTTACGTCCGTGTATCAATTAGTTAACTTTGCAATACAATACGTTAAAAATAAATGCTAATAGGAAGTATATAAAAAATCTCCTAAAAACCTATTACATATATGTTTAAGTATAAATGCATTGCATACAAACTCGTGCAAAACATGTCATTATTAAAACACTACAGTGCGTCTAATTATTTGGTCTAATTATTATAATATACTAATAAAAAACCTCATGTAATAAATATTTTATATTTATTTAATATATCGTCTAATGTATCCAATCGTTGAATTTATATTATATATCGTCTAATTTAACCAATTGATACACGAACGCTAACAAGTGAAAACAAGTTTCAGTTACGTAAAAACAATAAAGCAGGCACTGTACATAGTTTTATATTATCTTCCTATAGATAGTGCTGTATTGTTGGTAGGTCCGTTTAATGCATTAAAAATGTATTAAAATTAGAATTTTTATGTCATTAAAAGAATGAAAACGTACATAAGCGTCCCTTATCGATTTGTATTTGTAATATTAAGTATGTTAAACATGCACAA
The DNA here is from genome assembly GCF_043381705.1 of Parasteatoda tepidariorum. Classification (NCBI taxonomy): domain Eukaryota; kingdom Metazoa; phylum Arthropoda; class Arachnida; order Araneae; family Theridiidae; genus Parasteatoda; species Parasteatoda tepidariorum. The sequence continues at coordinate 11,451,500 of NC_092206.1, forward strand.
CAACTATATATTTCATTATTTGAAGATATATCACATATATAATTATATTAAGCGCTTAACTTTCTAATAAAAATGTATTTTGATATTTTTTTTGTAAAATTTTTTGAAGTTTGTAAATTTAATTAAGAGTGTTTTTTTATTGACTTAATATAGAGTCGTGGTAGCTCAGAAAACATAGCGTTCGTTTCCCATTGCGGTGAACCGCGTTCGAATCCCGGTAATGGCTGGTTGAATCGAATTCTGAATCCCAGCCCGCACCGACCACTGTGCTGACTTAAAATATGCTCAGTGGCAGACAAATCTTGCGTTAAAGTCCCCTTCCCGCTAGGCTAACCGGAAAAGGTTTTTCTCTCGATGTTAACGCAAAGGCGGATTAGTTCCAACAAAAAGTCTTCCACGAAGTCGAATGTCTCTCAATACTTGATCCAGAAAGTTTTCTCGTCTTTTGGATTGGGCTCAACATTACAAAGATACGGAGTTCAACACTAGCAGTCATAAACTGAAAATTGGGTCAACTCTTCAACGACGGTTATAAAATAAAATAACTTGATTTTTGGGTGCTTTTTCTATCATTTCGTTGAACTTACTTTGGCTTAAGAGTTTAAAAAAATTGATTTCTTTTACGGTAGATAACAGTAGAAAATAGATTTCCTTTATTTCAATAAGTAGAAGAAACTTAATAAAAAGAGTTTTTCATTATGTGGAAGTCTATACACTCTAAAAGCGGTACCCTTGATTTCAGAGAGAAAAATTGAACATTTTTACCTTAGACCTTAAGAGGCACACCGTATCTCTACAACTTAAGGGTACAATGTGACTCATTTCACCTTTTCATAAGTACAAAATATATCTCCCCTTTTTTGCTTATCTATGTACCTTTTAATGATGTAAGTATTTAAGTGGTACGATGTATTCATATTTCTGACATTTTTACACAATATTTTGCGCCATTTTCATAATCCGTTACTGGATATGGACAAAACTTTTAATTAAGGTTAGTTAAGGGTCATAAATAAGTGTAAATAAACAAAAGTTAAATAGCATATTTTCTAATGTATAGGATATATATATATAGAATTTATTATCTAATAGCATATTTTGTTTAAGATAAAATATCCCATATAATGATGAAATACAGTAACGTAACCTTGATGTTAGCCATAAAGTGCATTTTAAACGTACATGGAGTAAAAAAAAGCGGACCATGGTGAATAACTTTTGATCTAATGAGAAGAACTGCATGTCCCAGGACTACAATGGTTCGAAGGGGTGACCTCGAATATGCTAATTATTTAGTGCAGACGGTATTATTTAGTGCAGACGGACGTTTTGGTGACTGATTTCTTAACCTAAAGTTAAGAAATCAGACACAAAAACGTACTTTCCCTGAATGAACACACTTTTTAGATTCGGATTTCTGACCCCCCNACCTTAAAAATGCTAATAAATTAGTACATACGATACCTAAAGTTAAGAAATCAGACACAAAAACGTACTTTCTCTGAATGAACACACTTTTTAGATTCGGATTTCTGACCCCCCCCCCAAAAAAAAATAAATAAATAAAGGAGGTAGCCGCAATATGGGATATGTTTTCCCCATAGTTCGGTCAGGGGAAAGGTCCAACGTTTGAACCCCTCAATGTTAATTTTAGTCTTTGCGTATCTCGTCGTGTCTCGAAAACTTTTTAAGCGAATTGAAAAGTTTTTGCACACATTAATAAACTTCATTTATCGAAAGTAAATTTCTCGCAAAAAATACATTTCAGTGAATATTTATTATTTTATTTAATAATAGTCGAGAAAAATTAGAATTGTAAGATATAAAAATTTTTACTTTATTTTAAAGTACTCATTTTACATGGCAAAATACAAAATTTGAGCAAAATCGATTAAATAGTTCCTGACAATTCAAAATAGTCGTATTTTTAAAATTTAATTACTCAGGAACCATTTGAGAGATTTCGCTCAAATTTCGTATTTTTTCATGTAACGTTAGATACTTTAAAATAATATATAAAATTGTATAACTTACAATTCAAAATTTTTTCGACATGCATTAAATAATGTTATGAAGAGTAATAAATATTTAGTGAAATTTATTTTTTGCGTGGAATTGTGTTTAGATAAACAAATTTTATAATTTTGTGCAAAATTTTTTTTTAATTCGCTTAAATAGTTCTCAAGATATGACGAAACTCGCAAAAAGAAAAATTAACATTAAGGAATCCAAACTTTGGATTGTTCTCCTGACCAAACTATAAGGACAATATTTTCCAGATTACGGCTATCCCCTATATTTTGGAGGTAAGAGATCCGAATCTATCAAAAAAAGGTATATTTATTCAGACAAAGTACGTTTTTGTGTCAGACGTAATTCACTACGCAAGTCTTCCATGAGGAAAGCAAATGGTACAATGTGTTTGTACTTCTTTTAGAGTGAATGTTGCTGTAGTAACTACATGGGAGATCTCAATATAACACGGTAAAATCTTTATTACAGTCATTTTTTAACTATATACCTGCATTAGAAAAGTTAAAAAAAATTTCATTGAATTACCAAAATTTATGAAATTTCGAAAGAAAAATTTTCTCTTGAAAATACATTAACTTATACTTTAGAAATAACAAACTAGGAACAATGAAAAGCTAGAGGCTGGCTGAATTTTAAGTAACTGTTAACTAAAAAAAAAACAATGTTTAGTGAAGAAAATTAGCAAGTTAAAATGGAGGTTACGTCACCAGTTAAAGTGTAACGTCATCAGTTCAAAATGTTACAAGCATAAATATATATCACACTATTTAACCTTTTAATATGAACTATTATTCCATATTTTATAACCATATAAATTTTAAAAAAATCCATAATGAAATTAAAATATTTATCCATTGTTACTTTTACAAAACTAGCCATAAATCCTGCCATGAATATAATTAGAAAATAATCTAAAATCTGATTTAATTTCAGATCGTAAAAAAATATTTTTTTAAGAAAGTTTATTATGGATCAAGTTTATATTAATGTAGAGGAGAATTCAAACAGAATATAGAAGTGGAGAAAGAGTTTGAAAAGGGCAGCAGGCAGACATTTTTAATAAACCGTTCATAAAATATGAAGGAAAGAATCGAAGTTTGGGGCGGAGGATACATTGTCATCTTTGATTAATGAGAATGGAAATTGAATTCAACCCCCAGAAAAAGGAATTTTTTTTTATTGACATTCTAACAATGGAAAATCGTTATCTGAATTTGTGCCTCCTAAGAATTTTTTTGTTGATATTATTTTAAAGAATTGTTTTCACTTATAATCCGAAGAAGGAATTTTAATACAATTGGTCTGAAAGTCGTAATTATTCATTTTCTTCGCTTGTCATAATCATGTATAACTTTTTGTACTTAATTCCAAAATAATGTCGTGCTATTTATATCAATTTAAAACAATTAGAACACGTATCAATTTAAAATCGTATCAGGTTTACAGTCAAAATGACTATCCCAAAAATAAGTTCTAAGTAAAATTTTTGGATATCTCATTTTTGAAGAACACTTCTAAATATTTCACAGTAAAAATTAACAATTTAAAGTTTTAAATGCTTTTCTGATAAATTTTCTCCTATTTTATTAAGAGAAGAGGTTTTTTTTCCTGATTTTAATAGACATATTTCTAACCGTACAAGCAATTTTCTTAGAACACCTAAGATAATATCAATTTTAAACACTGTTTATCAATTTGTTGACAAAAAATTTTAATTTTTTTTAACATGATTTCGCTCTTATAGTTTCAAGTAATGTGTACTTTTCAAAAGGAAGAAAAAATAACATTAACAAGATTATACCTAATTCAATTAATACTTTATACTAAATGCACTAAATATTCACTACATATGCCATATATATATACGGTCCCGTTTTTCTAAATATCATATTAGTCTTTTTTGAAGAATTTTATGATTAAATTAATCATTAAATTTGTGAAAAACTGCGTTGAATAAGTTACATTTTTTGGACAATAACGTGTAAGAAAATAACATTTTGTTACAGAAATATTTAATATTTGAAAAACAATTTTAAGGATGAATAAATAATTTTCCAGAAATTTTGTTAAAATAATAGCCAAGTTTCGTAAGTTATTTGTTTGGTCATACATTAAAACACTAAATTCGTTTTCATAAATACACAGTAGTAAGAAAACTTTACTATTGCAGCCATTTGTTAAGAATATTATCAAGTAACCAACCTATTTAAACTTTATGCTCTTATTTTTTTATTATAAGCATAAAATAAAGATTTAAAATTTGAAATCTTTATCAATTTTGAAACAATTTAACTTAAAAAAATTGTGATCGCTTTATTACAGGGATTGAAAAAACCCGGGGATTTTTGAAAAAACCCAACCCACCTGGGTTTTATTGAAAAAACCCGGGGAAGATTGGGTTTTTTCATTTAGTGCTCATAAATTTTACTGTGAAAATATTTTTATTTATTGAATAGAGTTGTATAAGTAAACAATAAAATTTCATCTGACTTTTACCTGCAATAAAATTAAACTGGAATAAATATTTAATGGTCTTCCATGTTTTTATAATACGATTAACAGAAAGTGAAATTAAAATTACGTATAATTATAAAGAGTATCAGTTATTTGCCCCCTTTTTCAAATATCTAGATAAATATATGCATTTTTAGATACATTTTAACTTTATAGTTTCAAAAGACAAATTAATCTTAAAATACATACACTAAAAAGTATATATAAAAAGTTATAGCTTATTTTTAAAATCAGAAAATAAAACTTTAAATTTGTTTATTGTTGTTTAATGTATCACTTAATAGAAATTTTTTTTTGTTTGCTTTCATTATTTTAAACATGATTAAAAGAAACAAAATAAATTGTATTCAAATGAAATCTTAAAAATAATATTTAAAAAATCTTAAAAGTAATATTTTAATTTTTAACTGTTTTTTAATTGTGATAAACTTTCTCCAAATAGTTAAAAATTGTCAGCAGATGTTAAGAGTTAACTTAAAAAAAAGGTCCATTTTTTCCCTTATTATTATTATCATACAACAGATTCAAAGTGTCTACATTTCTCTCTTAGATGGTGATACACTTTTACGAGTTTTGTAGCTTTATCTATTCCTAATCTATTTCGAAGTTTACTCTGCACCAAACCGAAAGTTGAAAAGTGTCTTTCGATAGAGACAGAGGATGCTGGTGCTGAGTGCAAAGAAAAAAGAATTGACAGAAATTTTGTGGAAGCTAGGAATTTTATTTATTTACTTATTTATTTATTTTTTTTGCCATAATTTTCCACTATTTTTTGATGAAAACTGTTCAATAACAGTGTCAAGCATCATTGATTTTGGAAAGTATTCAGGATCGGAAATTTTGAATGCCATAACACGTGGCAGAAATTCTGGATGATGCTTAGAAAGACAGTTTTCTGCTAATTGGTCTTGTTCATCATTTAAAAATTGTCCCCTTGTTTCGGGATCCAGGATGCATATGCTAATAAATGATGTGGCTGAACAGCCTGATTGAATCTTTTTACAAAATGTTTATGGGGTTCTAATTCATCACACGATAGTAAGTTAATTCATATTTCAACAGCTTCTGAAATTGAAATGTTTTCTGATTGAAGCTTTTTTAAAGCTTAAGAAACAATTGATATCTGTTTTTCCCAATTGATAGTTTATTGGTAAAGCCCAACATTATTTAATATTTTTGACATATTATTATTAGATTCATTTTGATGTTCAAGAACAATCTCTTCATATTTATGGTAATTATTGGCAAAAGTTTTTACGTGCTCACAATATGAATTCCACCTAGTGTCATTGGGTCATCAAGCAGTTTTTTTCATTTGCCCATCCATGTGCTTGATGCACATTTCAAAAATATTTGTTAACTTCAGCGATGTGTCCAATGATAGTATTAGGAGATACTTCTTTTTGAACAAAATTAAAAAAAAACATTGTGAAAAAAAAACACCAAGTGGGATTTTTCAAAGTGGGCCCGCTTGGGGAACCCTGGTTATATGTATTTTATATTAAGTTTAAATAACGCATTATCACTACCTATTTGAATCTTCTTTATTGTTAAGTGCATAACGTTTCATAATTTTTTAAATTAGGAATTATAAAATATAAATGCAGTAATATAAAAGGAACAAGTTTATTAATCTTTTTGTTTTCACACACATTTATTTACTATATTTATTAAACATATGGATATTACCTATTATAAAATTATAATCTGTAAATATTTATAATCAGTAAAAACTAAAATTTCATCTGACTTGAGTTAAATAAAAAACTGAAATAAATATTTAATGGTCTTACATGTTTTTATAATAAGGTTAATAGAAAGTGAAATTAAAACTACGTATAATTATTAAGAGTATCAGTTACTTGTCCCATTTGTTTTCAAATAATTAACCCTAGGAAAATGATTTCATTTTTAGATAAATAATTTTAAAAAGTTCTCTTACAAAAAGTTTTAGCTTTTTTTTTAAAGCCAGAAAATAAAACTGATTAAATTTGTTAATGTATCACTTGGTAAAAAAAGAAAAAAATTGTTTCTTTTCAATTTTTTTAAACATATGAATTAATAATAATAACCTGTTTATTAATATATAATGCATGCAACTATATTTGAAAAATTGATCTTTTCAGAGTATATTATTTAAATTTTCATTTGATTTAATATCATTAAAATATTACTTTTTGAAAAAAACCCACTTGAAGTTTTCAATAGTAGATACCTACTATAAAATTATATGAAGATTCGAGTTTCTTTTACTTTACTAATATTAAAAACTTAATCATATAAATCATGCAACTCTATTTGATAAATTTATGCTGCACTATAAATCATATAAAAGTAAATGCAAAACTATAAGTTTTAGTAGAAAAAAAAAATTTTTTTTGAAAAAACCCACTTATAGTTCCAAGTGGGTTTTTTCAAGGTGGGCCCGCCCAATAAAACCCGGGCGGGTTTTTTCAAAGTGGGACCACTTGGCGAACCCTGCTTTATTACGATCACTGGTTACCCGTTGGACAAATGCTTTTTCTTTCTGGATTGACTCCGTTAAATGCTACAACAAATCATGGATTGAAAAAACTGTCTCCATTGATGTTTGTCGTCAGTGTTGTGATGTTTTTCAAATCCTGCCTATGTACTTGTTTCAAGACGTTACAAAATACATTTCCTTATGCAGTATTCATATTTATATTAAAAAAATCGTCAAGACAGTAAATATAAGTCAATAAAATAAAAATATAAAAATATTTTAAATTATTATTATGTAAATACATTAAGAATGACTGCTGGTGAGAAAAAAAGAAAAAAAAAAGATTTCTTAAAAAAAAATATCAAACAGCAGCGGTTGCCATAGCAACGCATGTAATGACAACGCATGCGCACTGTTTACTATTACTTTTGAACACAGTTGAAAAGTGTGATGACGTCCAAATAACCCAATCATCAAACCTTAATAATCAAACCCAAAACAACACCCATTTTCCCAATGGGTAAAAAAACAAAACACTTGCAGCAAAATTTATGGAACACATTTTTCTATTTAAGATTCTGTTTCTAGCTAAAAACATTTCAACGAATAATAGAAGAAAACACCAGAAACTCAGAACAAAAATATTTACATCATATGACATAAGTTTAGCACCCATAATACCCAATAACACCCAATTTGCCTATGGGTAAAATATTCTATTTAAGAAAAAAAAATATATTGCATTAGCTCAGCTAAGAATATGAAAGCAAAAAATTTTTCTTCATTAAAATAGCTTGAATCTTTAATTCTTGTCATTAGCCAACTTTATAAATATTTTTTTAAATTTTTACTGTGAATTCAAATTCAATTGTTTTCAGATCTTACAGGATTAAATCTGTGTTTCGCACCTGTTGAGAACTACTTTGATGGAATGCGTCTAACGAAATTCATCGATTTGAATGAATTGTTTTTGTAAAAATTCCCTTTCTTTCTTAATTGAATTTTCCTTTAAAAGGTAATATTAATTTGTTTTAAAAAATTACTACTGTCTAAACTTTATGTGTAGAGAAAACGTGAAATATACAAACTTTTGCTGCGGTAATATAAAATACATTTTAACCCTAAATAAACATACATTTTTTATAAAATACATCTTAACTCTTACTTTTAAGTTTTCTACAATAAATAAACTTTCAATCATATTGTTACATACCTGGCCAAAGTATTAGACGTACTATAAGATTCTATGCAAAATCTTAATTATCAGGTGATACTGTACAGCTTTATTGTTTTTACGCGGTTTGCACTTGTTTATGTTCGTGTATCAATGGGTTAAATTAGACGATATAGAATATAAATTTGACGATAGGATACATTAGATATATTATATAAATTTAGAATATTTATTATATCAGCTATTATATTAGTATATTATAATAATTAGCTCTAATTATTAGACGCATTGCAGTTTTTTAATAATGACGTGATTTGCACGAGTTTATATATAATACTTTTTTTATTTAAACATACATGTAATGGGTTTTTATTCAGGAGATTTTCTATATATATTTATATACTTTCTATTTGTATTTATTTTTAACGCATTTCTTTGCAATATTAACCCATTGACACAGGAGCGCAAACAAATGCAAACCGGTTTCTCTCCGAGTAAAAATAATACAGTTGTAAAGTATCACCTCATAATTATAATTTTACATAGAATCTAATAGTGCGTCTGATAATAAGCCCAGGGACTGCAAATATATATTTCTTAATTTGCTAAGTATTTTTAACATTTCATATTACTTTATATATTTCATTGCTTAAAAGGTATCCGAACACGTTCGGAGGATTTTTTTAAAAATATTAAGTTTCAGAACACTTTAATTATGTTTTTATATTTAATATATATAAAAACTAATATTAAATAAGAGAAATTAGACATTTATATTGTATTTTGTTTTTAAAAGCTAAATAACAAGAAAAAATTGATGTTTTTTTCATGAAACTTGTGAAAGGATATACTTCACCAAAATTATTGTATCAAAAAAGTGTTATTATCAAAATAAAGAGCTGAATTTTGTCTAGTGATTTGACTACAATCATAAAAATATTTGGAAAATTAAATTTTTTATAGAAAATTGAAAACTTTTTAAGAGATTTTTGTGAAATTTTTTACGTCGTATTTCACATTTTAGACCAATAATAAAAAACTATTAAGTATTTTTAAACAATTGTAGCACAAGCACTAGAAAACATTATACATAATACACATAAAAAATTTTATTGAAATATATCAACAACCTTTTTAATAATGAATTTTGAAAGCTACTATTTTTGAGTGAAATTACATTCTGAGAAAAAGGCATTTAAAGTATAAATTATATCATTTCTATTTTAAAAATGCTTCAATACTTCTAAAATTCTCCCGATTTGTATGTGATACCTTCCTTTTTCTCAATTTTACAAATTTTTTGTTTTTTTGCAACCCTATTTTTTTTCTGACAATTTTTACATTAGTTAATGAATGGCGTTGAGACTCATACACACGCTCAAAATCAAGTTCTGTAAAACCTTTTAAAGTTTTATTGCCAGGACTGACTCCAACTATGTCGAGTATGCTTTTCAGTCCCAGAAAAGCTTTATTAAACTGAATAACAGCCAAATACACACCAAATTGTAATGTTTGCAATTCAACGAACACTTCCGTAGGGACAAATTTCCAAACAATGCCATTAAAGCTACTAATATAAATGATAAATTTCAGCAGCATTTCCAGCAGCATTAAAATAATAATTATTTAAGTCAAAGAAAGATAATTATCCCAAAATAAAGATAAATATAACTGTTTTTGTCCCACTTCCGGTTTCGGAATGCTATTTCCGGTTTCATTTTTTAGTCATCGACAAATATTCTTTTAATCATAACTTTTGTTCTAATTGACGCACAGTTAAAATTTAAACTGTTTTTAAAACTAGAATAAACGGAGATTCGTAATATAAAATTTAAAAAAATTGTCATTTTAGGCTAAAATTCACTTTTTCAACGTGTACGGATACCTAAAATGTATATATGATATTATCAAAATCCTTTAAATATTTTTCTGTTCAAAATTCAAGCTGCAAAACATTAAATATGTATTTTTAATTATGTCAACCTTTAAAATGGAATTAATACAAAAATATTTCACGTTGCCACCCATCCCAAGACTAATAACTACCTCCGCCAACTTTTCGAGTTCACATATTTATTTCCGTCTAACATCAGTTAGAAGAATTCTCTCTCTAAGTTAACTACAACCGTTTACATTAAACATTTGCAGGAAATATATGCGAGTATAAAGCTAACTCTCTCTCAGTCCACATCCACAGTAACTGTTAATCATAGTAATGGTGTCCATTCCTTTTAGAAACAATCCTCGGGGGAATGATGTCATCCGTCGGAACGTTTGCATCCGGCGGGGATAACTCCCGGACTTTCATTTACTAAGACTTCTGGATGATCCCTAGGAATTATAGTATTTCATTTTGAAGAAGACAGTAAGAGAGAGGTTTGGTCAGTTATCTGTTCTGGCCACTGCGAGAGAAGAAATAAGAGGGAACTCAAACAGCTTTGTAAACAGAGGCCAGTGATCTTTGAGGTTAAAGCATATGTATTACAGCACAGTTTATATATATTAATATCTAACAGAGACATATACAAGAGTGTATATTTATTAATATATAATAGTGACCAGAATTGTCTTTCTACTTTTGGCTCCATTTTACGTAGAATTGAATGTATAAACTGTGAGCGCAGTAACTAATTTCATAATTTTGAATTTCACTGAAAAATGTAGTTTATTTGAAAGAAAAGTTTACTAAAGTAGTAGGGAACCGATTATCCGGAACGATCGGGACCATCGCTATTCCGGATAACTGATTTTTCCGGTTTTCTGAATGGCTACAAAAAGCCGTTTTTTTTATTGTTAAACCCAACTAAAAAAATTTTTTTGGGGGAAATAATCTTAAAAAGAACAAAGGATGGAGTAATACACTAATGATTATTTCTAAAATGATGGTAAGGTAAGCATCTTTCAAAAAAGAAAGAAAAACCCTAAAATCTTATGAGGAAAGAGAATTTTTTTTAAAAAAATGGCGGGAAAATTTATCGAATTTCATTCCGGTTTTTTGGTTTTCCGGTTTTCTGATTTCCGGATAGCGGGTTCTGTACAGTATATACTGAGACTAAGTTATGTTCTAAATAATACTTTTTTATAGTTCCTGTTTTATAGTTTAGTGTATAGTTCCTTTTTTATAGTTTTTATAGTTCCGATTTTTTAGGAAAAATTCCCCCGATTTCGATCAAATTTTGTATTTTGCCATATATGCTACAACAATCTGCAAAATTACATCCTTCAAAGTGATGTAAAAAATGTTGTACCATTCAATTCAAAATATTTTCCACCTGTATTCACTAAAATAATAAAAAATAATAATAATTTTTTTAAAAATTTAAAATTTTTTCTTAAAATTTTCATAAAAATTTTTTAAAATATATTTTACTTATTTATTTTTGGATAAACGAATTTTATAATTGTGTACAAAATTTTTTCAATTCACTTATAAAGTTCTCCAGATATGGTGAAATACACAAATAATAAACTTAATATTAAGGGGCCCAAACTTTGGACCTCTCTCCTGGCCAAACTATGGACACCCTATTTCCCAGATGGATGCTACCCCTATATTTAGGGGGTTTGAAATCCAAATCCGACGAATAAAAAAGGTACGTTTATTCACAGAAGGTACGTTTATTCACAGAAGGTACGTTTTTGCATCTTCTTTTTGAACTTAAAATATCGCCTGCACTAATTAATTAGCATATTTAGCATATTGTAGGTCACCCATTAAAACCTTAAGGGTTTAGTGCAAATCCGATCTTTAGATCAAAAGTTATTCTGGATGGTCCGTTTTAAATTTCAAGCACTGTACATAGAGGCAATTAAAGTGGAGCAACGTCATCGAATAATTAATAATTAGAAAACAATCTCAAACCACGAATTCTATTTCAACTGTGGAAACGTGTTTCAATAAATAAATTTATGTAAAGTGAATAAATAATAACTGAAATTAAAACAAAAATGTGAAGTACTAAAGTGTAAATTGCTCGAGTAAATTGCTTGACTTTAGTACATTTCATGAGTTGACATGAATAACATTATTTTTGGCTAAATGATACTGAATGAAGTTAAATTTCGTTTTGACGAAACCTATCTTTTTTTTCTAATTTTATAATATAAGACCAACAAAAAATAATAATGATAATAAGGGCAAAACAATAATGATAATAATGAATTTATATTTTTTTGTTATTTAAACTAATTTTTATTTTGCACATTATTACATGGCAACAATTAATACAGATTTATTAATTATTTATAGTTTTCATCCGTGCAAATTATTGAACAAGCATTTAATAACACAAATTCGTACTTTGTTGTCTTATCAATATTTATTTCTAAATTTCTGTCGGAATTTTTTTTCTGGAAACATTCAAATCGTATTTTTTGTCACTCATCTCAACCTAAAATCATTTTATGAAAAAAAAAATAATAATTCATTAATCAAAAAGCACTTCCGTTTTCTCATAAACTCCAAGAAAAAGAGCATATATTTTACGCACATATCTAAGGAACATTTTTCTTTTAAAATCTATATTAAAAATATCATACATTGAAATATACAGTCTCTGGCCATGTTATAAGACGCACTTTAAGATTTTGTGTTAAATCTTAATTATCAGGTGATATTATACAGCTGTATTGTTTTTACTCTGATGAAACCGGTTTGCATTTGTTTTAGATCCTGTATCAATGGGTTAACATTGTAATGCAATATGTTAATAAATACAAATAGGAAGTATATGAAAAAATCTCCCGAATTAAAACCCATTGCTAGGACTGGGCTATAAATCGATATATCGCGACACATCGATTTAACGCCTGCATCGGCAGGCCGATACAGCGACTTTCGTTCCAGGCGATGCATCAGAAATCTGATTCAAGCCGTCGAGTAAAGAAGACGAATGATATAGCGATACAAGAAACACAAGGATCTCTTACGTTCCGATGCCAACTCGCGCTGGGGAAGACGATGTATGTATCGTTATATTGAAACGGCCTTGATTGATGAGCGGTAGAATCAGAATCAGTTTTGGGAACATATATCGTGATCTCGCATGTTCGTCTCCGCACCTCTTAGTTTTTTTTTTTACTTCTTTGTCGCGACTTGATATCGTTTCTTGTAGATTATTTTCAGTGGGACTGACTTTGTGATCGTCGTTACCTTGTTCTGAACGTAATCTATTATTGAAAAGAATATATAAAGAAGTGTTTCTTAATTAATTAGGTAAATTT
>NC_092206.1:11465388-11472542 GCF_043381705.1 Parasteatoda tepidariorum
CTTTGTTTTACGCGTATTATGAATTTCTAAACAAACATTTCAATAAATATTTTAAGTAAGATTTGTACATTGTAGTCAATTTATTTAATATCTTTCTAAGCAAAACATATATATCTTCAAATTTATAAATTGATTTATATCAATCTGAGTATGAAGTTTTGATAGAAATCCGACTTTCTGCGCCTTACAAGTAAATGAATTTCTAAAATACTACATCGCGATACATCGCTATATCGCGATACATCGCTATATCGAATTACATCGCTATGTCGCGATGCAAAACTGACGATGCATCACGATATAAAATTTCTTATATCGCCCAGTCCTACACATTGCATGTATATTTAAATATAAAAGTATAGCGTATAAACTCGTGCAAAACATGTCATTATTAAAAAACTACAGTGCGTCTAATAATTTGGTCCAATTATTATATTATACTAATATAATGTTTGATATATTTATATAATATATCGTCTAATTTATTACATCGTCAAATTTATATTATACATCGTCTCTTTTAACCAACTGATACACGAACATAAACAAGTGCAAACCGAGTAAAAACGATCAAGATGTATAATATCACGTGATAATTAAGATTTTACATAAAATTTTATTTTTCGTCAAATAAATTGGCCAGGGACTGTACGTCAAAAATAATTAATTGTGTGTCAATAAAAAATATTTTTTTACTTTTATCTTTTGCAGAAAATGAAATAAACGTTTTGTGAAATGTATTTTGAGTCGCAGAGGGAGTCACAGAAATAAATGAGAGATAATTGTAAGCAATAATATCCTGGAATCGTACACCATTTCAAATACTCTGAAATATACGAATCTGTACTTTTGAAGGAAGAAAATAATAATTAATTTTAAACATTGAATAAAAAATACACAGCGAATATAGTTTTTGCCGTATCAAGCACAACTTAGAAACTACCCTTCAATATCTTGTTTTTTTACGATGAAAATGCACGAAAATGTATTGTTGAACTAAAAAGGAAAAATCACAAAACTCAACATTTTCTTTTATGGAAGAACATATTTGTCAATGGCGTGTTCAAATTTGCTTTTTCTTAAACCATTTTTTTTTCGTTTTATGATCGACTCACGTATAAAGGTCTTGGTTTTACTATAAAAAGAAAAAAGTTGAGGATCTACCTCTTATAAAAAGCTGGAAATTTTCTTTTTGTGCACAAAACAATAGTAACAAAAAGTCAGCAGGCAGACAATTTTCAAAAGGCACTCGAGAAGTACTGTATTTTTTGCCTCTTGCATACAGCAAAAATGGAACAAAAAATGTTCCATAAAAACGAGGAAAAAAAATGAAGACCGAACGATTTGTTGATGTGTTACCTCTTTACTCGGAGTGCAGAAACTCTTTGCTGTTCTATTTTATTATTTTTTCTACGTCTCTCTTATATTTTTGAATCACGCGAAATAGAACTTTCATACCAAAAAGATTATTGCTCCAACCTTTTGATTTCTCAAATTGCGCAGTGAATTAACGTTTTCTGAAAGTTTCATTAGATTAGAGATTTTTGGGTTAGTACAGACTGATTAATTTTAGGATTTAATAAATACTTGTCAATGAAAAAAAGAATCATTTGATTCGAATTACGTCATAGTTAAGGCACATAGTGCCATTCATCGGATATTCGGTGAATATTTTTATAATGCTGACTGAGCTAGAGATGAAATTATTTCGAAATTTTGATCACTTTCCGACACTCAAATCTTATTCATACGATTTACGAATTACTAACGCTTTCGGGTTTCATGTTTTCCATGGTGTTTTGTCGCGATTCGTATTCAAATGAATAATGAATCGCACTCTTGAATCATGACATTAGGTTCACTGCGCACACTTTAGTTGTTTTCTAACTCAAGAGTCCTAACTTAATGGTTTTTAAGTTGAACAACCAGAGAAGATTACGAGACATTATCATTGGATTGCGTATGATCCACAACTTTAAAAAAACAAAAAAATTGGCACTTATTTTATCGAGAAATTGCTCTGAAAAATTTAGATTTTTTTTTTTAATTTTTAATTTTTTCGAATGTGACCAATAATGGTTTCCATAACACAGAATTCCAGGGTTCTATTGTATTGTGAGACGTCAAGAAAATCCAACAACTTTTCTTACTTTTTTTTCCTTTAAAACGCATTTAAACTTAATTCTTTCGCCGGAGAACTGTAAAACTGAACTATGAAAACTATGAAGAAACAGAAGGGAATAAATCAAAGGGTTCAGCTAGATAAAAGCTTGCTAGCCTCCCAATAAGGGGAATATATTGATATTTAACACCATCATTAAAATTGATTTCTCAGAAGTAACAATAATGATCAGATCTACCATGCCGCAAGAACCGTAAACAATATTAACTACTTAAAATAACAAAATCATGCTGTAATCATGGATGCCACGGGCGAATAAAAACGTAAAAAGTGGTAGTAATTTAATTCACTTTTATTTATACATTATCTCAATTATTATTTTATCGCAACTACGACTGTCTAAAATTATTTTAAATTATTAATATTTAAAACAAAAACATTCTTTGCAATCGCTTTCCTTAATAAACTAAAAAAAATATGCTATAAAAAGTTGCTAATTTTCTTTCCTTTTAATTAAATTTTGAATTTTACTAGTCAGCATTTTTTTTCAGTTTTAATCACCTGTGGTAACCCTGTGTAATATAAAATAAGCCTAATGGGAAAACATGAGTAGAAAAAGTCATTTGTGTACTACGTCATAGGACCTTTTAAAAGATTATTTATCGTTGATAATTAAATTAGCTTTCATTTTTTTAACTTTTAATATAGTGTTTACTTATTTTTTACCTAAAGTAATTTATATTGCTTTAATTTAATCGATATGTCAGATGTTTCTTATGTATGTAATCCTAGCATTAAGAATCCTGGTTTCATTGATAAGTTCATGCATTGTCTTAGACTCTTGAAAACAGATATGTTACATCACTTTAAACTGATAAAATTTTCATTCCAAAATTATTCTAAAAAAACGGCAGCAGTAAGTCTATCCATTTAACTTTGAAATTAAATAAACTTTAAATAAAGTTTAATTTCCAACAGTCAGTTACACATTTCGATAGAGATAACTTTATTTAATCGGGTTCTGTAGGAACTAGATAAGATATTTTCTAGTTATGATCGTTTACGCTGCGAAAAAATCAGTTTTTGAAAATTACATCACATTAAATTAAACTAATTGATGTAATATTAATTTATAATTTCAAAATTAATAAGTAATAAGATAATAATTATAAATTCGGTTTTAAACATTCGGTCAAGATTTGATCAATAATGTACACAATAGCATTTAGTTATACTCAAACAAGCTTCTTCAACAATCAAAAATTGCTGTAAAGTTGTTAAAAATATTGTTGTAAAAAATATGTTCCAAAATCAGATTTCGTGGTATTGCATGAAGACTACAAATGCCTCAAAACTGTAATTTAAGGTGCTATGTATCGACTACTTGAAATATAGTTACAAATTTTTAAACTATTTAAAAAGAGCTTCGTGCACAATATTACTGAAAATGAGATATCTAAACAGATGCATATTTTCGAGGAAAAAGACGCACAAAATTTTAATGCCACATAATTTCAATAATCAATTATCAAGCAAGCTTGCATGTCACAATCCAAAACATTTAAGTAAAATTTCCAAGACATTTTCTTTAAATTTTCTTAAATCAAAGCTATGTTCAACATTTAAATTTCCCATTAAAGGAAGAAAAAAATACCAAAGTTCGATCATTTTTCAAATCAGCAAAGTTTACGAATAAATTTCACAGAAACGGAAGAAAAAGACAAATTCATTAAGAACGATACATTCTCAAAATAGAAAGTAGATCAAATTCAACTCGCTCCTTGATTTGAATTATTCTGATACATCTTCAAATCTCAGTTGTTTTTCTGAAAAGCCTACAGACTTTTTTTAGAAGAAGAAAATGCTTAGGAAAGGGACTTTAAAAGAACTTTCATAACAGTTTCAGGAATATTTAACATAATATGTTGAAAATTCTAAAACTCAACGTTTCATTTCTCCAAAGATTTGTTATCTTTTCTATCCAATGGATTCCCAGACGTTTGTTCAAGCGATTTAGCTTAAGGCTACCATTAATCAACAAATCGATGTTGCAAGTTGACAGAGAGTTTGACAAATTTCTTTGTTTGCTCGCTGTTTTTCAATCGGAAACTATGTTGCCTTTTTTGTTCAAATAAATTTTGCTTTTTCATTTTTGATGCGGCTGTATTTTTATGATTGAAACTACTGCTGATGTATACGTTGAAACATACATCGCTTAGAAATAATATTGAAGCATACAACCATGAAGGAATAATGAAAAAAAATTGTACTAAAAATGTAATTTCTTATAAAATTAGAATTACAAAGTTTATTTTTTTGCAAGAAATACATATTTGGAGAAAATGTATTAATCTTTGAAATTATTCATATTGCTAAAGTTTTTGAAACTGAAAATCACTAAAAATATTTACTTAGAATAAAACGTTTGATTTTTTCCCCCTACATAACCGAAATGAAAGGGTAAATTTACTGCAAACAATAACATTTTAAGTTTGTCTAAATCATTAAGTCGTTTCAATTCCTTGCATCTTTATTAATGGCTAGGGCAAATTCATTAGAATTTTATTATTAGAGATTTAATACAAGAATTTAAAACTATAGTGCAACAAACATTAATTTGAGCTGTTTGTTGATTTTAATTTATCTTAGGCAGATTATATGATAAATAAATCTTGAAAAATTATCTGCTCATGAAAGAAATGCTTTTTTTTGTTCTTTTATGCAACTGTTAAAAGCATAATCGTCGTAAACAAGGCATTTGACTAGGCCTTTTTATTCATTCTAGGACTCGAGAAAACTACCAGGATACTACTTCTGATTAAAAATAAATATATTTTTAGTGGTGAAATTTAAAAATATTCTTTTTATGTTTCAATAAATATAAATATATTCAAGTAAATTTAAAAAAAAAAAAATATTTGAATATTTTTAGATAATTATTTCAATGAAGATCAAAAACGCAAGTTTCCTTATTTCTTATTCTATTTCCTTATAATAAATGATAAAAATACAGTAAAAATGCAATTTGAAAAGACAAAAAAAAATTTCATTGATTTCGACAAAAAAAAAAAAAAAAAAAAAAAAAAAAAAAAAAAAAAAAAAAAAAAAANAAAAAAAAAAAAAAAAAAAAACACGGGCTCCTCAGGATCTCTTTTTCTAGAGGTCCCACTGAAAGAAAATATTTAAAGGGCCAACGAAAATCATTCTGTCCAGGGCCCCGCAAAGTCTAGGAACAACCCTGGTGTTAAGAAAACGGGGTAAGAGCAATTCGTGGTAACTTGTGCGTACAAAACATGCTCTGTTACAAAAATTATAGTTACAAAATGTATGAAAGAGGTAATATTTGAAAAAAAAGTAATATCCTTTTCAGTAACATAAGCATGGTGTTCCATAATCACTGCCCTATATATATTTGTCAAAAATGAAATCATAAAATATATACATTAGATGTCGCAAATGTATACTATTGTTATATTTACGAGCAAACAACTAAAATAAAATAAAATTTCAAAACTTCGTTTTCGAGTAAAATAAATAACAGAAAAAAACTTCATGTCAGACTTAAAACAAAAATTTTAGAGCACATTTTTTCGGTCATCAACTTTCATTGAAAGTTCTAACCTCGCCTTTTGAAACTGTTGGGACCGACTATTTTCGTTTTTGGTCTGACAAAAAACAAAATTATTTTCTTCTCTCTAATGTAATTAAAAAACGCAGTTTTGTTTGTTTACATTATTCAATTTCGAGTTAAAGCCGTTCTCAATGGCCGAGTCCACTCTAAAACAATTATATGACCCCCTGAATACATTTTATACTTCCAGGAGCTTATAGTCAATCTTTAAGGTGATCTCAAATATTTTAAATAAATATGGAGAACGATATTTTAAGTTTCGAATTAAAACAAAAACATGTAATTTCTCTCCAAGAGCTTAGATTTTTTTTGACGGATTTAGATTTTTATTGGATTTAGATTTTTATTGAAGGATTTAATTTTTTATTGAAGGATTCAGATTTTTATTTGAAGGATTTAGATTTTAATTTGAAGGATTCAGATTTTTATTTGAAGGATTTAGATTTTTATTTGAAGGATTTAAATTTTTATTGAAGGATTAAGATTTTCATTTTATTGTTTCGTAATTTCCATCTTTCATTTTAGTGATTCAGCAAATTTTGATAAAAATTGTATTTTTCTCTTTAAATATAATTGAAAGCCCCCAACACATACTACCTGGGTACCTCAGTTTTGCTCAAATATTTAAAAAATATTTATACGTAAAGTGAGGACTGTGGCTAATGCCCATCCTGCGTATTTACAAATTTGAAAAATGAAATTTAATTTAGTAAGGAATTAATGTCACAATCACGTACAAGAAACGTTTGAGCAAAAATCCTAATACATTGCTTACTCACAGTAAAAATCAAACTGAAGTTTAAAAAGAATGTTGGGGGATGTAACTAATTTCATATACTGTTAGAATTTTCATTCTAAAATTATAGTAAAATAACCGGCTGCAGTCTTTAACCATCCAATTATTATTTTAACCATCCATCAAGTCTTTAACCATACAGTTTACCGGAAAGAATACTTTTTACCTTTACGATTTTGAAACCGTTTACAGCTAGTATGCTTTCAAAATAGCGAAAGAAAAAGAAATTTAACCGGACATTGGAAATCGTTTAGCAGCTCTATGGTGGTGCCATCTATGAGCGAATAAGAATATCGTATTTCAATAGCCGAGGCTCACAAAATAGGAAGAGCAGGATTAGGGTAAGGACAGTTAAATAACAATTTATTTAATTGTTATTTAAGATAATCAAACAAAACAGTCAAATAACCATAAGTCATACTATTGACTGAGGAAAAAAAACGTTCATTAACTGCATTCACCTGATACATTTAAAAAACCGGAATTTTATAGCACCAACTAGGCCCACCTAATGAAATTACTTACAAGGGAAACTAGGGAAGTGTGACTCGCCAATTTTGAAATAAACTAGTGGGATGTATGCAGGTGACGAACCTCCTAATGTT
>NC_092206.1:11472698-11550932 GCF_043381705.1 Parasteatoda tepidariorum
TATCTCTCACAGGACCTTCTATGGGCCGAAACGAATGTTGCCCCCTAAAATTATTCCTCATAAGGCATACATCCCACTAGTTTATTTCAAAATTGGCGAGTCACACTTCCCTAGTTTCCCTTGTTAGTTCCTTGCAGTTGTGTACACATTATAAATTAGAACGTCTATAGAATAGTTGAAAAATCTAGAATAGTTGAAAAAATATTAAAATTACCGTACTGAATAGTAATGAAATTTATGATAAAAAGTAATTCTGGTTAAAAAAAAAAACAAATTATGCGGTATTTAAATCATTCATTTGGTTAATTTTTTTCGTTCATATGGTAATGGTTTACGGGAAGTTATGGTTTTCAAAATTATTATTCGTATTACCATACATAGACTTTTATTATGAGCTTAAAATTCTTACGTATTAATACTAAGCTTTTAATATTTTAGATTTAGATACAAGGCTTATGTACACGAACTTTCTTTAACTTCACTACGCTGTTTCAACATTTTGCAGCGACTAGGCGATTTTCTCGCTACAAATATTTCTTCGAAAAAGATGTCGATCTCAGCACAGGTATATGGAAATTTTAGAATTCGAAATATCGAATTTTTCACACTAGCGTTCTCTTTCCTATCTGTGATTTCACTTTTCCCTTATTTTCTCCACTTTCAAATTCGCCAAGATTTCTTGCGTTGCCTGGGGTGAATTTAAACTCCAGATTTTCTTCCAAAAATGTAAACACCTAATTGAATGCATTCAACTATTCAACACAGTTGTTTAAACATTCGCGAGTCTTGCTTTTTAGAATATATATTTATTTCACTCAAAAGAAAAACTTCCTCTGTCTCTAAGAAAACTTTGAAAGAATTTTGAAATTTTGTGCATAAGTTGAAAGTTATTATAACGACCCTATGTTTCTTTCAGTGTTTATATTAAAATTGCAGAATAAATTTTAATAAGCGTTAAAAGCAATTTTTGGAATCCAACTCAGTTTTCGTTGCGCAGTTCACGAAAATAGCAGCTATGTTTTAAAACATTGAAACATTCTGTTACAAAAATTTTGGCAATTCATTGTGAGCATATTTTTGCGCATTAATGGCTTTTGCAAGATAAATAATCTAAGCTGCATTTCACATTAATAAAATGAGTACTTTAACTGTGGTATTTTCAATTCCTTGTATACAGTCCTAGAAATAAACGTTATTTCATAACGTCGTTGAAGCGCCGGCCTAACTTACGACTTAGAGTTTACAACTACCAATGTTCAACTCCATAGCGTTGTAACTTTGAACCCAATCCAGAAGACAAGGGAACTGCTGAGTCGAGTAATGGGAGAAATTTGCCTTCGCTTTTGCGTTACATGGAAAGAAAAACGACGAAAACCTACCATGATTATCCTGACTGCAAGGGAACTATGATCGTTTTTAAGGGGGGAGGTGAGGACAAAAAAACTCTTAATCTTAATATATTAAGACAGCCTCAGGAATGTAAATTTTAGTTTCCAATTTTTTAAAAAAAATAAGGATGACATATAATGATTGATTAGCTTTCAATGTTAATACTCAATTTAATGCAAGTAAAAAAAAAGAGTTTAAATATGAAATAATACAAATCGCAATTAAAATAACATAATTTACATTAAAATCAGTTACCAGATGCTTGAGAGTAAACGTTCCGTCAAGAAGATTTTCAGTAAGAAATTTTGTTAAAGGAAAACATCAACTGTGTAGAACTTACCTGAAAAGAAAAAAATTTAAAAATTAATTTCATTTGATTAAAGAAATTTTGGTTGATTTAATTTGAAAGAATATCAATCGTTCAGTAATGATTTTATATTTTATTTTATAATTTTATAACCGTCGTTGAACAGCAGACCCGATATTTTGGGTTCATGGCTGCTAATGTTCAACTCCGTAGTCTTGTAATTTTTAACCCGAGCGAGAAGACAAGGGCTCCTGAAGAAGACTCCTGAATCAAGTATCGGGAGAAGGTTGATGGAGGACTTTTTGGATAGAACTAAATCACATTTGCTTTAGAAGGAGAAGAAATCCACCAAAACCTCTCGGCAATGGGGATTCTAACTGATGATCCGTCTAACACTGAGGATATTTTACGTCAGCACTGAGGTCTGTGCAAGCTGGATGCGGTATTCGTATCGAGACTGCCATCGCTGGGATTCAAACCCGGTTCGTCACAGTGGAAGGCGAGCACTCTATGCCCCGAGCCTTCACGGCTCAAATAAGCGTAATTGAACTAAGTAAAGCACTTGGGTGCTTAGTGAAGCGAAATTAAAATATAATTTTTTTAATGAGCTCCACTTCCTGCATAATCTCAGGGCTAAAGAGAATAGAAGGGCTTGTTCACTCCTTTGCAGTAGCTCTCGCCGCGCCAATCCTCCGATTTTCTCTAGTGACGTCACTTTGGCGCATTTCGCTTTTCAACTTAAAGCAATTCTAATAGGGTAAATACACCGAAGATTTATTACTATTATTAGAGAATATAACCTTTTTCTCGTTTTCTTGATGGCACAGGAAAACTACTCAATAATTACCAAGGGGTAAGTAACAAAAATATATTTAAATCGTTAACATGATTAATACGGTACAATGGTAGACGTTATTACTCCTACATTACAATGTAGATGTTCTTGCCTTTTAGAAAATCTATATCTGCAGTTACGGTTACAATCTAATGATAAACTCCGCCATCTATCGGTGGTTCAATAACATGTATTTCTACAGCGCAAAGCTCGCACTTTTACTTCAAGTTCTACCTTACTAGCTCTTACTAATATTGGAGCATTTCGTTTTGAGAGATATTCTAAGACATTTGTTATTTTCTATAATGACTTTCCTCAGTTTTTGCAGTGAATTTACAGGAATTTAAAACTATTAGTATCGAAATGCCAGTTTGCGCGATTGCAACTTGAAAAATTTTTGATAGAAAAACAAAAGGAAAAAATATTAATTTTCCGCTTGTTCCCTAAAGTAAATGAATAACTATGTAAAGAGTGGATTCCGAAATGACACAGTTAATATGAAACAGCAATACGTTTATTCTGTCTTTAAGAACTTTTATAAAAATTCATTATCTAAATAGAAACCGCCTCGTTACTTCATAAAGAAATAGGCAGGTGAAAAGAATTAAAAAATGGATAAAGTCAAAGAAAATTAAAATGAAAATAAAAAGTATAAATAAAATATATAGTATATAGTTGGAATTCTCCTAATTTCATAACATATTTTTTAATGTAGTTATTCCAAATATTTATGATTTTTTAATTAAAAATTATATTCTCTTAAATTTAAATATCTATAAATTATATCCTCGTAAATTTAAATATCTATAAGCAATTGTAAAATTTATAATATCATTATGAACCTAAATTATTATTTTGTTTCAGTAATTAGCGTTTAAGGTTGATGTTTCCTGATGATTAAGTATGAACAAATTGCTATTAACGGCATATATTAAAATCAGGGATTCTAAATTTAACTAAACTTATTGTTATAAAAGAATATGCAGATAAAAAAAGTTTCGATATATGCTTTCATTTTTCTTAATAATTAAAGTTAAAACTGAACTTTTTAAAATACAGTATTTATAGTATAATTTTCGCCAACTAGTAAAACATTTTTATAAGTTTAAAATGGTATTTTTTTTAATATAATGGCCAAGAAAGTTTTTTTGAACTATGTTTATGAACGGAAATAATGTGTTAATTACGTAAAGTGAGGAAGCTAATAACCAGAAAAAGTCTAACTTATTTTTACAAAGAGAAAGATGCAAAGTTATCATAATATCTTTGCTTGCGATCTCCGAGGTCTGTGGACACAGTGACGTCATGAGGAGGGAAATCGTAGCTTCAGCTTTAGGAGCGGAGTGAACTAGCCCTTCTATTCTCTTTAGCCCTGGCATAATCTACTCGACAACATGGCTGTGTTTTTTTTTCTTCGCTTTTTATTTATTTAATTTTTTTTTAACTTTACCACTTCCATTACCTTATTACATTATACTTACATTATACTTAATTATATACTTCCATTACATTATACTTAAAAAAATACAAAAAATTAACATATTTTTTTAATTTATTAATAAATAAAAGGAACTAAAACAAAACATAATGCACAAGTTTTAAGTTAAATTTTGAATTTTTTTTATGTGTAAGAAACCTTTAATTTAAAACCAATTTACTATCCCGAGTCATTTCGGGCAAATGAAAAAAGTTAAATATTAGTCTTCGTATGATACTTCTTAGTACAAGGGACAACACAAAATGATACTTTTCAAATGTGAGTGAAGTAATACGCCATTTTTTTTACTCTTATTGCTTCGTAAATTCAGCAACCATTGTATAAACAATCGCACAAAACACGTTTGCAGTCCCACAGTCCAACATCAAAACTCCCACATAAAACTTGGCAAGCTTCCAATCACAGGAGATTATGTTTAGTTTGCCTCCGATCGCGTAAAAACGTCATAAAACAAAATGTACTTACACATTATGACTAAGCCCGAGTATTCTCGGGATGATAAATATTTGCAATAAATACGTACCCGAGTTAACTCGGGATAATCAGGGAAAAGGTTAAAATAAATGCAATATTTTAATCTAGCAACATCTAATTATTCTGACATTGTCGTTTTGTTTTATCTTATTCCCTTCAACTTTTACTCAGAAGGGAATAGTTATAAAATAAAGATACCGAGAGAGATAAATTTTCCTGCAAAAATAAATAGTTATTATTTAAAACAAAAACTTTAAAAAAAATCACGATAAAGAGCATTTAAATTTCAGTAACTTTGAAGAGAATTTCATAACAATTTGCGTTAGGCACGTAGATAAAAATTGCCCACGCAACACGTCAAATTTTGGGCTGCGGAGCTTCCCACGTGTCATTTTTTACTACAAGTTTAGCAGCTAATAATTCTGGAAATAATTGTAATGTGTGATATTTTTATTTCATCATAATTCTTGTACAATTCTTCTTCACTTAATTGTAATTTCAAGTACTTAAGTTTTATAATTTTTGTGCAGCAAAATATAATGTAACCTCAAACACTCAAAACAATTAAGTGAGAAAAAAAACTACTTAATATTGCAGCATATTTCTTAGCTCTTAATGTCTTAAATAGAAATGGCTTTTTTACAGTATTTAAAATATCTAAGGAAACCTCAAAGTCAGGTTTTGAGCAGCGGAAAAAAAAAGAATAGTTAAATACCAAAAACAGAGGTGTTGACTTTTCTACCATAGAGTTTGTAAATGCAAAGGCAGAAAGTTGAAGTACAGACTATAGTGATTAGTTAATTTAATGAATAAAACTTTTTCTACTCGTAACCTAGACAGTTTTCTGACCACTACTCAAGAAAATAATTTCTTAGATATAAGCCGGATTACCAATTAAACAATTGCTACAATCACTGTAAAATATGAAATTTTTATTAAACTTAAATTAAGATTCTGAAGTATTATGGCCATCGATAAAATACGTTAATTCAACTCTCAACTTAATACGAATCAGTAATTGCAAATGGAATACAATACAAATGCAATCTAATACTAATGGTTTATCAATCGTAATTATAAACCTATTTTCAAAATTACATTTTTTCTGATCATTCATTAGATTTAATACTCATTTAAACCAATAGAAATGAAATATAAAATCAAAAAAAATTTTACGAAAAAAATATCGTTTATGTACGGAGATCTATTAACAGGGATTGAAGGTACTATGTAAATCTATGTTAAATATCAGGTGATAATATACAGCTTTATTGTTTTTACGCTCCTGAAACGAGTTTGTACTTGTTTACGTCCGTGTATCAATTGGTTAAATTAGACGATATATTATATAAATTCAACGATTGGATAAATTAGACGAATATATTATATAAATATAGAATATTTATTATATCAGGTATTATATTAGTATGTTATAATAATTAGACCAAATTATTAGAATCACTGTAGTGTTTTAATAATGACATGTTTTGCACGAGTTTATAGGCAATACTTTTATATTCAAGCATACATATAATGGGTTTTTATTCAGGAGATTTTTTATATACTTCC
Source organism: Parasteatoda tepidariorum (assembly GCF_043381705.1). Lineage (NCBI taxonomy): Eukaryota > Metazoa > Arthropoda > Arachnida > Araneae > Theridiidae > Parasteatoda > Parasteatoda tepidariorum. Next base: position 11,478,771 of record NC_092206.1, read on the forward strand.
TATTTGTATTTATTTTTAACGTATTGCATTACAATGTTAAACAACTAATGCGTCTAATAATTTGGCCAGCGACTAATTGTGCGTATTTTTTTTCTCACAAAACTACATAAAATGTTTCTATTTATTCTAAATTCTATNCACCAAGAAGCAATCGGGTGATTGCTTCTTGGTTCGTCGATTTTTTTGTTATAGAGTGTATATATATATATATATATATAAGATATAAGTTATATATTTTATGTAACTAAAAATCTACTCATTTGAGAACCGAAGACACGTTTTCATTCATTAAGATCATAAATAATGACCATTCGAATCTCAATCTGGTACGAAGAATCAGATTGTGGTGAACAGTACTTTTCTTCTCGTTCGAACATTCCTTTTTCTGGAATGTTACGTCATTATAATGATACAGAATGAAAAAATAAAAAACCAAAAAATCAAAATGGTGGTTAACCTCTCTCAGATAATCTTTATCTCATTCAATAGGCAAAGAGCGTTGATAACTAGCAGGTTTCCAAGAGGAATAGGAAATGAAACAAAAAAAAATATATAACAAAAGAATTGAGGGAGAGTTACAAAAAGAAAAGGAACTTTTTCCCCAATTAGCAGATCCCCTTCTTCAATACCTTAACAAGTAGGAGACAAACTAATTGTTAAACAGGAATCTTTTATAATCGCATGACTGGGCTTAGTACGCAACAGGTGTCCTTTTTGTACCACGAAATAATGCTTTCTGAAGAGCCTAAAAAAAGAATATTAATGAATTGGCTTGTAGTATTTATGCGGGGAAAAGGCCATTTCAAGGAAACACGTTAGATGAATATATATTCGAAACAGTATTGGCAAGAAAGGTTTTTGCATAATTAATACCAATTGATTTCAGTTTAAAGGACTATTGTATAGATAAGAAATTTTATCGTACGCTTAGTACTAATTCAATTTAATGATTTGAATTTAAAGAAATAATGTAATGAAAATTTTTTTAAACACTTAATAATAAGTGATTTCTGTATAATGAACTAATGTACTATATTTAAGAAAAGTTTTGTATGATTAGAAATTTTTACTATTCAATTTCAGTATAAATAACGACTGTATCATTGATAATGAAAGCTTTTAGTTTTACACTCTTGAAATTTTTAGTTAGCATTTCAGCATTATACAACTAAAATATATATTTTATACATACATATACATTAAATTTATAATTCTTAACTGCTTGCATCTATGAATAATTATTTTATCTGTAAACTATGTAAAATTAAATCAATTTCGAAAATAAAATTACAATCGAAACATCCTTTTAAAAGTTTTTTCTAGTTATTAAAATTTATAGCTTAATAAAGATATAATTATATTTTGGAAAATAAAACTTGTTTGAAGTTTAATTGACGTTAAAAAAAATTACAAAAAAGTGAACTTTGTTTAGCCTTTTATATTAACCAGCATAAATACTGAATTGAACTTTTGAAAAAAAAGTAATGTTTTTTTGATGAATGCGGTTTAAGTTGAATAATAGCCCAGCAGCATTTTTCTCCATACTTTCAAAATTTTTTTAATACGTTTTCAGGTCATAAAGAATGAGAAAAACTGATTTAAATGTGATTTGCTTGCGGCGAAAGTAAGGAAAGAGACTCATTTAGATGGTTTAGTTTTTTTAGTTCTTTTATTTGTTTTATTTTTGTAGTTTATGTTCAACAAATGTCTTGTTTGGAAAACCTTTGAAAGAGATGTTTTTTTTGGAACAAGCACAGTATAATGGTGGTGACTTCAGAGAAGGAAGAAAAAATATCGACGCAACGAAGCGAATAAACTTTTTTTTTGTGCTGATACTGTTATACCGTAGAATGAAAGAATAAAAACGGTAAATATTCAAAGAGGGTTGGCCGTTTCGCCGTTCGAAACAATTGTAGTTTATGCTTAGTTGACCACAGATATCTGCAACATGTAACATGAAATATATTCGAGTTCACTCATGTTTTATGGATATTTAATAGAACATCGTGGATTACGATTTTCATCCTATCGTTTGCCGGTGGAACGTTTTCCACAAGGACGATTTATTTTTAAAGGTAATAATCATCAGTCATCTTTATTATGCAGATTTTTTAAAAAAAAAGGAATTAAAGGGGAAAAATAAACTTAAGCAATATATTATTTTTCTTTAAATATTTACAACTGAGACTGTATTTTATTGTCATCCTAAAGTATGCTTAACATATTTCTTAACATTTAAAAACCAAATTATTATCTTATTTAATCCTTTTTCAATAATTAAAAATCATTAATATAATCTTTACTTTTTCTATACCACAACCTTGAATTGAGTGCAGAATAAAATCTATTTTTAGATATTCCCTCTACACCTGCCTAACACATTAGCATAGAATTCGAAAACCGTTTTATGGTTGCTGATGTTTTGATTTCATTAAAATTCTCTATTATTTCCGCCAACACATTTAAATGCATAAGGTTAAGAAAAAGAAGCCTCAAATTTAATCACTTAATAGCAAATACATGGATTCTTGAACTATCCTTGGCGAAAACTATGCTAACGTACACAAGAGACTCGGGTTTTTGATTTATAGGTGGACGTAGGTCTTCTGTAGGGGCTTGGCCATGCAGCCACACCCTCCTAGCCATTTTCTAAATTTATCAATTTATACGTAAACAAAAATGAATAATAATTTCCTACGTTGATTCATCGGTTTTATTTCCGTATCGTTATCTATGGCAGAATAATCGCCAAGTCTTTTCAACTACCGGGTAGCGGCCCCTCGAGAAACTAAAAAGAACATCACAGAAAGGGACCAACTCGAAAAGTATATCTGGTATACTCCCCCGGGCAAATATCTACATTTTTTCTTTAAAAAAGAATTTGCAAGTTTAAAATTTATTTGGCTCCTTGGCGATTGTTGTTGGCGCGACATATCACGAAACGGAAATATCCCCAATTCATCAACATTCTTCAGCTAGTCACTAGCTGCTTGTGTTAATCATCATCTTCCATATAAATATTCTATTAATAATGCCTTCTTTAACTAACGGTAAATGCAATTAACTTCTTTCAAACCAAAATTTTTCTTGATATTTATACTATTGTCTTAAAACGTATGCAACCCTCACTTATCTAGTCGTTAACAATTTCTAGTCGTCATTGCATGCGTTGCTATGGTGACTACTGCTGTTTTTCTTTTTAAAGTATTTGCATAATATAAATTTAAAGTATTTTTTTATTCTTTTTATTATTAACGTATGATTACTGGCTTGACGGTGATTTCAATATGAATATGAATGCTGAAGTAGGAAAAGTATTTTGTGACGTCTTGAAACACGTACATAGGCAGGATATGAAAAACCAATCCGACGACAATCATCAATGAAGACAGTTTTTGCAACCCATGATTTGAAATGCTGTGGCGTTTAACGGAGTCCATCCAGAACGAAAAAGCATTTGACCAACTGGTAACCAGTAATCGTAATTCGGCGATGAAAAATTTTTTGTTGATTTTTTTTGTTATTATTTCATATTAGAAAATTTGAATGAATATANGTTAACAATTTGAAAAACTAGTTTTTTTTTCTTTCTAACCATATTTCTTTGTTTACAAATCATTTTTTTCAATAAATTATATTCTTATACATAAATATTAATTATATATTAAATTGTTACGTAAGCTGATATCAATTCCTCAAAAGAGTGAATACATAGTTTTAAACTCTAAACCAAGGTTTCACGAAAATTTAATTGCCACATCTATGAATAATTTCAGCGATATCTATAATATCGAATCTACTTAACACAAATGATGTGTATTGATAATTCTTGGTATATGTCTTGTATTTATTACCCAGTGGCAAAATGGGTCTTGCTTTGGATTTGATGGCGTCCACACACTTTTCAACTGTGTTCAAGAGTAATAGTAAACAGTGCGCATGCGTCGTCATTGCATGCGTTGCTATGGTGACTACTGCTGTTTTTCTTTTTAAAGTATTTGCATAATATAAATTTAAAGTATTTTTAGATTCTTTTTATTATTAACGTATGATTACTAGCTTGACGGTGATTTCAATATAAATATGAATACTGAAGAAGGGAAAGTATTTTGTGACGTCTTGAAACGCGTACATAGGCAGGATATGAAAAACCAATCCGACGACAAACATCCATTGAGACAGTTTTTGCAACCCATGATTTGAAATACTGTGGCGTTTAACGGAGTTCATCCGGAACGAAAAAGCATTTGACCAATGAGAAACCAGTAATCGTAATAAGGCGATGAAAACTTTTTTGTTGATTTTTTTTGTTATTATTTAAACTTTGTTATTATTTAAAATTTGAATGAATATATAGTAGATCGCTCATTTTTTGATACTGCAATGATTTTTTAGGTTAGTTTACAAATATTTATCTAACTATAAGAGAGGGGGCTAGAGGGTACCTTTATTAAAAAATATACAATTATAGTAATTTTTAACTCATGAAGTAGTTTATCACAATAATTTGAACGGTTACCTGCATTGATTTGGTTTATTGATTGATCTATCACATTGATTTGGTTTACTTTTGGAGTAACAAAGTGGTTTGGTAATTCCGTATTATTTGTTTTTAAAAAAAAAGCTATTTTCGTCTACATTTGTCCCACAACACGGGCTCATGTGAACAAACTATGGGGCAGAGAGTACAAACTTCATAACGTATTAAATAATAATTTATGCAACTCAAAAAAGTACATCCAAAGCCAAAATGAAATCAGTTTCAATCTAAGCCTTATTGGAGAATAAATATTGGCATAGTTTAATTAAAATAAACAGCAAATATGCAATTACAAAAAAAAAATTCAGTTTAATGCTCTAATTTTGAGTAAAATGATAATTTTTTATTCAAATATTCTAGTTTTAACTATTCAAAGTATGAAACGATAAAAAAGGCAATATATTCGTGCAGCATATGGCTCAATGTCTGTGTCCATAAGTTCATATGCCACTTTTCTTACAATTTACGTGATGGCTAAACTCAAAATAGGGACTATTTAAACTGCTTTTTCTTGGAAACTTTGCCTATAAATTTGTAATAAATCTCAAAACTGCTAAAGAAAATATTGCATTGCGCAAAGAAATATCCTTTTTGAATTGAGACTGTTTTTTGTTTTGGGGATATTTTATTCCAAAAAAATGTCTAAAGAAGGAATATTTCCTCCTCCTATGCGTAGTCTATTTTCCCTAAAGCTGCAAAACAAATGTCGGTGATGCGCTTCTTTGTTCTGAAAAAATCACCTTTTTTTTTACTATTGCTCTTTTTACTCTGATAACCATAAAAGTTGGACTGCTCTTGCAAACATTCTGCAGCTCCGTGCTTGAGAAAATTTCTGCACTTACTGGAAATAGAACAAGCTCCTTTGAAAAACCCCTTGCAATTCGTGATGTTTTAAGAGTCCCTAACAATAAAGTTACTATATGGTGAAAATAAACATAAGTAATAAACTAGTAATTCAATATTTTTTAAGCCACTGTCTTTTTCTGGCAAATTATATTACTAAATTTTTTAAATAGATTCATACGCTGTTACATTCAATTAACATGCTAAGTTCCATTCATTCTCAGTTAAATTAGATTCATTTATTAATAAATTAAATTCATAAACAGTTAAATTAGATTCATATACTGTTAACTTTAAGATCATACACAGTTAGATTCATGCACTGCTAATTTGGTTTTATACACTATTAAACTACAATCATGCACTGTTAAATTAGACTTTTATTCTGTTAGATATTTTGGATCGTGTTTAACAATTACGTAAAACAATTACATAATTCAAATAGTATGCAACATTGCTAAAGTACTAAAATTTAACCCTATTTTATGCTATTTCAAGTCTTCGTAAATTTGATCATTTTATATTATGGTTCAAGTTTAACGTAAACATGGTACATTTAACCACTTTATTAAAGTTATGGAAAATTTGCTCGATATTATTGTCGGGGAGATTTCCGTATTGTAATCTGCGGCAGAAAAATCGCAAAATCTTGGCAACTTTCGGGCAACAGCTAACAAGAAACAAAAAAAAATCGCAAAAAAGGACCAACTTGAAAGGTATAACTAGTTTATTTTTTAATTTGCAAGTTTAAAATCTATTCGGCACTTGGCTCGTCAGATCACGATACGGAAATTCCCCTTATTGTAAATGTACTCCTGTAATGCTTCAGTATTGAAGCAAACTGTTCTGTAAGTGTGCTTATTCTGTTCAATCCAACTTTAATTCTGCGTTCTTGAGAAATTATCAATTTAATTTTTCCGAAATTTAAACCTATCTAAACGGATAAATATAGAAATTAAATAATGTCTGAAATTATCTGTTTCTTTACAATCTTTCATGACTATTTTGAGAGCATGGCTATTTAGAACGGAATTTCATTATTTACCATATCGAACTAAACAAACTTCAAAGCTCTGATACTTGAAAAGCAAAACAAAATTTCTGAAAAGCAGCAGATCAATGAATTAGAAACAAGTAGGGGCCACACATCTAACTCGCTGTGTTCGCTACATTGAGATTAATTTTTATATTAATGGAAAAAAAACTTTATCGAAAAGCTGATTCAAATACTTTATAATCAGCTGGTAAGGCACTGGGCACATGTTCAAGAGGTCCTGGGTTCGATCCCCGTGTAGTAAACGGTGAGTGATGCAAGTTAAATCTGTCGAGTCTCGAAGTCCTCTCATAACAAATCATACCTCTGGGGGTATGATTTGTTTGATTGATCCAGGAGTTTCCTTGTCTTCTGGATTGGGTTCAAAATTACAAGGCTACGGAGTTTAACATAAGCAGTCGTAAACCCAAAATTGGGTCGGCTGTTCGACAACGGTTATAAAATAAAATCATCTATTTTAAAATCAAAATATGACTATAAAAATAATTCAATAAAAATTAAAATATTGTTATAATTTACAATATTTTTATTTTATTGCATTTTTAAAAAAATATGTTTAAAGCTCTAAAAAGATTTTAAATAATAAAAGAAAATATTGTATGAAACTTAAAATTCAAAAGAATACTTTTTTTTCCCTCTAAGATAACTATAATACAGCATAAACCATTGATAAAAATGATTTCGAAACCTATGTAGAAAAGCAAATGCATTAGCAACAAAAACATGCATTTTCAATTCAAATCTATTTTACTTCAAACTCCTTTCCTTCTGCAATATATTCTTTAATGTTACAGTTGATATTAGTAGAAGTAAAATAGATTCTTCAGAAATTTCGATTAGAAAGACGAAGTTTAACGTTCGTCCTTAAATTCAGAAATCTCTAAGTTAGTGAAGAGCTTATGAATTTTACTTCCGGTATAAAGTCAATGAAAGCACCTGTTCTTCGCGCTGAGAAAATGTTCATCTTCCGCAAGTAGACGGGATCTGACTGAATCATAGTTTGTTCTACTTTTATGGCAACGAGAGGATTTTTGGTAGATGAGTCGACATGGATTTCATCCAACACTTCGGGATCTAGCTCACGAAATTGAGATAACAGCAGAAGAGAAAAATGCTATTTAAAGCCGGATTTGGCCTACCCAACAACTCGGTTTTAATGAGTAACATTGAATTAGAAAGGTTGCGTTGAGTCATGCAAATGCTTCTAGACGTTAGATCAATGAACTTAAAAGCATAAAATATCCAAACGCTAATCAATAATCTAAAATGGTAAATAATAAAAAGAAATACAGAATAGTAAAAGATAGTCACGTAAAAAAATGAATGTAACATAAAATGGTCGAAAACTGAAAAAAAAAACAATTATCAAATGAACCCAACTATACTTCAATTCAATAAATAACACTGAATCAGAAAGATTGTGTTGAATCATACTTTAGGTGAAAGATTATAAGAAATTTCTAGAGTACTATAAACTTAAAACGTTTATTTTTAAAAAAAATAAATTGAAATTCATTTTATTTAACAATTTGAAAGCATTCCAATAATGTAAATAGCTATTAAAAAAAATGAATATTATAAAAAAATTACACCACTCAAAAGTATCAATTGACTAAACTTGCAATCTTAACACTAGTAAGACAAACTTAGTATATACCTATATTGCCCAAAAACAGTCAAAATGGCTGGATTGTGAATGAATAACTAATGTGTAAAGAAATTTGTTTAAAATTAATTTTTTATATTTTTTATATTATTTACAGTTATTAGTAAATCTTAACAATAAAAAAAAATTACATGTTGCAGAAAAAGTCACAAAATTCTTAGAAATTGTGTCGTTTTATACATCGTTGTATTTCTAATTGAAATTAAAAATCAGTCAAAATGACTTCCTCGGGCAATCTAGTGTTTAGGCGATGATAAATACAATCATTTTTGAAAGCATGTTATTGGCATTTTTAATATGTATAATCAGATTTAGTCTCGTTTTTCTTAGGCTACGTATTATTAGTGTTGGTTCGTTAATTTTAATCATAAATTTAATTAAATCATTACATTTTATCAACATTTGTGTCGCAACATCAATGTTTTAGAAACACTAGTATTACTAGGAATGATAAAATCGATTTTTTACTAAGAAATATTGTAATTTGATACACATTTAATTTTGATTCAGAGTACCTCGATGGAGTAGCAAAATATGCATTTTAACAATTAGCAGTTTTGAAAACTGTTAATCAATTTTAAGAGAAAGCCCATATCTACAAGGAGGTTTAAAATATTATTTAGGAAAATAGGGACCTTTAAAAATGTATTTCCGTAAAATAGCTTTAAATACAAACCCATAAGTAAAGCATCACAATTAACCGCTTCCCGAGATAACTCGGGTATGTATATATTCCAATTAATTATTATCCCGAGCTAACTCAGGAATGTATATATTGCAAATAATTATTATCCCGAGCTAACTCGGGAATGTATATATTGCAAATAATTATTATCCTGAGCTAACTCTGGTATGTATATATTGCAAATAATTATTATCCCGTGTAAACTCGGGTATGTATATATTGCAAATAATTATTATCCCGAGTAAACTCTGGTATGTATATATTGCAAATAATTATTATCCCGAGTAAACTCGGCCATAGCAGAATTCGTCAATACGTTTTGTTTTTATCACGTTTTTATTTGGCAGGAAGCAAAACAAAAAATAATAATCTGCTGTGATTGGAAGGTTGCCAATTTTTGTTTCGAAGTTTTGTTATTTGTGGGACTGCAGACGTATTTTGTACAATTGTACATTCGATGGTTGATGAAATTACACGAAGAAAAAAAATAATGGCGTTCGTGAGAGAAAGTGAAGGTAATGCTGATGAGTTTTCAGATTATGACGATGTGAACATATACAAAGACCAATATTTAACTTTTTTCATTTGCCAGAGATAATTTGGGATTGTAATCTGATGGTAAATTAAATATTTTCTACTAGTAAAAAATTCAAATTTCGACTTAGAACTTGTGTATTATGTTTTGTTTTAGTTCCTTGTATTTATTAATAAAATAAAGAAATAAGTTGATTTTTTGCATTTTTTTACAAAAAATTGGGAAGGAAAGTGTAATGAACTTGTATAAAAAACATTTTTAAAGTTGGCTGAAGTCGAACATATAGAACAGTCGATTATAAAGTTATTTATTACTACAGTACAGAACCCGTTATCCGGAAATCAGAAAACCGGAAAACCAAAAAACCGGAACGAAATTCGATAAATATTCCAGCCATTAAAAAAAAATTTTTTTTTTTCCTCATAAGATTTTAGGATTTTTCTTTCTTTTTTGAAAGATGTTTACCTTACCATCATTTTGGAAATAATCATTAGTGTATTACTCCATCGTTTTTTCTTTAGTTGTTTCTTTAGTAAAAACAAATTTTTTTTAGTTGGGTTTAACAATAAAAGAAACAGCTTTTTGTAGCCATTCAGAAAACCGGAAAAATCAGTTTCCGGAATAGCGATGGTCCCGATAGTTCCGGATAATCGGTTCCCTACTGTATAAACACTTGTGTTGGAAAACAAAATTGAAACACTTTTACATTCATCCATATCTTTTAAGGCTTTATATACGATGTGATATATTTAAAATTTATTTTTATCCGTTAAAATAATTTTTCAAAATCTTAAAAAAAATCTCAATTCAGTTGTTGATAGTAATTACTCACTTTATTTCATTATTCATCATATCATATGCAATCATACATCATCAATTTCTCTCATACAAGCTAAAATTCTTTAAATATTTTTTTTGGAAATGTCAAAAACAAGAAATCCTTTTAATGCCACATTAACCTTCTACCAAAATAAATTAAAATGTGAAGTAAAACTTTCGACTTTAGCAGCTTACTTACTATCAGAAATCTTATAAATATCAAATAGAAATTCCATAGAATATTTGCATGAATTAAAGCTTTTCTATTTATATATCAAACTCTGTCGCTAAAATAGGAATATTTATTTCTCGCTAATGGACCATTAGCAAAACACTACTTCAAATAAAAGTTGCTTACTACTTCACTTACTTAGTTACTTACTAAACACTACTTCAAATAAAAGTTGCTTGTTTTTCTTCCAAAACTCAACTTACATTTAAAAATTCCACCAAAAATACAAATACCACGAATATATAAGCAAAAATATATCATTTTAAAAGTTATTTAGTTATAAATGATTTTCGGCTTTCAATAAATTTCCTTTAGGCAATAAAATATGCAGCCTTAATGGATTATATTAAATACATTAGTTGTTGCCATTGACTATTTCAGGATAAAAACCTAAAATTGTTAAAATTCCCAAATAAAGCTTTGTAGTGAGAGTTCAAATGATATTGAATATATTTTCTATTAGCGGAAAATCAGTCTTTTGTACCGGGTGAGAAAAAAAAAGAATAAACTAATACGAACTAAACACTGCGAAAACTGTGCACAAAACCAACAGACAAATACCGACAAAGATAATAAAGATAAATTAATTGGAAAGTTCTTTATTACCCATTGGCAAAACGGGTGTTGTTTCGGGTTTGATAGCGTGCGCACCTTATTTGGACGTCATCACACTTTTCAACTGTGTTCAAGAGTGATAGTAAACAGTGCGCATTCGTTGCTATGGCGACCGCTACTGTTCCATAATTTTTTTAGAATTATTTTTTTCACTTTTAATTTTGTTTTGCATTAGTTGGTAAGAGTTTTTTCTCTTTATTTCATTAGCAGACATTTTTAATGTATTTTACATAATAATAATTTAATGTATTTTTATATTCTTTTTATTATTAACTTATAATTACTGTCTTGACGTTGATTTTAATATAAATATGACTACTGAAGGTGACGTCTTGTAACACGGATATAGGCAGGATTTGAAAACCAATCCGATAACAAACATCAATTGAGTCAGTTTTTGTGACCCATGATTTGAAATGTTGTGGCTTTTATCGGAGTCAATTTAGAAAGAAAAAAAATCCTTTGACCAATGGGTAACCAGTGATTCTAATAAGGCGATCACATTTCTTTTCCTTTTTAACCCTTTGACCTTTTTTTTTGCATCAGTGTGTTTCTTGAGTGTAAAAATTAAAGTTCGTCAAATATCTGAAAAATAACAAAAATGATTCCTTTTCCGTTTTATTTTTCTAATTGCTCCGAATAGGAGATTCTAGAAGTGAAAAATTTGTCATTTTTTTATGATGTGGTTATTTTCTTTTCTTTTTTCAATTTATTATCTGGAAAATTTCGCGCTTTCACGTTAGTTTCCGTATGCTCCTGTACATAAGATTAAATCAACTGCGCATGCTCGCGATTATTTTAGATGTTATGTTGGCGTGATTTACGCTACAAAGACGAAGCTACAAGCACGCTGTTTATAGCTGTCAGATGTTGATTTCTGTTTAACCCTACCTTCGAACTAAAAACATGGACACGGAATGCGAATTTTGTAGAAATGTATTGATGAAGTTCAGAAACGAATCGTGTGATCTTTCAATCATTTGTTCATTCAATAAAAAAATAATTTTATTGGCTTTTGTTTAACATTATGGTTGTCTAAGTGCACTAGTTCCAATAAGAAAACTAGGCATATATTCGCTGTTTCAAAATTATAAATTACATTTATTTTAACTATACAATATAGTTAAAAAAAAGTTAAATAATCAACTGAAGTTCAATAATATGCATTGTAAATGTTTGTTTCGATTTCGTGGTCAAAGTTATAATGATGCTCCACTAAGTTAGCGATTTTAACTTACGGAATTTTGCAAAATCTCTTATTTTCACTTACGCGTGCGCATTTCAGAAGAAGTGACGCATGCGTACTGGAAGTGCGCATGCACAATCTGACGTGCTAATATAAATTCGCGAAATCTCCCTATTATTTCTTGCCCTTCTTTGTAGCTTTAAGTTAAAAAAATTAAGCAAAACACACTTTAAGTAGTTCATCCCATTAAAATAAAGACTAACTGCATTTAGAGTATCAATGCCGTTGTAAACGCTGTTGCTAAAAGCAACTCGTGCTATTCAAAGTTTACAGCGCAATGAACTATTTTTTTTAGCAAAACATCATTGATGTTATCTTTAAAATATTTGACAAAACTGAATCGTTTATAGTTTATTTTCAAACAATGTCAACACGGAGATTGTATTTTATAAAAGTTTCCGAATTTAAAATTCTTATTAAAAATCTAAGATTGGGTTTCTTTATTTTCTTCATTTGTTTACAATTGTACTCATTCAGCTTCATGTTGAATTTCGTATTTATAGAGTCTACCGTTTACCCGCAATCCGGTATATGTATACACACATATTCTTTATTTTATCATATGTATAGATAGATTACAAATTTTTAGCCAAAATTATGCGTGTTCAATTGTGACGTTTCCCTTAAAAGAATTAGTACTATTTTTCCACTTATAAAGCTTTTCAATACACAAAGTATATTTTTCTATTCTAGTACTTATCTTTCTGAAACGTAACTCTCAACAAAGTAAACACGTTATTTCAGGTTATTTAAATACTAATTTGGTGATCTAGTCTGCTTATGCTACCACGTTCACGTTGAAAATAATAAAATATTTACGTTCCACAAACTCCTTTTTTGATTAATGTGAGCTATAAGCAAGCAAACATGAATGATGCCATCTTAAAAATATTTAAATAAAATATAGATTTGCTTCCATTTTAATCGAAACTACCGAAAAAATTAAATTACAATTTTTAACGTCTCTCCCTAACAATCTAATTAAGATTTTTGAGCAAGTTTTAGGAATAATATTGCCCTTTTCTCCCCGCTGTGCAAGCTTCAGGAATAATATTGCGACTCAAACATAATAATGAGACTCACACACAAATTCTTTTTTCGATTATTATAGATCCGGGATATAAAATACAATAAACAGAAATTTATTCATTTCATTAAAATGCAAAAATAATTTTTTTTTTCAATAATGAGAAAAAAATTATTTTAATTTAATCATTTCATAATTTTTTTCTAGCTGCACAGTTGCAGTCAATCTTCCTTAACAAAAACATGCAATTAATGGGTCAATCCTTTGTCAGGCAGTACTTTATTTGTCAGTTTAGAGAAGAGCATTAATTATTCCTTATGAGTGCTCGATTTATTGAAATGCCATAACCATTAATCATGGACTATTAATCAATAAACTTAACCCACTTTCCCCATTAATGTCAACCCCATTTATGCAGTTGACTGAAAAGATCTTTTCATATTTACTGCAGTAAAAATAGAACTATTTTCATCCTATTCAAAATTGCAAATATTATTGGAAAAGTATAATAGTCCTGTTAGAGACATAAATAGAAAGTAAAAATAAACGCCTTAATACAACTATTTTTTCAGTGTTTGAATTTACCTTGTACCAGGTCAAATTATGGATTTTAAGAACATATTTTATGGACTATTGTTTCCACAACGTTCCGTTATGGAGGTTATTGTGGTCAGACTCCTGATTATGGCAATGTGGTCAGCGCTGCACATTAGTCACATTTTCTTCTCAGACAAGCTGGTAGTCATCGATTTGAAGATGGGTCGGATAGAAGTTGCTGTTAAGGCTCGAGCTTCAGTCCTTCATAATAACTCAGTGCCTTTAATCTCTAAGCTATCATGAATTTGTGCAAAACTGGTTTTGAATAATACCCCCGATTCATATCTAGAAACGTGTTTGAACAAATACGGCACAATTTAATAGCCAAACACATTGTAATTAAAAAAAATAAGCAAAAGATGTATCTTTAAGAATTTATTTTTAATAACATACTTATTACAAATATTAGTCAGATCGCTACTAATGTAAGCGTTAAGTAAAAATACCCCAACAGAATATTGAACACAGCATTTATTGCCAAAATATACATACCTGGTCAAGTTAAGTGCCCCAGCCCAGTATGCCCAACATCAATGCTTTGTTGACAAAAATAATTTAACTTTAAAAACAACAAGTGTATTTTGCACAAAATTATGAAGATACAAATAAAAATATAATATTTTTCGGTAATAAATTATTTTGTAGAATCTTATGATCTAATATAATACTTTTTCGCAATTTTTGGATTCAACGAAATCTTGTATTAGCTGTCGAATTCCAAGACTATGCAAAATGTCGTATTCAATAGACATAAGTGCGAGCGATGCTAAACGATCATTGTTGAACTCAAATAATTTTTTATCAATTTTAATCTGGAGAAAGATTTTTCTCCTTCCGCATTTGATCCAAGAATCGACAAATATATTCTTAATGCAATGTGAACGTTAGGAAAAGTATTCACAAGTTTATCTTTAACATTGTTATCGATCGAACTAATCATAATGGTATTATCGATATCAACTGCAATATCGGCAGTATGTCGGTATTGCAGATAAAGTTCGATAAACAAATTTGTAAATTAAAATCCATATTAATAAAAATATTAAAAAAAATATGCAAGAAAATGTTAGCATATATTTTGAAAAGAGGGGAGGAGTGGGGGAAGGAGGGGAGGGCCCAAAAACGGCTATGCCTAGGGCCCACGAAAGGTATAATCCGGCTCTGGCCAAAACCCAGTATGCATTTAACCGGTACTTCGAACACTGATGTTTCTCCTAATATCGAACAAATATAATAATATTAACGAATAAATTAATATTAAATCGGATATTAATTTATTCCTTAATATTATTATATTTATTCGATATTTTAATATCTGCTGAAGATATACATTCACCAAAGCCACTACGCGAATGTTGACATTCACCGGTGAAAGTCGACATTCTCTTGATTTCGGTCATTCACGACATACACTGTAAAAACTGTGGTGTAATAATTCTCCGAATATGTTGAACAACCCAAAAAACTGTGTGAATAATTAATTTATTCAGGGTTAACACCAAATCGAATGATTATATACGATTTAAAGGGGGTTCATATGAGATTTAAAGGAGATTGCACTGAATTCACACAAAACGACAATTATTTTCCCTCTCGAAAACAATGTGTTCTAAAAGCGCCGAAACTCTTTGTTCAAGCGCTTTTTTTTTATAGCCAGAAGTTAGCGTTTGTAATCGAGAATTAGTCTTCCAGACTTTAGTGATTTGTTGCGATTTAATTGAATGATTTGCTGTTTGTCGTTAAAATAGATATGTATGTTTTTACTCGTGAAATAAGGATAATTATTTTTTTTTTAAATCTTTGTGAACTGTATTCAAGGAAGTATAATTTTGTATCAGTTTACGCTCTGTTAAGCAATTTTCGAGTTAGTCTTCATGTTTACTCTGTGCTACTTGTGGGTTTGATTTACAAGCTAATTTTATTTCAAAGATTACTGTATATATCATTCTAAATAAATTAATCTCAGTTTATATTGTGTCGTACACTTTTGAAAATACAGTTCAAAGTTTCCCCAAATAATTGGTGCCAACATAATACGAAACTTGGGGCGAAGTTCTACCAATGTCGTGGTGTAGAGGTACTACTTACGTAGTTAGACGTTGAACTAAATCCAAGGATTTTCTTTATACCCATTTTCCAGTGAGACGTCGGACCAAGATTTATGCTTTTATTCTGACCGATTTGGCGGTGAAAGGTTGAACCAAGATTTAAGTTTTTGTTCAGACTAATTTTAGGGTGAAAGATTAAACCACGCAAGAGGTACTACTTTTGTAGTTATACGTTGAGCTAAGTCCCAGGTTTATCTTTATACCCATTTATTTATTGAGATATCGAACCAAGTTCTAGGCTTTACTGATAATGAAATTTTAAGTGAAGGAATGAACTAAGATTTATGTTTTTGTACAGACCAATTTTACGGTGATAGGTTGAACCACGTTGAAAGTTATACTAAAAACCAGTTTTAAAGAAATATTGGTCTAAAAGAAAACCAATGATTTAGTTCAACATTCAACATAATAATTAATTTGGATTTTCTTTTGCCCATAACCCTGCAGTTTAACGCTAGGGAAAATGTTTACGAGTTACATTTCACAATTTATCGATTTTTAATAAATTAAATATATCAATAAAAACATTCATTAAATTAACTAAAAAATATTGTGTATAATAAGTTGGTTAAACTTTTAAAAATTTCGTCTGCCTGACAAGTGTTGGAATTTTTGTATGCGGAAATATTAAAAAGAGGAACGGGTGTTGTCATCACAACACCCGTTCTGTGACAACAAGTTTGTTGTTCTGTACAAACAAGTTTGTAATTAGTAAACTGAAGTAATTTTGTTACTTTTAATGCAAATAAGCTTTTCGAACTAATTGCTCAATTCGGGAAAATAACTGTTTTGGAGCTTTCGGAATAATCTTGACAATCACCCTTCCCTTTATTCATTATAACTACAAAACAAATGCTATTTTAATAGTAATACTCATTATGTGATACATATAATTGCTTATATTTATTGTTTATTATATCATAGAATTGAACAGATTTTTTTAAAAATTAAAAGAAATAGTAATTGACTCGCTCATCAAAGTGAAAAAATATTTTTACATAATAAATCTTTTCAATGGTTAATTTCTTCTCAGCGAAGTAATCAAAATATTTGAAAAATCCCCCTCCCCCCACTTTCTTATGATTATTTACAAAAGTGATTGTTATAAAATGTTTGCAAATCATTTAATAAGAGAAAAATTCTAAAACTAGCAAGCAGATGTTTATAATTGTTGATAAAAAACAGATTTTTTTTTCATTTCTATTCAATGATGTTTTTAAAAAATATTTAGTTAGAATACGCATTTTGAATGTTTGTCAAATGTTTATAAAATGTTATAATCAAATGTTTAATAGAGTGAAAACAAAACATATTTAGTTTAAAGGCGAATGCTAAAAAAATAAACACAATAAATAAGAGTTACATTTATTAAAAATAAGCAAATGGGTGTTTAAAACGATTATATTTTGAAATAGTTTCCAAGTACAAAAATCTCCTATTTTATTTATTTGAGTGGAAATTTAAGGTTTTAATCCAAATTCAATGAAAGAAATATCATTTTTAACTGAAAACTAAAAAAAATAACAATAACATTTCTGCTTGGAAATGTTGGTCTACGAGAGAAATAATTTTATATATTAAGATTTAAAACAAATATACAGTTTTAGAATTCAAATAATGACTATTTTTTTTGTAATAGAACTTTACTCTGTAAATGAAAAGAAGAAATTAAATCATATAAAACTTTAAAATTCTACATAGGTTTAAAACAAGTCAAGATTCAATGCTTTTCATTAAATTTAATGCACTGAATGCATATTTATTGGCGTCCAGGTCACTAAATACTTTAGTGCATTTTAAATGAAGTGCAGAATTTTTTTTTTGGATGCAGCATGCATATATTATATATATTATATATATATATATATATATGTAAATATATATATNGAGTGAGAGAGAGAGAGAGATTCATTAAAATGATTTTATGAAACCATATTTGGTTTTCATATATATAAATTTTAAAATTAATGTGACACACTTTTCGGATTAATGTGACACTTTGCAAAATGAAGTTGACAGAGCAATATTATCAGCTAGTCTACAACATTAACATTAAATCACAATTTCTTTTCTTATTAAGATGCACCCGATGACAATGACAATGAACAGGCAAATGATGTCAGCCTGATTTTAATTTTAAGTTAACACGCTTAAAAAAAAAATTTAAGTTATTTTTTTATGCATTATATAATTCAATATTTTATACTATATCTCTACATCTTGCAATTAAACTAATTTATGTTATTTTTATATTTTAGCCGATGCCATTTTAATCAAAATCTGGTTTCTACCTGTTGGAGAACTGGGCTGCATGGTCTTGACAACCGATAAGTAGCTCCAAATATCTATCTGACATGACAGTATTTAGACCTCTGGTGTTTCAGTCAGACATTCCTGGGATGGTTCGATATCTGTTGCGTTCAACAATATTCCGTTAGCTTTCTTATCAAGAAGATAAAAAAATGTATTTAAAGATGCTTAGGGTATAGGTGGCATATGGGCTCAAGCTTTTTAAAGGGGTGAAACCGAACACCTATGTATTTTGAGTAAATATGTCTGAATGTTTTAGACCTGTTTTGAAATGTTTGTTTTATCATAAATTACTAAGTGTTTATATTATAAAAATGGGCATTAATATGTGTTCTTGCCAATATGCTAGAGTTGTGTATGCTGGAGTTAGTTTTTTTTTCGGACAGGGTTTGTCTAAATGTGTCCAGTCCACTAATCCCCAGTCTGTTTTTTCAGATTGGATCCATTTGAAAAAACGATTCTTAATCCTACCAAGACAGGCTGCATAGCCAAATCTTTCAGAAAAAAATAAGCACCTTTTAAAGTACGTTTTAAGCACTCAAAAATATTTTCAAGCACTATATACATTGAAAAACGCAAAATAATTCTCAAAGACTTTACATGATCATGATAAAATAATGTAAAACATGTAAAATGGTTTGCACTTTCATACGCTATGGACTGATGGCACTGAAATTGACTGTGGTTGAATGAGTTGTAAAACCGTTGAATAGAACAATGTGAAAAGCACGATTTTCACATTGTTCTGCATGGCGAAAATCGACATGGTAAAGAATTGAAACATTTTCGAAAAGGGAAAATTAAGCACTTTTAAAAAACACCCAATTAAAAAAGCACCTTCAAGGGCTTTTAAAAAACAAAAATCGAAAATAAGCACCTTTAAGCTCTTTTTAAAAACGCTACGCACCCTGCAAGAGAGTTTTTTCGAACTTTCTCAGTTAAAATTGCATTTTTGATCAATTGTTTTTCAAATTATCAAACCAATTTGTGATTAAACCATCAACCGTTTCTTTTATAAATGTAAATAAGTATACACATACTACACAAAGTAAAAATTATTTCAGGTGCCTGATTTTTTGAGATAAATTATGATATAAAATAAATAAAGAATCAGTAGTAAAGATTGAAAACAAATTTGTTTACTAATATTTCCTATGATAAAAATATTGTTAGTTGCAAAAAGTAGTTAAAATTAAGTAATGAAAAATGAAAGCATCCAATTTCAATGCAATATATTTCATTGGAATGGGCATACATATTGTAATTATTGATTGCTCGTCATTGGTATTATTTATTTGCGTTCTTTTAGTTTATTGATTAAGTTATATAATCATTCATGCATACTCATTACAATCATGATATTATCTATTTGCAATGATTATAAAACAAGAATTCAAATTTTAATGACCCCTTTTCTTGCCATCAAATGCAAATCTATAATAAAAGTGAAAGTAGTAGATAATTTATCATAAAATACAGTTGAAATATCATGTGCTAAAAATGTTATATATTATTTCACATTCGATATTAAAATACTTTTAGAAATTCCCTTTATTTATTGACAATTTAAAACTGACCACTTAAGAAATTATGCTTTACATTTTGTGAAGTATCATTTCAGTAGTTTCACCGCATCAATACATAAGGCAGAAAAAAAAATTCATTCGCAGAATCATTTCTTTCATTAATTATTTTTTAACAATCAAGTATACATTGAAACATATTATTCGAGTTTAAACAAGTATAAATTTAGAATACTTCTGAAAAACTCCTTTTATGCCTCAGCCGAAATTGGTTTTTTCACACTTCGGTTGGGTTTTATTTTTTTTTTTTTAATAAGAAACTATTTCGCGAATTCTATTTCCTTCTGACTCAGAATTGTCGCAGTTCCAACTTTATAACTGTAGTTTTATCTACTATACATTTAGCAGAAAATTTTTCATCTAAAATTCAGTCGCCTTTAAATATTAAGAATAACTGTATTTTCAAACCTTTACCATAATTTAAGTTCGTGCTTAATTTCTGTTTTAGATTTTCGAAAATTTTTTATTGAATCTGAGTTTTTTCAGCGGAATGTATCTTCTGCATGCTATTTTACATTTTATAACCGTCGTTGAACAGCCGATCCAAGTTTTTGGGTTTACGACTACTAATGCTCAACTCCGTAGCGTTGTAATTTTGAACCCAATCCGGAAGACAAGGGAACTCATTGATCAAGAATTGAAGAAATTTGATTGCGTGGAAGACTTTTTGGTGGAACCCGCATTTACGTTACATGGAGAGGAAAACCTCTCACGGTTGGCAAGGGGACTCTAGCCATGATCCGCCTACCACTGAGGATATTTTGCGTCAGCACTGTGGTCAGTGCAAGCCGGATGCGGATTTTGTATCTACCAGCCATCGCTGGGATTCAAACCCGGTTCGTCTCATTGGAAGGCGAAAGCTCTATCCCCTGAGCCACCCTGCTGTGGCATAGACAATTTATTGGATGCAAGTTTTCAATAATCTCAATATCTTTGTTTAATGTAACAATTATTGAAATTCCAAAACTATTTTGTGCCAGTTGTATATTATGAAGAGCTTTTATATCTGTTTTGATTTGCATTTTTAATATTGTCATTTTATGCTACTAATGCTTTGGAAATATTAAAATATTATTATAACTTCTAAAACCTTCCCAGATGGAATATTTCAAAGGTTTGTAATAAGATTTTTAATTGATTTATTATTTTTTCTAACTCTTGCATATGTCTTACATTTATGCATATTATGGTCCTTTTTATAATTCCTGTAATTAATAATTATTTTTGTATTTAAAAAAGAGTGTCAAATCTGACTTTTATTCTGCAAACTTTCATTCTTAGTTTTGAAAATAAATTGCAAACCGCCCATTCTTTCAAAATGGGAAAATAAGCGATATTTGCTTCCGAAATTTACTTAAATAACAATATATATATTCTTTAAATATCCCCCATACAGGAAATCAAAACAATTAATAATGCATTTTTAGAAACTAAATTAATTACGTTTTATAGTTCAAATTCCTATTGTTTCTTCTCATTCGCGTCTGGTAAGTAAACAGGCGCCTACTTATTAAATGCTTAAAACATGTCAACTGAGATTTCCAATTTGTATATATCTTTTAAGTGGGTGAAGTTTTTATTCAAATAATATTTTACTGCTTCAATTTCATGGGATTATTTATTTAACCTGAAAGATATTTATTCGTTTCCTAAATTGGATTTAGTCATGGTGTAATTTACCTTACAAGAGGACTCCATTAATTAATGAAAATTCATGAATGAAAATGCAAACAATCGCTTTAGATTAATTTTGAGAATTAATTTTCCTCTTTAGACAGTAGAAATTTTTAAAGTTTAATCGAAAAACATTTTGACAACTTTTTAAAGGTTTAAAAATTTTATAACTTTTCTATTATTAAATAAATAATTCATTCTAAATCCAACTTGAAAGACTTTTTAAAATTTTAACAGCAGTTAAAGCTAGAAACTTTTAACCTTAAGTTTATATTATCTTCACCAAGGACTGTCAAAACTGCAATACAGTATTGCATATAAATGTTGCCCTTCTAAATCTTGCTTATAAATCTAATTTGAAAATATATTTTTAAATACTTGTTTCGAAAGTTATGTTAAAACAGTTATTTATTGAGATTCTCACATTTCTGTGTTAAGCAAAAAAGTAATTTCTATTGACCAATAAGTATACTAAAACTTTAAATCTACTAAAAACATAATTATCAATAGTTTTTTGATTAGGAAATTTTAGTTAGATATTTGCAGTAAGAAAAAAATTTAAGAAAAAATAAATTATGATTTTTAAACAAATTTAATAATGAAATTTCTGATCATTAAAATTAAATTTTTTTTACAGTAAGAAAACTTAAAAATAGTTTTTTGGAAATAATATTTTTTTTTTTTACAATACAATAATTTTGTTACTTATCAGTCTTTGGAGCCAGAAAAAAAGCGTACCACAATATCTCTCTTAGGTACTCATTACCCACAATTAATTAAATACCACAAATAGTTTGTTTACTTATTTACTATTCCTGAAATTAAAATGTGCAATAATTCCTTCATGCATTAGCATAAAAATGAATTCATGGGATTTAAATTTTAATAAGTATGAACCTTTCCAAAGATTTTTCCTTTCAATTTAAAATATATATTTTTAGTCTTCCCTAGTGATAACATTGGGAGGACACCTTTCAGGCAGATCTGACGCAATAGATTTAAATTCATGGGATTTAAATTTCAAAGAATATGAATCTTTCCAAAGATTTATCCTTCTAATTTAAAAAAAAAATATTTTTAGTCTTCCCTAGTGATAACATTGGGATGCCACTTTTCAGGCACATCTCACAGGAAAGATTGCCCCTGCTATTCACAATGGATTGATTTAAAAAACCTAGTTTAAAAAAATAAGAAGTTTAGAAGAATAAATAGAAGTTTAGAAGAAAAATAAGAAGTAAAAAAATAAGAGGGACTAACTTAAAAAAAATATTTTTAGTCTTCCCTAGTGATAACATTGGGATGCCACTTTTCAGGCACATCTGACGCAATAGATTTAAATTCATTGGATTTAAATTTTAAGGAATATAAATCTTTCCAAAGATTTATATTTCTAATTTTAAAAAAAATTATTTTTAGTCTTCCCTAGTGATAACATTGGGATGCCACTTTTCAGGCACATCTGACGCAGTAGATTTAAATTCATTGAATTTAAATTTTAAGGAATATAAATCTTTCCAAAGATTTATCCTTCTAATTTAAAAAAAATATTTTTAGTCTTCCCTAGTGATAACATTAGGATGCCACTTTTCAGGCACATCTCACAGAAAAGATTGCCCCTGCTATTCACAATGGATTGATTTAAAAAACCTAGTTTAAAAAAATAAGAATACCGATATTTTAAATGTTAAAATATATAATATATGTAATTATTTTTTTACTCATTCTCATAATATCTTAAATTTGAAAAGATAATGTAGCAAAGATAATGTAGCAAAGAAAAGTAAATATTCTATGCTCTGGTGATACTTTTTTTTTCCCTTTGAAACAAATTTAATACTTTTATCAATTTCTATACATTGTAAATATGAAATGGTTTTTAAAACTAAGATATTTATATTGCAAGATGTTATATATTACGTTAATATGCATGCTTTATTTATTTACAAACGTTGGACTCGATGCAATATTTTTTTTTTATTTAAATTATTTTCAAAAATGTAACAAATGTCGAAAATCATTAACTATATAATATATTATAATTATTATTAACTGAATAATACTGCTGAAAACTTATGATACATTCGGTAATAATATGTATAAGATTAATAACATGAAATTAAATTAATAAATACATATGATTGGTAATGGAAGGATACTTATAATTAAAAATTCTATAACATATGATGGCCGTAACTGAATCAAAAATTTAGTAACTGCTATAATTTGTTTTAATAATGTTAAAGAAATTCAACTTCCATATCAACTGCCTATTTACATATAGAACGCTAATAACATGGCAAAGGAAAATATTTCTGGGTTCTGGTTTTTACAGAATTTAAAAAAAAAAAATAGAAGTGTTAATTACTTTGATAGTTAGAGGGGAGGAACTAATCCCTAAATGGTACTCGAGTAAATTAGGTGAGTACTCTTGAGTAAATTAGGCTAACCCATCATCACACACGAACACTTTAACAAAATACTGAGTTGCACACTTCCACCCACAAAATTAGCTGATAATATTCTTTTGTACTTAAAATCATTTACTTAAAATTTGAATAAACGCCAGAAAAACACAATAGGCAGATGGTAAATAGCTTACTTCATTATTAATCAATTAATGCATTAAATAATGCACACATGAACATTGCAGGACTTTCCAGAAGTTGCTCTTGCGCTTAAACAAACCTTGTTTTTGACGTCTGACACAGAATTGCTTTTTCCTGAGAAGGGAGAAGTCGAATATTTCCTGGCAATGTCTTTGGGGTCATTGGAAATTGGAATTATGCTTTTCGAACAGTCAATTGTTTTAAAAGGGATGATCTGCTGATTTGGAAATAAAGATTTTGGTTTTGCATTTTTTTTTAATATTTATTACTCAAGGTTTTTGCCACAAAATAGCAGATTTCATCAAAATTGGCAAGAATAGTTTTTCTATCCACTGTAAATTTTCGTTTAAAGTCATTTTTGTTATACTACTAACTGAATACCCGTTCTTCTAACGGTTTGAAAGAAGAAAAAAAAGAAATAATCAATAACTCGGTTGGGGATAGAAGTTATAGACTATGTCAACCTTCATTTATGAAAAGGTACCCCAACAAGTTAATATGTCTTATATACTAGGGAATTGGAATTGTATTTTTGTAGTGATAGACACACTACAGTACTCCCGTACCAAAATTGTATCTGTGATAGAATTCGGTAAACGGATGCCACTAGTTGATTCGTTGCTGTTTTGTGAGAAGTCGGGAGAGCTGTATTAAGATCACCGTCCTTTTAGAGTGTTGATCGTGAAAGGCTGTATAAAGTTCACGGTCGTGGTTGCTCCTGTGCTGGCATTAACAGTCGAGTGTATGCAGGCCGAAGTTGTGTGATCCAGACTGAGTAGCAACAGCGCAGGGAGGTGGATAATGCCACAAGCAGGAAGTCAACTGTTCCATCGAAGTAGGCGTGTTCAAATTGAAGTGGGAGTTTCTGTCAAGGTAGGCGTTTTTCCATCACGTCCGGATCACCAATGTGGGAAATATGAGTTATAGACAATGTCAACCTTCATCTATGAAAAGGTACCCCAACATAGAATCGAGTTAATATGTCTTATATACTAGTGAATTGGAATTGTATTTTCGTAGTGGTAGACACACTACACTCGGTACTGCTCAACACCACGAGACCATGCACAAAACTGAAAGATATATACCGCCACAATTAATAAAGCTAAAGCAATTCCAAATTTTTTTTTATTTATTATTATTTGTTGCTCTTCTCAGTATTTTAACTTTTTTCAGATTAAATAAAACGTGTTTTTAGATGTTCATACCTTCAAAATAAAGATTATCCAGACTCAGTATCATTTGAGATAATACTATCGCTCGAGGATAGTCATGTTTGGATATAGTCGAAGATTTCAACAATTTCTTTCGGTATTTATCACTTTTGGTATAGGCCGCAGAAAAACCTATTTCAACAGAGCTTAGTACAGATATTGGTATATTTGATACCTTTAAAGCAACACGAAATAATATAATACCAATAGTACCTATTAGCAAAATTAATACCGCATGTTTGACTTCAATAATATAGTGAATTTGTACAGTTCTCCTAGACAAATAAGTTCCTTGTCCATTAAATTAGCTTTTCAATACAAAATTTATTTTGTTTTAAATTGACCTTTTTTACAGAATTAGAATCATTTACTTCGATGCAAGTTGATGAATCTTCCATATATGAATAAGAGTCATTTTTTCTCTTCATTAATTTAGCATTATTTAAGTACAAAACTTTTTATTACTTCTGTTTGTACCGATTACTAAAATTAATTAAGCAGTATTAATACCAAAAATACTGTTTTTATACAGTTCTTATATAAGAACAAGTAATACAAAAGTTATTTTTTTTATTTCAAATTGTACCTATTACAAAACGCTAATTGACTGTAAATTTTGAAAAAAATTAGTTACGAAGCTATTCATTTTATAATCAGTTTTGGTGAAATGATGTACTTATTTCGATATTTGTAAGTAATCGCGAAACAATAATTGAAGCAAGTGATGAACTAAATAATGCCGCTATAGATCGCCGCTATAGATGCATTGGTCACATGAGAAACCCAACACAATAGTGCCAAATATAGGTAATGTGGAATTACCCTTTTTTTCCACCGCCCTCTGAAACGAATAAAAATCCTAATATCACCATACTACACATTCATTGGAAATATGACATAACCTTTATTTTATTTATTTCTTGTTACTTGTTTTATAATCCGTTGAAGCTTCTTACTATTGGAATTACAACAATGCAAGCTAAAAATGCCATTCAACAAAAAAAAATAATAATAACTAAACACATAGTACGATTTTGGTTTTGCATTTTTTTTAAATATTTATTACTTAAGGTTTTTGCCACAAAATAGCAGATTTCATCAAAATTGGCAAGAATAGTTTTTCTATCCACTGTAAATTTTCGTTTAAAGTCATTTTTGTTAAACTACTAACTGAATACCCGTTCTTCTAACGGTTTGAAAGAAAAAAAGAAATAATCAATAACTCGGTTGGGGATAGAAGTTATAGACTATGTCAACCTTCATTTATGAAAAGGTACCCCAACAAGTTAATATGTCTTANATATATATATATACATACAGTAATTAAAGTAATTTTATATAAAGTAAGTTATCATTTGATCTTAAAATATTACCTTCATTTTTCAAGCCGAAATTCTGTAACATCTTGTACCGCACATGCGTCTTTTTAAGAAACCCGTATACTTAATTTTTACTGAATTTTTCTTTCCCAGTTATATACATTTTTCATGAGATGCATTTTAAATTCAAACCCAGTATTCCTTCCAGCTATTTGGACAGCAGCCCCCTTCCTTATTTTTATGAGACATGTTTTTATCGCGCCCCCTTCTCGATGTGGCATCGAATGGCAGGGCGGCATAAAACAAGGAAAGGCAAAAGTCGAGTTTGTTTCAGTATTTTTTTTTATTCCATTCCTCGTCATCAATTTGCATTTCTTTCTACCAGATCCGACATAGTAAAAATACATTTTATTTGCTTATCCAGTTTCTATCTACTCGATGCAAAGTGAAATTTTATACCTCGACAGTTTGTGACCGAGGGGTGGGAGGGGGGAGAAGTTGTGCTCAATGCCGAAGCTCTGAGTTAGTTGAAAATATTTTAAAACTTTTTACTGTCGAAATGTTTTATTGCAATTCTATTTTTCAGCATTGAAAATATTAAGCTGATTTTAAGTAAGCAGAAATATTGCAAACATGTTTGTTCCTGAAAGCCGAGATTTTATAAATTAAAATTATTATGTTTCTAGCGCAATAAGTTCCAATGTGATTAGAATTTGACTTAAACTGAAAACATTAAAATGAGTCTTTTATTTAAAATTATAACAAAGTTAGATGTATAATATTTCTTAAAAAATTAAATTTCTAGTCTTACAATCGCAGGAGAATTTATGTAAAACAAATAAATGTTATGTAAAACAAATAAATGTCATGTAATACAGATAGTGTTGTATGTTAATACCAGGGACAGTTATGTTCGACAAAATTAATATTGTAGGAAACTAGACATTAAATTCTAAAAATTACAATTTTTTCAATTATTAAAAGTAAAAACTGTTTATTTTTCTATTGTCTTTAATTAAAAATTAGTTTGATATCTTGGGAATATATTATACCGAACTAGGATGAAATTAATTTTATTTGGAATTTTATTTAAGATATGAAAATTTGATTTATTTTATCCTTTTACATCTTTATACCTTTTACATTTTATTTAAATGAGTGAAGAAAATAATTTCACTAGAAATTCGAACTAAAAATTAAATTTTAGTGAAACTTTCCAATGCATATTAAGGAAATTGATACATCCGAATATATGAATATGGAAATATCTCTAAATTCTCGTTTATTAATAAATGAATCTCTAATATGCTTATTAATTAATTCCAACATATAGTTACAAAATCAGATAAATGCATTGAATATGTCGAAGCTAAACTAGGCTTAGCTATCGACCCCGATACCTACAGAAGAGCAAGTTCCGAGATCATAGATTGGTAAGTAATTTCAATCTTCTGGACAAATTGAGTAGACAAACTGATCGTAGCCTTTTTAACACCGAGTAAGTTCAATCTTCTTTACTGATTGTGCGAGAATACTGACTGTGACTACTTATTTGCCAAGTAATTCCAAACTTCGATTGATTGGAAAAACTGATCATAAAAACTGCTACAATAGGCCTGTATCTTTTTACTTGTATAAGTGATATTTATGGTCTCATAAGAAGATTTAAACAGCCCAGTCGAATGGATAGAATAATTTTTTAATATTCATCTTTGTTCTTCTAATTCATATTAATGTTCTCTCTGTGAAATGTGTATGTTTGATTTAATAGATTAATTTTATTTTTAAAAAAATATTGTACGTAGGTACCCTAAGTGGATGATTCTTATTTTAATTAACATCGTAAAAATAACTATATTGACTCTTGCATGCACCATATCTTACATCTAGTGGTTATAAACTTTAGTGCGACTGAATAAAAAAGTGTCTGTGGCTAATTTGCATCAAGCAGTATGAAAGAACATTCTTGGTGCTTAATTACGCTATATTTGATCCTGATATAGTGAAACACTTAGTGGAACACCACTATGGTGTCAAGTCTATTTCGTTCACCAGGAGTTGGCACTTGGCTCTACTTCCTCGGACCATGAGTTCATTTCAGCCCAGGGAGTAAGAGGAGAAACGTCTCCGCGCTTGAAATTGAGATAACCCTTAATGCAAACAGTGAATTATTTTTCAGTCACTTACTTCGCTTTATCATTTGCTATTATACATTTCGTTACTCTAGCTAATTAAATAGATTGCGGTAAAATGTCTCAAAAAGGACAAACCATTCACTCAAAAGAGAGAAATATCAAATTTATAAAACATTTAATGTTGAAAAATACTCATAAAAAAATGCGAAAAATATATTTTTGTCATACGATCGCCAAATAGCAACCTCGTTTAGGATTGTTCACATCCTTCTCCCAAAAATAACGAAATAGTATCGTCGGATACAACGTGATGAAGGCGGATCCAAGTGCCAACTCCTAGTGCATGAACTATAGTTGCAACCATTTTATTTGTTGAGATACGCTAACATGTTTTACAGTGCAGATTTGTACCCAGAATTCACTGAACAACATCAGTGCCTAAAGAAAATTAATTTAAACGCTCTTTTTCATTACGCAAAAACTCTTGTTGCTAGAACATTCATACTAACATTAGGTGCAATTACACCTATAAGTAATTTGGTATCACCATGAAAAACAAAACAGGTACAAAAAAAATTTTGGTGTCTTTGGTATTTGTCTGAAATTTGACTTACACACCTTTATATTTAACGAAGAAAAATAAATTGTGTTTACGTGACTGAAGTTAAACTTTTTCTACTAAGTTTTGTTTTCTGCTGAATTGGACATAAAAATGCCTATGCAATCATTTTCATCAAGAAATTTTATGAATAGAATAATATTGGGTGATAATGGATATGAGCAATTAAGAGATATTCGATTTCGAAAATTAACCATGCAACAGCCCTTTTTTTCGACGTCGAATTGAAATAATTTATATTTTGGTTCTTAATATTGAATGGTAAGCTTACATATAAACAGATTATCTAGTGAGATCAATAGATGTGAAGTCAGAAACAAATTAGTAAACTTTAGAGACGTGCAATATTTAAACATATCGTGAAATATCGACATTTATTACACACCGCAATCACGATATTTTAAAAGATATTTTTATCAAATACAACATTTTAAGACAAATATCGCATTTACAATTATTGTCGTATAAGATAATATAGAGACTATTAAATATAAGTCTTGAATACGATATTATAATGAACGCTAATAAAATTCACAGTTGCTTTTATAAAAATAAGAAAAATATCAACATATACTTTAAAAGATCAACATTTCTTGAAAATGAATTACGATATTTAAATTTTGATACAATCCAATAAACTTCATAAGGTTCATAACTTGCTGCAGCCCTTTTCACATAAACTGATTAACTACGAAATTTAAATGCAAAATTTCACGTGCCCATGAAACAAAATTAATGCATGTTCGATTATTATTTCTCTTTTAAACTCTTAATTAGAAATGTAGTACATGGTTATAAATAAAATATTAAATTCTGAAAAACCGTGGTATTCTTTTATACTTTTTACAATCAACCAATACACCAATTTTAACTTCTACCCATTAAAAACCATTCCTTACTTAGAATATCAGATAAAAGTTTCTAGCTGTGTATTATTTCCGCTACTTTAAAACTTATTCTAAGTTTATTATTTTAAGAATTCTATTTCGAGCTTCTTTTTATAACTTTTATTCATTCTTCCTAAAAAAAATAGAAATCTTCAGAAGCTGCTTTTAAAAGTGTACTTCCAAATAGGCTTCAATAGATTTATTCTCCATTAGATAAAAGCCAATCCATATTTTGGTTTTATCTTTAATACAATGTTCTGAATCTCGTTCAAAACACTATATTTCTAAGTGAAGAATGTGAGTTTTTGTACTTCGGAGAAAGTATTTTTTTTCTAGATAAACTACGTTTTTGCATCTCTATAGATCGATATATTATTTCAAACTTTTTATGAACAAAAGCGTGACTAACTTATAATACCATCTATCAGACATAATAAACAGAAAAGTAAGAATTGTTTGACTAGATTTGACAACTAGAAGAATTGAGATACTTGTGTTATTTTTATGTTACGCATCTCACCGTAAATACCGAAATAAAAATACCAAAATGCAAATCCTAACCTGTTTTTATCCTGTAATTCAATTGAAAAAAAGGTCATTTTAAAATATAACAGGAAAAAATGTATAGAATTCCTGAACCAACATGCGTAAAGGATAATGATTGAACACATTGAAATCAATAAGAAAATGAAGAAACAAAGGAAAATATGAATGGGGGCTTGAAGAAACACGTGTGAAACTTTAAAATGTGTGAAAATTTTAACTCCGTGGTTGAATTTTAACTGGCTACAGACCCAAAAAAGACATTTTTCACTAAAAAATTACCGATTGATAATTATTAAACTAATAATCGAGCGTTATTTTTTTGATACATTTTGCAAATTTTTACGTTTAACATTCGTAATTTTCTATATTCGCTGATCAAACTTCCAAGTCTCATAGATTTTCTGCAGCAAAGCAAAATGTAACAAAGAAATAAAGTTAAAAAAAATTTGCGAAAAAACTCCTTAAATATGCAATAAAATTGCAAATCAGATTTTTTTTTTAAAAAAAAAGCTTTTGTTTAGCTCATAGGCGAAAATGGCTCTTTCAGCTTATCAAATTAATTCAACTCTGTAATAGCCCATAGATTTGCACGCATGGTACATTTTGCTTCAACTTCAAAAGTTAATAATTTTCGAAATAATGAAGGAGTTTTAATTCTATCGCATTTCCTGTACATTTTTATACACACTTTTGTAACTTCAAGTCTTATAGTCTTAACGTTTTAAAGCAAAAGTTAACATTAAGTTGGTAGACCCAAAATAATGGTTGACCCAAGTTGGTAGACCCAAAATACTATATTAATATAAAACCTGATATAATAAATAGTCTATATTCATATAATATATCGTCTAATTTATTAAATCATGGAATCTATATTATAAATCGTCTAACTGAACCGATTGATGCACTAACGTAAGCAAGTGCAAACCGGTTTCAGTCACATAAAAACAATAAAGCTGTATTGAGTATCACCTGATAATTAAGATTTTACATAGAATCTTAAAGTGAGTCAAATAATTTGGTCAGAGACAGTAGGTTAATTTTGGAAATTCGAGATATTTAAATCTTTACTTCCTTCTCTGTTGTCATGGGTGAAAGCCCTTATATAGCAAGACGGAAAAGAGAAAAACCTGGTACGTAAAACATTTCATTCCAGCATTTTTTTCAAAAAAAATGAAATATCTATAACTATCAAGATTTCTTTTATAATTCTGGCATATATATAAAACTGCTTCTTTTCCAAGATAAAGTAGATATTGTTGAAAAATTTAAAAAAAGAATAAGTAAACTCCTCCCCAAAACTAGCTATAACTGAAATGGTTTTACTACCAGCCTTTCCTCTTTTCCGTCTCGCTTTCACCCCTGTCTGTTGTATTTTATAAGAATTACTGCAACCACAATTAAATGTTAATTTGTTCAATCGGAAGAACAAAACTGCAAGCTAAGCGTTGAAATTTTTTCCTTCCATCTTTTATGAATGTTGAAAGAAAGGGAAAGTAACACACATTACATTAGTCTTTGTGAGCAAGTAGGAAGTAAGGGAAACCATTTTTCTCAAGCTTCAGAAAACTCTTTGTTCTCGTGCTTTGATTAATCTGTATTTTTCAGAATATGCCGTATTCTCATTTTTTTCTAAACAATTTGACAATCCAAATGCCATAAAACTTTAAAATACGGCATTAAAAAATTTTACAATCCACATTTCATATAACTGCAAGTAATATTAGATGCAATGCATATGAAATGAGGAAAACAATATAATTTATTTTTACGCAGCTTTCAAACGAGCTGAATATGCAATATTAAGGTACAAGTATTTAATTTTACTGAATGTTATAAGCGCTATTTATGTCCATTTAAAACTACTAATTTGATTTTATGTACAGAAAATTATGTGCACAATTATGTACACAATTAAATTTGGTTAAAAAGAATGGAAAAATTTAAATCGTTAAATTTAACAACATGTCTTTCCTTTTTGTTAAAATTAAAAATAATATATTTTCACGTAATGTAGATTACTCAAAGAATACCCTTATTATTATTTTTTTTTAAATATTGTTTTTTAATATTCTTTTGAATATTTTGATTTTTTTTTTGAATATTTGAATAAATATTTTGATTCTTTTTCAATATTTTGATTCTTTTTCAATATTTTGATTCTTTTTCAATATTTTGATTCGTTTCCAATATTTTGATTCGTTTCCAATATTTTGATTCTTTTTTAATATTTTGAATATATATTTTGAATATTATTCTTTTTGAATATTTTGAATATTTTTTTTTAAATATTTTTCTTCTTCTAAAAGATGATTAGTTTTATAAATCTTTTTTTAAGGAAATATTAAATTTAAAATTACACAACGCGTAAATACTAGGCAAACATTTATAAATGCAAAAATAAATTGTTTTTGTATTCTTTAAATGTAATTGTACTTTAAAAAGCAATATTTTGTGTATTATATCGTCACTCCAAAAAGTATATCATTTATTATTTTATTCTAACATTTTTCTAATTTAATATTCTAGATTCTTTATTCTTCACGAATTTAGTCAGACAAATTTCAAATAATGTAGCACTCATAAGTCACCCGAGCAATTCTAATTACTTGAATACAATAACCATAAGTTTTATTCATTTAAGTAGAAATTGCTCTTTTAAAATTTTTTCGGGTAGAAATATTACAGATTACGAGTTTAGCCAGCATTTTGATTTCTTCAGATTTGCTAATAAAAGTTCCAACTAAAATTTCTAGTTACACTTTAGACTCAAAAAGCGCTAGGTAGGGTCATTAACCGCTTCCGTTAACAATTATTTTAAGAAAAAAAAAGTAAAAAATCTACGTATTTTTTTTAAAATTATATTATTAAATACAAGGAACTAAAGCAAAACATAATGCACAAGTTTTAAGTTTAAATTTTATTTTTTTTTATGAGTAAGAAACCTTTGATTAAAAATCAGTTTACTATCCTGAGTTATTTCGGGCAAATGAAAAAAGTTCAATACATTGTCTTTGTATGACAGTTCTTAAAACAAGGGAAAACACAAAATGATACTTTTCAAACGTCAGTGAAGGAGTACGCCATTTCTTTTACTCTTATTGCTATGTAAATTCAGCGACCATCGTGTATACCAGTGTTTCCCAAAGTGTGGTACGCGTACCTCTAGGGGTACGGGACCAGTTTAGTGGGGGGTACGCATTCTTATTCGAAATATCTTGCAACAAACGAGAATTTAAAAACAAAGAAAGCCATGAAAATTTGCAATTATGTATTTTTCTATTGGCCATTTTTTTGCAGAGTTAACAGTTAATAATTAGTGGTGTCAACAGCCAGTTGTGATTTTTAACTTTTGCATAATTTTTTTTCTAGTAAAAAATCTATTCATTTTTATTTTAG
The DNA here is from genome assembly GCF_043381705.1 of Parasteatoda tepidariorum. NCBI lineage: Eukaryota > Metazoa > Arthropoda > Arachnida > Araneae > Theridiidae > Parasteatoda > Parasteatoda tepidariorum. The sequence continues at coordinate 11,513,030 of NC_092206.1, forward strand.
TGGTGCACAGCGCTCCGAAAAATTTAGAGAGGGTACACAAAAGTCATAAGTTTGGGAAACACTGGTGTATGCAATCGCACAAAACACATGTGCAGTTCAATATCAAAACTCCCAAATAAAACTTGGCAAGCTTCCAATCCAGCAGATTATGTTTTTTCCTTCCGACCGATTAAAAACGTGATAAAACAAAATGTACTGACATATTCTGTTAAACCAAAGTTTTCTCGGGATCATAAAAATTTGCAATTTATACGTACCCGAATTAACTCGAGATGATCAAGGAAGAAATTAATATCTTCATTACCTCGGTTCCTAGCTTCTAAAAACAGACTAAGAAAATTTATAGTGGTATTTTTATAGTGGTAGAAAATTTATAGTGTATAGTTTATAGTGGCTCAATGAAGCATACGTGGACGGTTAAGATTTCTGGGGATTCCAAGAGATGTAACATGTAAGTATTTGAAGAACATGCAAGTTATTCGGGTAGAATAACACTTAAGCAGAAGTGATTTTCGAAAAAGGAGACAAAATCCACGTGCTTAAAAACGTTAGTAATTGTATATATTTAATTATTTATTCTGAAAAAAAATTTTACTACCGACTTTGTAGTTTTGTGATTTGTATGAAGCTTTTAAATTTGTATTTACTTAATGTTTAAAAAATAATACAGTCAAGAACATGTTGATCAAAGTTATATAACCTTTGTATCGTATGGCAAAATTATTATAAAATCTATGTAATATATTCTATTTAAAGAGATTGTGAGAGACTATACCAATTTAGTTACTATTTAATGTGAATTTTAATTAAATGTTTTATGTTAAGGTACATACATAGTAAATTTTATTTTTTGTGTTTTTTTTTCTTCATAATTTTGAAATTTTACCACCCAAGAATGAAATTTTTTTTATAATTAATGTTAGTTTCTTTTCAATTATATTAGTCTTTTTAATATTACATTCGATAATCATTTATTTATGCATGGTATACATAAATAGTTTTAACACTAATATTTAACGAAGTATTGCAATGTATTTAGAAAAAACTTCAGTTTCTTTTAAATTTTCTGTTTTTCTAAATTATTACTATTCATCATTGAATTTAAATCGACCATAATATAACATTATGTACGCTTGTTCCTATTTTATGTACAATTTAACCTTTTAAATATTTATATTCATTTACTTACTTAAGACCTGAGATCCACGTATGTGGGCCTAAAATTATTTGATCTATGTCAGTATAATTTGTATTTTCGTTATCTTATGGCAGAAAAATAGAATACTTTAAAATATTTTTTTGCTGTATTCCTTTATAACTCAGTAGTGATGAGGCTATAGCTTTTATTTTACAAGAAACGTTACATAATTAAAAATTAGAACTAAGAGGAAATGTTAGGAAAAACACTTTTAGTCCCATAAACTTCCCTTATTTTATAAATTATAAAACAAACAAAAAAATCGTTCTTTGCAATACTTCAATCTTCTTGATTCTCGGACCCATCATCAAAAGAATCTGATCTAATTATTGCGTAAAATCCTAACTTTTACACGAATTTTTATTTGTTTTGTTGGATTTTCAAATTTTATCTAGAATTTTGTATTAATCAGAGATTTGAATTAAAAAAAAAAAAAACTTCCTCTTTTTTTAATAAAAAAGGGAAAAAGAAAAATTTACCAATCCTATAATCTAATATTTGTAGAAGAAAGAAATATACAGAAGTTATATTACAGACAGAGAAAGTTAAAATTTAGAAAGTTAAATAATACTAGAATTTAAAGTAAACTCACTATTTAATACAGAAAGTAAACTCACAGTCTTTCATGAAGTGATAAAACTTAAATACAGCATTCTGAGGTCCATTTTAATTATCTTTTAGAACCATTAGAGAAAGCTTAGCCAGCTGTGGGGATGTTTACATAAAAAGTACACTATACTCTCAATATCTTAAAGTTGAAGGGACGCTAAGAAAATTTCGAGATAACAAGTTTTTGAGATCACAAGTTCCGAACTAAATATGTTCCAAAATGTTAAAAAAAAATATATATATTGTAAAATATTACTCTTAAAAGTAGAGTCATGTAACATAAGATTAACTACCATTAAATATGTATGTAATGATAGTTGACTTTAAGTCTAACACAACAATGATAATTTAATTTTTAAAAGTAAGACTAGATCAATAATGGATTAAATAGGAAATAATTGGTTTACGATGAACTTACAGTGTGTTTTTTCCAAAAAAAATTCATTTTCTATTTCGAAAAAAATTCGACATAGCAAGGTCTTGAGAATAAATTCTACCTAGGAATTCAAACTAACATTAGGTGGATATATAATGCCATGGGGAAAAATATTTTTTGACATAACAAGGATTTCGAGATTTTGAGAATATATACTTAATTTTATGAGATAAGTTATTTAAAGAAAAAAAAATTTCTTAATCATTGTTTCGAGTATTCTGAATTTTACTTCATAGAATTCCTATTTAAACTAGTCCCTGGCCTAATTATTATACGCACTCTAAGATTCTATGTAAAATCCTAATTATCACGTGATACTATACAGCTTTATAGTTTTTATGCGGCTGAAATCGATTTGCACTTGTTTACCTTCGCGTATCAATTGGTTAAATTAAGCGATATATAATATAAATTCGACGATTAAATAAATTCAGAGATAGATTATATAAATATGGAATATTTATTATATCAAGTATAATATTAGTACATTATAATAATTAGACCACATTACTAAAGGCACAGTAGTGTTTTAATAATGACAAAATTTGCAAGAGTTTAAATGCAATAGTTTTATATTTAAACATACATGTAATGCGTTTATATTCGGGAGATTTTTTATAGACTTCGTATTTGTATTTATTTTTAACGTATTGAATTACAATGTTAACCAATTGATACACGAACGCAAACAAGTGCAAACGTGTTTCAGTCACGTAAGAACAATAAAGCTGTATAGTATCACCTAATAATTAAGATTTTTCTTAGAATCTTATAGTGCGTCAAATAAATTGGCCAGAGACTGTATCTAAAATCCTAAATGTCTAACCATAAAAAAAAACATAACTCAGTTTTAGCCACACAAAAAAGTGCGAAGCATGGCAGCTCGATCAAAGCTTATAGAACATGAAAACATGAACTAACAAAAATTAAGAATTATTCCAAACAGAAAATATAATCGATATTCTGTTTAAATAACCTTTGTTTTTGTGTTCTAGAATTCCGGAACAGAAATATTAGGATCAAACTACTTTAATACAAAAGATGAGCTTTTTCCTGTTTTATAAATGACCAAACAAGAAGTACTTCACAAACACCGAGCTCCATTCTGCTTATCTTTCAGAACAATCATCAGAGAAAGCTTACCTAGTTGTGGGTTATCTATCATCAGTTTAGTTAATGGGCGGGAGAAGAGGTTTTTCGAAAGGGGAAAAGAAAAGAAAAAAAAGAGTTCAAAAATAGGTCAACTAAAATCCTAAGTACAGAAAAGGTTTTCCCGAGCCCAAAATACTTCGACCTTTCAAATACTCAGTATCATTTCTCCTCAAATTAATAAGAATTTCTCCAGCGAAACACGAAATAGCTTATCGTTTGAGTTTTCTTTTAAAAGAAAGAGAACACCACAAAAGAACATTTAAGTTGCAAAAAGAAATGTTACTGCGTATTATTTTGAAGGTTTCGTTATCTTAAAATTTTCTTCGGAATAAAAGATTTAATTAATGACAAAACTTTATAACGCTCGTTTAAGCAAACGTATTTATGTCCCAAAAATTGTTGACCACCATTTTGGGCGTTGAGGTAAACTAATTTGTTTTAACAATGCATGTAGTCATATGTTTTATTTTCTTTTTCTCTGACTTATTTTAATATATTTATTCTTCTTTGTTTACTGTCAATACGTATTTTCCCTCGCATTTGAACCAGTTTAAGGTCTTATTGCATATACATTTCGTTTAAAAAACAAGCACATTTTCTTAATAATATATTTGCTCTAATTCTTTCAAACAATTGTTTCTTCACTTTTACATAATTTTTCACGACAAACATAGTTCTATACGTTTATTTAGTTTACCTAAACACCAAAAATGATAACAACAATACATAGAAATGTTTCACAGAGCACGATACAAGTAAGTTAAAGATGACAAGAGAACTCCTGGATCAAGTCTCAATCCAGAAGACAAGGGAGCTCCTGGGTCAAGTATTGGGAAGAAATTTGATTTCGTGGAGGACTTTTTGATGGAACTAACTCGCATTTGCGTTACATGGAGAGGAAAACAAGGAAAACCTCCCATGTTTATCTTTATGACACGAGGACTTTAACCCATTATCCATCTACCACTGAGGAAATTTAAGCCAGCACTGTGGTCGGTGCGAGTCGGGTGCGGAATTCGTATGCATAACATTCTTCATAATTTGATCGTATAAAACAGATGTTAAAAAATCTTTAAAAAACTGGTTAATAGGGGGATGACCTTTTTCCAGTGCAGTTTCGACCATACCTAGGTATCACACCATAATTCCATACAAGAAAAAAAGTGACCTAATCTGTTGATATGGCAATGAGTCCCCCTCCCCCTCTTTTAAGCCATGGATGTTTAATTAGAGAAGAGTTCAGAGCATATCAAACATGATCAATGATGTTGAGGTTTAGAGATCTAGCTGACTTATCCATCCGTCAAAAATCCTAACTTTCTCAAAAAAATACCTGACCAAATGAGACAATTATAAAGGAACCAAGACCAGCTGCTCTGCTTTAAAGGTTAACACAAAACTTAACGATATCATTATATTTTCCAATAATCAAGCAAACTAACTACCATTGCCGCCTAAATTCTATCTAATCTACCCATCGCTGCTCTAATGGTCACGTAGAAAGCAGATAGCGGGTATCAGCCTTTCTTCATACATAAGTATGAATACTACTCATTCTCGATGTCCGAGAAATAAACCATTATGAAGTATGTTACTGAACGAGGGAGACCCATAGTCTACGGAACATCTAAGTTACCTCACTTGCTGAATAAGAGATGAATCATGCATATGAGATGATCAGACACCAAGAAGTGCGATGGTTTTTAGTGAAAATTGAAAACTTTGTAAAACAAATTGATTCATAATTGGGTTTTTTTTGTTGAGTCATCAAAAAGTATTATAAAACTATGTTGGTTTTGATCAAGTTGGACCAACGAAACTAGGCAAATTTCTAAAATTAATTGATGGTCAGTCATGATGGTACCATCAAGTAATAAGAAGGTTGATCTATGGAAACTTGTGATGGTGATTCATTACTGTCAAACCATCACATCATTAAAAAATAGGAAAAAAAAACAAAATCAACAAAAAAGATGTGATTGCCTTAATGCGATCACTATTTACCCATTGGTCAGATGCTTTTTCTTTCAGGATGGACTACGTTAAACGCCTCAACATTTCAAATCATGGGTTGCAAAAACTGTCTCCATTGATGTTTGTCGTCTGATTGGTTTTCATATCCTGCCTACGTGCGTGTTTCAAGACGTCACAAAATACTTTTCCTTCTTCAGCATTCATATTTATATTAAAATCACCGTCAAACCAGTAATTACACGTTAATATTAAAAAGAATATAAAAATATTTTAAAATTATTATTATGAAACTACATTAAAAATGCCTGCTAGTGAAAATAAAAAGAAAAACAGCAGCGGTCGCCATAGCAACGCATACGCACTGTCTACTATTATTCTTGAACACAGTTGAAAAGTGTGTGGACGCCATCAAATCCACACCAAGACCCTTTTTGTCAATGGGTAAAAATATACTGCAAAGGGACTGAACCCTTTATATATCTGTTCTTTGTTCCATTCAATTCACTGTATCATATTTTTAAAATCTTAATAAGTAAAATCATACAAGCGTATAATAATTGTTGAATAGTTTGATTTTATTATATCAACATATCCTTAAACCAAATACTATTAAAATTGGAGACAATCGAAGAAATAGGAAAACTTTCGTAATTCTGAACGTATATAATACTCATATTAAAATGGCTGACATTTTCGTAACGCTTCGCCTCGGGCAGCAACTGTTAGATCACTAGGATAAGCTAAGCTCTGACGATGCAGACAAACTATTAATAAACTACAGCTCTCATTTTCTATAACGAAAACAATTGTTATGCTTTACGATCCAAGCAGTTTTCTCTTTCGCCAATGAAATCTCCATAAACTATTATCGAGAATCTTATTAAAACACATTTTAAAGCCAGATCTCGTTATCAAAATAAGGTCTTATATATTTACATTTTATCGAAATCTATTAGTTAAAATTGTAAATAAGTAAAAGCTTAGGTAATATCAAGCTCCCTCGAAAAACTGACTTATGACCTTTAAGTGTTTCCTTTAGAAATCAAAATGGTACGTTCCAATTTACTTAAAAATGATGAGTTAAAGAAACAAAAATTAAGACATTTTGATTTTGAATTTTTTTGGAAAATACTAGTAACTAAAAACAAAAATGTTTCCTCTTTCTGAGGGGTCACTTCCTTCTAAAACTGGGAACTTCTTTTGTTTTCCAGAACTAGAGCAATATTAATAACTAGACACAATTAATGAGGATAAAATAATTACTTGTGTTTAAAATTTATTATTTATTGTCCTTCCCGATAACACCAGTCCACACAGATTTGAGTTGGTGGACGAATACCTCCAATCGGAGGATATTCAACAATTGGGATGGCCTGCGATGTACCCTGACCTTAATTCCCATCGAACGTGTATGGGACGCCCTTGGATGCTGAACTGCAGCTCGAAGACGAGAAGCAACGGCCATCGATAAGCTCAAGGGTGCCTTTGGTGCAAAAGTGGATCCGTTTTCTACATGTAAATAGTATGAAATGCGGATGCGGTAGTTGAGAGGGTATCGGTCAGCTGCTGTGCTGGACAAGTGACGAGTCATATTATTTAGGGTACAAGTTGCGCTCATTTTTGTGTTCCCATTTATTGCTATTTATATCAAGCGATATTTTGACCAGGTTAGGTTTTACTTGCTTTGTTAGTTTTTTTTAAATTTCAAATAAAAACATTTGCCCCTTCAATCATTTTTACCAGTGTGCATTTAGTTCAGGCAATACAGTATTTTAACTGGAAAAATTGGCGGCAGCTTTCATTTTTTAAATACTTCGCTCATGTGCTGCAATAGTGGCACATCTCAAAAAACTGGCGTTTTGGACTAAGAACAGGTGTAAATATGAAAATACACATTCTTTCAGGAGCAATGCCAACACAACTCATAATTCAACTTGAAGGTTAGCATTTTGCTTAGCAATGAAAACTTTAAACCCACTTATCTCAATACTTGATTTTTTTGAGTTGTGAGAGACTTATGTTGTCATGAGAGACTTGTTTTTTTTAATAATTAATTTTTTCTTGCGAAATACCGGCATATAATTTTTTTTTTTATTTAAGATCGAAAATTTCTGAGGACACATTTGAAAGGCAGAGAAAAATTTCTAGAAACTATATATAGTTAAATTTTGTCCACCAAAATCAACGAACTCCGTTCTCGGGAAAAAAATGATTATTGCTCTTGAATAATGCCTCTCTCAGTACTCAATGGAAAACTGGGGGAGAAATATTAGGGGTTACAAATTCTATAAATATTCTCTGGTCAATTTTCGTTATGTATGAAAAAAAAGAAACATATTTCCAACCCCTAAAGGTATTTCTCTCCCTAGAAAAATTATAAACTTCCTTAAAATCATAATTTTCAGTCTCTTTTAAACTTTTGATTTTACACTCGTCTTCTTAAATCTTTCCTAATTTAATTTTGGAACACCTGACTAAAATTTTTATAACATTTCAAACCTCGATTAATTCATTTCTCAAATTTTTCCGTTGATGTACTGAGAGAAAGAGAGATCATTCCAATATTATAGTCATTTTGTATTTGATTTATTACCCAACGGGAAATTGATAAATATATATTTTGTATGGAATTTTCTATAGTTTTAAAACATGTCACTAAGTATTTTCCATCCTAAATCAAAAACTAACGACTTTCCAGTTCTTTTCCGGAAAAAAAAATAGGTCGCAAAATGTGGATTCGTAGTCAGGGCTCCAAAAAACATTTATATTCAAAAAAAAAAAAAACTCCCGTCATTTTTAAGGTGACGTCAATTTCGGGCTTGATTGTCTAGGCAAACTATCTATTCCACTTCATTCGGCACTTCGTACGCAGCTTTATTTTAGTTTTTGAAATAATGTCAAGTGTCTAGGTTTAACTGTGCTATCATGTTTCAATAAGCCATAAAGGATAGTCAAAGCTATTATTGACGCAAATGATGCTTAATTTTTTTAATATCAAGTGCCTAATATACACTACCGGTCAAAAGTTTGCGAAAATTTTGAAATCTACAAAAAAAAGTTCTAAATTCAAATGTTCATAGAACTGCGNGCCTTTTCTTTGCAGATTTAAAAATTTTCGCAAACTTTTGACCGGTAGTGTACAAATATAAGTATTAATTTTTTATGCCCCCTTGAAACGAAAAAGACCTCTTTAGTACAGTCGCAATTATAATTCTGGTACTACTTCATTTCTAAAGCCGTTAAAAAATTTAATTCTAGGTCTTCTAAGGTCTAAAAATTTAAATTAATCTTAAATTATTAATTTATTGAAAAAGCATAAAATTTTATTAGCTTCAAATATTGAAGTAAAAAAATCTAGTTATATTAATCTAGTTATACATTCGTTTCTTCATATACTCACAAATTCAAAAAATAACTAATACAATAATAGTTAATAATAGTTAAGCGATTTTTTGCGTCCTTCAAAAACGGAGTATTACCATAATGACTAAGAGCAATAATATTTTTATAAAATTTTTTTCTTCGAAATAATGCAATGCACTATAATTACTTCTTAATTCTCCTTAAAGGTATCTAGCTGAATTAGTACTTACTACATAACTTTTTTCTTATTTGTTGGCCCTACCTATTTTTTTTTCCAATTCATAATACTGATAATTTTATAAAAACAAAAAAATAATTATTTAGATGTTTAACTTACCAAAGCAAACTTTACATATTCACATGCATATTTTACTATTTTTAACCCTTGATTCTAAAAATTTACACCAATCTCAATGTTTTCTGACCTTTTTTGCAAATTATTTCAAATTTATTTATTTATTTTTTATTTTATTTAACATTAATTTTTTTTAATTAATTAAGCGTTTATATTAGCAATATAAACACTTGATTTGACAGATCTCTAAAAATCCTAATTCGCTGATATCACGCAGAAGTATCAATCTTGACCTTGTTTGAGAATCTAACATAGAAAACCATCGATAATTAAAAAATGCGGGTCCAATGAAAATAATTTTTAATTCAATAGAGTTAAAGGCTGGAAAATCTCTCATATCAGAAAAATATTTATGAAATCGTATGGAAAACTGTTTCGGTGGAATGCAGCACGTAAACCGGTTATCAGAAGGCGCTTTAAAGTAGGCAGTTAGGTCCACCGTCTCTCCGAACACCTGTGGCGTAACTACCACTACGATTATTAAATATCAAATCACTAGTATATAAGTCATGCTAACTTGATTCAATCTTGAAGTACCTTTTGATAGATGGAGGTCGGCATTGTCTAATGGTGTATTCCTCACATTGGTGACTTGGGTACGTGGCATGATCACGACTACTTCGAGTATGGTCCACTTTGAACAGTTGACTTGTTATTTGTGACTGCATCATCGTCCTCCTCGCACTGTTGCTTGTCGGTCTCATTTACACACAACGGGTATCTGCACACACTCGACTGATAATAGCAACACAGGAGTCCCCACACACACAACCATGAACTAAATACAGCTCTCATGGCTAAAGCTCAAAACCCGGTGACCTTAATTCAGCTCTCCCGGTCTTTCACAAATGCAGCAACTAGTGGCATCCGTTCATCGAATTCTACCCGTGATAAAATTCTGTTGGGGGAGTATTGTGGAGAGACTACCACTACGATTATTAAAAATTAAAATCACTAGTATATAAGACACGCTAACTTGATTCAGTCTTTAGACATCTTAGATATTAGATATCATAGCCCCACATCTTAGTGATACCATTTGTTTGAGGTAAACACATGTAAGCATTTTGCTTTATTTTTGATATTTAACCACTCCAAACTAACGTCTTTTCTAGTACTAGAAATGGGTCATCCTTTGTGGAAACGGGAATTTTTTTTTATAGTAGATTTCTTTCTTCTGTGGTTCATATAAAAAGTATACCAAGTTTAATAGACTGCAGTTCACGAAATCTACTTGAAATATGAAAATCCGGTATCTACATTAAGAACGGCAAGACTTTTTCTATTTAAGATTTCGTCTAAAAAATTAGGATTACCATTTTACTTATAAGAACTTGTATATAAAAAATAGTTTTTAAGCACACACTAACTTGTTGGAACTGAAAAATACAGACAAAAGTAGTTTACTTAATATTTGATGATCAATATATACAAATAAATCAACTTTTTTAACGAAACATCTTAATGAAACCCAAATATATTTGAAGTCTCTTTTTCCTAATATTTTCAGAGACTCATAAATGGTATAAAACGTGTTAATATTTATATGTAGAAACGCATTTCAGGAAACCTTCCCTTATCAGGCAAATAAGAATATAATGAATAAGAAATGCAAGGTGTTAATTACATTTTCAGCTGAATGATGGAGAGACACGTTCCTGCAGAAACACGCAGCTTTGGATTTCTGTATCAGGTATTAAAAAATGTTTAATAAATATTCATAAATCCTATCAGTAGTAAAAGAATTTAACCAGAGCCAGATTTTCTTTAAAATTACTATTACTTTTATTGAAAATTTATCGCTTTCAAATTTCTTAAAGAAACCATACTTATTTACTAAGATGGCAGCAACCAGGCATTCGAATATGTAAATAACCATGCAGTATTCGTAATAATAAAAAATTTAAATAAAATATTGAAATAGAAAGCTCATAATGCGTGACCAAATTTTATAAATTTACTACTGTGTGTGTTTCTTTTAATAATTAATAATTAAAATTAAAAAAATTTAATAAAAAAAATGCGAATTTAAAAAAAAATTGGGTAAAAACAAGTAAGAAATTTCAATTTTCAAGAAACTTTTAGCTTATATATTTATTTATTTTACAAATTCCAAAATTTTTTTTTTTGATTTTGAATATCTTTTATTTATAAAAATTCTTAAAACACTCACATATTATATATAAAAAAAAAATTACTGTCTTAACTCACCAAATGAGTTAAGACTGATGTTTATTAAATTGAGTGGCAACATCAAAAACTTTTCCCAAAACTGAATTTACTTAGTGTACAAAAATACTTTACTACAAAGTATTTTATTTTCGTTTCCAAAACCTAAGCGTAATCATTTGTCATATATAATTTGTTTTCTCGAGGTACGATAAGTTTCTAAAAAAAAAAGACACATTTTTTCTTTCCAAATATATCTTGTCATATTGCTCATCAATCTTTTGATATAAAAATGTTTTGCGTATACTATTTATTCCGATTAAGTTTGAGAGTATATCAAATTGCACATTAGCGAGAAAAAAATTTCTTTCTGTTAGGAGTGTTTATTTTTGTACTTTAATTACATACAAATAAACATATTTAATCTCCCAAGAAATTAATAGAAATACAGACCCTGAACGAATTATCAGACGCACTAAAGATTCTATGTAAAATCTTAATTATCATGTAATACTATACAGCATTATTGTTTCTACGCGGATGAAATAGGTTAGCACTTGTTTAAGTTCGTGTATTAATTGGTTAACATTGTAATGCATTACGTTTAAAATAAATACAAATGGAAAGTATATAAGAAATCTCCTCTATAAAATCTCATTACATGTATGTTTAAATATTAAAGTATTGCCTATAAACTCGTGCAAAGCATGTCATATAAAAACTACAGTGCGTCTAATTATTTGATCTAATTATTATAATATACTAATATAATACCTGATATAATAAATATTCTATATTTATATAATATATCGCCGAATTTGTATTATATATCGGCGAATTGAACAAATTAATACACGAAAGTAAACAAGTGCAAACCGGTTTCAGTCGCATAAAAAACAATAAAGCTGTATAGTATCACCTGATATTTAAGATTTTGCATAGAATCTTGTAGTGTGCCTAATTATTTGACTAGGGACGGTAGGGAATAAATGGTAAATTCCACAGGGTAGAAGCGTTAATTTTTTTAACTTAAATAAGATAAAATAAAGTTTCTAAAAACACCCAGAAATGTTTATATTTCTAAAAAGTTAAAAATTAAGTAAAAAAATTATGTAAATTTGCAAAAATCAGGGAAAAAAAAGTACTACAATCAAAAACATAAGGCAATGCACTCGATTTTTTTTAATATTGCAGTTTTCTTTCGTGAAATACTGTCAACTAATCTAGTCACACTTTTGTAAAACTAAGCTTCTAATATTACTTCTAATTATTAAAACTATTTTTACGTGAAATTATACTATAAAAAAGCTTTAATCAAACGATAAGATTAAAAGTTATTTAGAGTGTAGCTTTCTCTTACTTTAAACTTTGTAATACTAAAATAATATCCTCTGGAATACTTTTTGTTTATACCATGAAAAATTATTAATAAAACTTCCATAGCATTAAAGATTACGTTTCTCTAGAAACATAAGGTGGCAAATATATATATATAAAAATTAGGATTACCATTTTACTTATAAGAACTTGTATATAANTATCCTTACGCATTAAGGAAAATCATTTCTGCTTCCTTATATGGAATTGAAAAAGGGCACGATTCTATAAATAACTCTTCCCTTGAAATATAAATCTATTTATATTTCAATGGTATGTTTTCAGCCTTGAATTCCTAAAATAGAATCTCTCTACGCTTATTCTTTAACAAAGACATTTTATGAAAACGAAAGAGATTTAATTCTTTTATTAATACAAAAGTAATTTTTGTATTACATATATATATATATACTTTTTTTATAAGTTATGCTGAATGAAACTATAAAAACTTTATTTCATGAAATTACATGTGTAGCAATCAGATTTTCAATATATTAAACGTACTAAATTCTCAGTAAACTATTTAACCGCTTCCCTGATTTTCCCGAGTTAACTCGGGTATGTACATATTACGAATATTTATTATCCCGAGAAAACTCGGGAGTAGTAGAATTTGTCAGTTTTATTTGTTTTATCACGTTTTTACTCGGCTGGAAGCAAACAAAACACAATCTGCTGTGTTTGGAAATTTGCCCAATTTTGTTTGGGAGTTTTGCTGTTGTATTGTGGGACTGTACACTTTGTGCCATTGCATAGATTCGATGACTACTGAATTTACAAAGAAAAAAAAAGAATAAACAAAAATGGCGTATCACTTCACTGACGTTTGAAAATTATCACTTTCTGTTGTCCCTCATTTTAAAAACTATCATACAAAGAATAATATTTAACTTTTCTTCATTTGCCCGAGATAACTTTGGATAGTAAACTGGTGGTAAAGTAAAAAAATTTCACTCATAAAAAATTTTAAAAATTCAACTTAAAACTTGTGTTTTGTTTTGCTTTAGTTCCTAGTATTTATTAATGAAATAAAAAAATATGTTAATTTTCTAAAATTTTTTTAAAAAACATTAATAAGGGAAACGGTTAAATACGATTATAAAAAAGCTAAGAAGCAATTCGCCGAGTCTGTTATGTTTTTTTTAAACCAAAATTTTGAACATTAAAAGTATGTCGTTAAAAATAAGAACATGATAAAGGAAAACTATGTGATTGATTGAAAAGCCAGACACATTGCGCAACTATTTTGTAATTTCCAAAAAAGAGTAAGTTTTTAAATTCAAAATAAATCTTACTTTAATAGACTTTTCTTCCACAATTTTATTTAAAAGATAAATTTATTTAAAAGTGCTAATTCGGTTATGAGTAACAATTAAAACGTATTGCGATGCATGAAGTTAATTCTGTTCAAGTCTGTTAAACATAAAGATACAAAGAAAAAAAGCTTGTGGTCTTTTTGTAATCTAAAATCTCTAATATGCCATAATAGAACATGCAAGTATGTTTTCTAAAAAAAGTACATCTTTAAAATATTCTATAAAGAAAACAATTTAATAAATAGAAAGTTTTCTTTTCGATTTTTAAAAGTCGATTTTCTTTTTTCTCATTTTTTTTTATTCTGGCGTTTGGTAAATAGAAGACTTATACAATTTATTTTTTAAGAAAAATGTTTATCTATTCATCAATTTTTATTTTAATTTTTCAAGAGGTAAAGTAAATAATGTTGAAGTTTTCCTTTACTCTTTAAGTATTCATAATATTTAATCTTTAATTCCCTGAACGAAATTTTATGCTCCTCGATGCTTAAGAATGTATTAGAAAGTATCAAAATGCTTAATCAGTAAATACCGAACGAGTTGTTTTTTAAACATAGCGTCAGAAAAAAAGTTATTTAAATGAGACAACTTTAAAAAAAAAAATACAGAAATTAGTTTTTAACTTTTTTTTTCAAGTTAATAGCATGAACCTTATATTTTTAAGAATATTAAATTGTTTTTGTTTCGAGATTTTTAACTCAAACAAAATCATCTTTATGTCCGCGTTAATTTGTTATATTTACTTTTCATATTTATTATGTAAAAAGGAACGATTATTATATTTTAGAACTTTTTTTTCTCAGTTATAAATTACAATATGAAACTTTTTTTTTTAATTTTTAAAATCAATTATAAATATTTTCTAAGTAACTAATAATGAAATTAAGGATAATTTTTTAAAAAAATAACATTCCAAATTGTAACGGAAAAGAGTGAATAAGATTCTTTATTTTATAACCGCGTTGATCAGCAGACCCAATTTTTAGGTTTACGACTACTAATGTTCACCTCCCTTGTAATTTTGAACCTTATCCAGAAGACAGGGGAACTTCTGGATCAAGTATTGGGAGAAATTTGCCTTAGTGGAGGACATTTTGATGGGACTAACCCGCATTTGTGTTACATAAAGAAGACCACGAGAATGATTGAAAGTTAAGATACTTCATAAAAGCAATTAGATTTTTTTAAAATTGACATTTAAAAGAATTAAAATTAAATCATTGCACTAGCTAACGTTTTCTAATTATTAGTCGTCTTCGCACAGCTAATACAAACTGGAGCCGATAACAGCATCACTTACTCATAAAGTACATCATAATAAACACCTAAAATATAAAGGAATTAATTCACTTTTTGATGTTTACTAAATTACAAGCTAATGAAGGAAATCTATTTTTTTTCTCTACTCTAATTTCTAATTGTCTTCTAAGAGCTATTCCAAAATGGTACTAAACACCTCTTATTTAACTCTATCTTACCAAATAAGGCTTGGGTGTTGTGCTTTGCATACCATTAGTGATATCCATTAAAACTTTTATGGATGTCTATCAATAATGCCGCCTATGAGGCTCCCTTCATGCCTTGGTATGACAAGCTTCTACTTTCCTTCTATTTCAGCACAATATGCCGGGCACTTAATTTATGTGTTCCAATATCAAGAACCTTTAGTTCCCGATTTACTACGCCTTCCTCCCCCTTCTTGCCAACCTCTTAGATTTGAATTCCAAGGTGACGGGGCTTGAGCCGATAGCCCTCATGAATTATCAATCAGCTTTTGACTTGTTCTAAACAACGCTTTAATTAAATTTCGAACCTTAACTGCGAAGGAAGCAGTACTGGTGGATTCTTTCGGTGTTCGCCTTGACATTATCAGCTCTCAGCCATTTTATCGTATATATTTAACGAAACTTTACGATTCGATGATGAAGCGAGTATAGGTTAAGATGCAATTTCTGACGGAGGAATTTTAACTCTCGGTCGAAGTGAAAAGATTTTTCCACATGGAAATGCTCCAGATTGGTTAAATATCTCTGGAGATAAGAGATTGGATAATGAGGAGGACTTCAAACTTGATGAAACCCAAATTTAGTGGAATATAGAATGAGAACTAAGTTTTGAAATTCAGAAAACTGACGGTAGAGCGGTTTTTATGTAAATAAAAAACTCAATACGGAAATACTTTGGAGAAACTCGAAATTTTTTTTAAAGTTTTGGTTTAGGATCAATATTATACCTTTATATTAGGACGGTCTCTGCGTCAATAAGAACTTCAATACAGTAATTCTCAGGTTAAAGCTGGAAATTGTTTTAAAAGTTTAGGATTAGTTCCAATATGAACATCTGAAGTTTGATTTCTCCTCCGAAGAGCCCACATTTTGAATTTACAGAAAGGTATAAAGCGAAAAAAAAATGATAAATACTATTATCTTGTCAATTTGACTAGTGAAAATATTTTTTCTTAACTCATTATTCATGAATGATATCTAATGTCTAAGCTAAATCAATAAGACTAATAGTTTAGAATGTTATGCTTAATATAAGTCAAAACTTTCTTTTTATACATAGAATCCAAGTGCTTCAAAAGTATTCGACCTGCAGACATGATTTTGATTCTCATCTCATTTGATTTAGAGTAAAGCTAAAGTTGGGAAACAATATGTTTGATTGTCTCCTCTTTGACTCCTCAGAGAAATTCAAGATGGCTATCGGGGGAGGGTAAATGTCCGACCACAACATTTGGCCTAAATCTGAACTTTTAAAGCAATCTCCAGTATATTTTTTTTAAGTATTCAACTGCTTATGGCACTTTTAAAGGTTAATTCAACAGAGTAGATGATTATTTCTTAAGGAAACTCATACATTTATGAAGCAATGTGAGCAAAATGAGCCGGAAAGGTTTAGTGGTTATAGCATTGATCTGTTCGGTACAAAGGATTGATGTTCGATCAATAGCATCAAAAATATTTTTATTCTTGTATTGAAAGTTGGTCATTTCAAAAAGTTTCTTCTTTTAATTTATTTTTCATTGCGCATTAATACAAGAAAAAAAATAGAACAACAAAAAAAAAAGAAATTGTATGAGAATAAAGATATTTTTCAAATTTAAAATATGATAATTTCTTCAATTGCGATTAATATATTTTTTCTAGTTTAATTTAAAATATAATTTCTTCAATTGCGATATCATTTTAATAATGTTTTTTCTAGTTTTTTTAAACACATTACATGAGTTATACTCCATATTAGACGAGGCAATACTGATTTTTAAAACATTAAAAATAAGAGTTTCATTTCTTTACGGAGGCTTTGGTGACTCGTTTATTACTGCCTTTTCACCTCCATTTTCTTCGTCATTTTTGTTATAACGTATTTGTAAGTTTCAACTACAAATCTTAAATGAATGAGTTGCTAAAATATCTTCAAAGTTGAAGAAATCTTCTAAACGAACACCTTCCTCATCTTTTTCTACTTCATTAAAAACAGAGTAGTTTCTTCCAACTAAAAAATCCCCCGTTATGAAAAAAAAAACTAAGGGTAAAAATAAAATCGCTGCTAAACAGACACACAGTGATCATAAAGATTTTTCTGCTCTGAAGTAGCCGAGACCACAACATATCGTCACTAAATAAAATTTATCGTTGTGCTTATCGTCGTTAAACAAAGACTATGGTTGTGCAGATCATCGTTAAATAGAGACTAAACTAATAAAAACAATCAAAATTAGCTATAAAACCAACAACAAATTCTTTAAATAGAAACTATCGTTGTATAGATCGTCGATAAACAAGAGACTAAACTAATAACAACCAAAAATAGTTGTAATAGTAATCTAGCAAAACTAAATAAATAAGAGACTATCGGTGCATAGATCGTCGTTAAACAGAGACTAAACTAATAACAATCAAAAATAGCTGTTATAGTAATCTAGAAAAACTAAATAAATAAAATAGAGACTATCGGTACATAGATCGTCGTTAAACAGAGACTAAACTTATAACCAAAATAGCTGTAATAGTAATCTAGCAAAACTAAATAAATAAAATAGAGACTATCGTTGTATAGATCGTCGTTAAACAGAGACAAAACTAATAACAAAAAATAACTGTAATAGTAATCCAGCAAAACTAAATAAATAAAATAGAGACTATCGGTGCATAGATCGTCGTTAAACAGAGACTAAACTAATAATAACCAAAAATAACTGTAATAGTAATCTAGCAAAACTAAATAAATAAAATAGAGACTATCGGTGCATAGATCGTCATTAAACAGAGACTAAACTAATAATAACCAGAAATAACTGTAATAGTAATCTAGCAAAACTAAATAAATAAAATAGAGACTATCGTTGTATAGATCGTCGTTAAACAGAGACAAAATTAATAATAACAAAAAATAACTGTAATAGTAATCTAGCAAAACTAAATAAATAAAATAGAGACTATCGTTGTATAAATCGTCGTTAAACAGACAAAACTAATAATAACAAAAAATAACTATAATAGTAATCTAGCAAAACTAAATAAATAAAATAGAGACTGTCGTTGTATAGATCGTCGTTAAACAGACAAAACTAATAATAACAAAAAATAACTATAATAGTAATCTAGCAAAACTAAATGAATAAAATAGGGACTATCGTTGTATAGATCGTCGTTAAACAGGGACAAAACTAATAACCAAAAATAACTGTAGTATTGATCTAGCAAAACTAAATAAAATAGAGACTATCGTTGTATAGATCATCGCTAAACAGAGACAAAACTAATAACAACAGTTGTAAAAATAATTAATGAAACAATTTGTATTGAAAACAAAATTATTCATTATGTTAAACATAGATATAATAAGATTACTAATTCTTAAGAGTAATCCTATCAAAATGCAAGTAGAACTTCAACAGGAAAAATGCAACTGTCGTTTTTCAGAATTCTCACAATCAACTATTCTTATTACATTTTTAGCAGATCTCTTTTAATTAGATGCGCAAGCATTCCAGAATAAATAGCATTAAACGAGAGAGGAAAACGAATCTATCTAATCAAATCTTTTAAGAATTTCATCTGCCTTGCTCCCACAATTCGTTAAAGAACACGTCCACCTCAAAACACTTTCTCAAATATTTGGAAATCGCAGTCTTTATTTTGTTTCACTCTTTCTTTTTTTTTTCAGCATTCAAGTACGTTTTACGACCTTAATTTCCTTCCACGTTTGCGAGCGGCGAAATTAAATAAATGAGTAGATGGAACGATGGCAGTTCCGCACCCCCCTCCCTTTTTTTCCATTTTTTTTCCAGATCCGTAAAGTCGTTATTTTTACCACTCTCAACTTTTTTTTCTCTTCTCTTTTATCATGTTAATATTTCATTTTGTTTCGATCCCTTAGAATTTAATTAAAATAATAACAAAAGGATCAAATGTCAGTAAAATAGAATAATAGAAATAGAATACTCTTAATGTAAGTCATTGAGGTTTTGGGAATTGCGGGAGGAACAAAAAAATGACACCAAAAGGTATTAATTGCTAAAAATGAGCTGGCATATTAAGTATAAATAGCTTATTAAAAGAATAATTAATTTCTTTTCTTTTTTATTAACAGTGATTTTAATAAGACTGTCTTTTCAATGAAATTTATATGGAATCAAAAAAAGTCAATCTAATTGTTATTTTCACAGTTATTGTTCATAAATTCTGTCAAAAACCATTAGGCAAAAATAGTAAATACCGTTTAAAATTAAGTTGTTACGCTCAAAAGTGTTTTCTTTTTTAACTGCATTCCAACAGTATTGGGTAATAAAAAAATGCGCAATAATAAAAGCCAATCACTAAAGTTTCTATTAACATATATCTTACCGAGAGTTTAATAAAATTTAATGCTTAACGAAACAAGATAAAATATAGGCTCTACAGTAAATGTTGCATGCTCTAAGAAGTTGATAAAAACTGAGTCATAAACTAAGCCTGCTTCAAAAAAATGGAAAGTTGAAGAAATATTAAAGACATCCTTGTTTACTTGAAGACAATGGTGATGAAATCATGGAGTTGAAATATTACAGATCCAATTTTCACGTAAATTAGATATATTGATTATTTATTTAAGTTATTGAATATGTTATATTTTAACCTTATTATAGAAAAAGTTGGAAGGGTAGAAAGTTTGCTCAAACTCGATTCTATGCGGGTTTCTAGTGCATATATTACAGTAAATTACCGAAATCAATAGAATGTCGACTTTCACCGGTGAATGTCATCAATCATGTAGTCTCTTTGGAGAATGTTCGAAATATTTGCTACATCCGAATTGATATTAATTTATTACTTGATATTATTATATTTATTAGATATTTTAATATCTGATGAGGACAGATTAGAAGAAACATCAGTGTTCTGAGAGCCGGGCAAATATATACCGGTTATTGGCACTGAACCTTAAAAAAACATCAGTGTAAGGTATACCGGGAAGTGGCACTTAATTAGACCTAGTAGATATTTCGGACATTTACAAAAGCGACTATTTGATTGTCAACATTCAGCAGTGGAAGTGAAGAACCACCAAATTTGGTCATTCACAGTAACATATACATAAACAAAATACAAATCAAGAGAGCTAACTTTTGCACTGTCTCATTACTTTGCAGTACATTTAGCACACCTATTAAAATCAGAAAATGCCGGAATTTATTAATAATGGTGCTAAAATAAATAAAAGCCTGGGTGAATTTGCTTAAATCTTCGACTGATTCAAGATTTTTTTTTAAAAATGTAATTGAATCATAACTTGATAAAGCAACTGGTCAATATTTAATTTCTTAACCAGTTTACTTACCATTTATTTTGAAGGAAAAAAAATGCAAAAAATCAACTTTTTTTATTAAATAAATACAAGGAACTAAAACAAAACATAATGCACAAGTTTTAAGTTGAAATTTGAATTTTTTTATGCGTAAGAAACTCTTAATTTAAAATCAGTTTACTATCCCGAGTTATTTCGGGCAAATGAAGAAATTTAAATATTATTCTTTGTATGATAGTTCTTAAAACAAGGGACAACATAAAATAATACTTTTCAAACGACAGTGAAGGAATACGCCATTTTTTTTTTTTTTTTACTCTTATTGCTATGTAAATTTATCAACCATCGTACATACAACGTCACAAAACACGTGTGCAGTCCCACAGTCCAACATCAAAACTCCCAAAAAAAACTTGGCAAACTTCCAATCTTAGCAGATTATGGTTTTTGCTTCCAACCGATTAAAATCGTGATAAAACAAAATGTACTGACACATTCTGCTAAGCCCGAGTTTTCTCGGGATGATAAACATTTGCAATATATACGCACCCGAGTTAAATCGGGATAATCACGGGAGCGGTTATCATCTCAGTTCATCTACATGATGTCATCTAGATGTAATACTTCCCTTAAATCATTTATTTTAACTACTAAATAATTGCTCTATTATATTCAAATGAAAATCATTAAAAATCCAATGGCAAAATTATCATTGAAGATGCTAAATATAAAATGAGACTTCCTGGCTGATTTCGGATATGTATTTTTAAAAACTTAATTTAGAAATTTACACACTATCTCCAGTTAATACAGCCAACATTAGGGGATTTATTTTCAAGAGACAAGCACTATTTATTCCTTATTCAAATGAGATTTCCCTTCGAAACGAGGAGCAACTCCTTGGCGTGACGCTCCTTTCCCCCCCTTCTCCCTTAAGCTCTAGATACAGATTTTGGGGAATTAGGGAATATGGCAATTACATTTAGAAGTCCCGGACGGTAAGCGTAAAATATCGGTTTAAGTGATTAAAATGCAGATGTAAAGGGAGCAATGTTTGTGATGTTACAATTCCCTTTACAAATGAAATCTTGATAGCAAATGACGCCTACCAAAGTTAAACTGAAGTCTTAATCTTCTATATTTAGAGAAATATTTTTTTTATAAAAAATAACTTTTTAAATTTTATATTCAATTAAATGAAGATTTATCTGGAAGATTTCAGTTTTAAATATAGATATCAGTTATGTTAGCTAGTTAAAGGAATGGTAAAGGGCGCCATATTCCAAGAAAAAGTTATAGAGATTAAAGGAAATAGTCTGTAATCGTGCTTTATTTTAAACTTTTAAAAAGTAACAGTATTAAATAGAAGTATTTTAAATTTTCTTAGATAAATTTTAAGGGATGTATCTAAAAAAAATAACTTGTTTATGGATAGATTATTTTATATCTTATAATACTGTAAATTATCTCTACATGCCGTAAAAAAGTAAAATTAGCTTAATTCATGAATAATTAACATGCATTCAATGAATACTTTAACAAGTACAATTGTTGGAGTTTTTATTCTTTTTTTTACTAATTTTTATTTTACAGAATTATACTTTCATTGTATTTCAAAATTCTCGACTTCATGAAAAAAAAATCAAGAACAGTTTTCAGAAATGTTTCAGTTCATTTGAAAAACTGATAAAAAATATCAGTGGAATAAATACAAAATTGTGAGAAATCACAATTAAAGAAATATGCATGAGCAAAAAATTCATACTTCACTTGAATAAATTCTCAGAAATAAAAATTCAAAATTTTAGAGGAAAAGTTTTTAGAGTAATAACATAAAAACGCATTTAACGTGATAAAATATTATACAATACTGGCATTTGATATTTTATTCAACAGAAACTTCAATGTAAAATGTTAATTCTGAATTTCAGTTCAAAACTTTAAAGAAATATGACAAGCAAAAAACATAGAGTAAACTAAGATCACAAACCCTGCTTAGAATCTAGATTATCATATTTTTTATTTTTATAACAGTCATTAAACAGCCGACGAAATTTATGGTTTACGGCTAACAATATCGTAGCCTTAAAATTTTAAACCCAATCCAGAAGACAAGGGAACTCCTTGATCAAGTATTGGGATAAATTTGCGTTCATGGAGGGCTTTCTGATGGAACTAACTCGCATTTGCTTTACATGAAGAGGAAAACCACGAAAACCTCCCATGGTTAGCCTTATGGCAAGGGGACTCAAACCCATGATCCGTTTACCACTGATATTTTATGTCGGTAATGTGGTCGGTGCGAGCCGGGTGCGGATTTTGAATCTACCATCTATCGCTGGAATCGAACCCGGGTCACCTCATTGGATGGCGAACGCTCTATACCCTGAGCCATCACAGCTCTTATGTCATGTTTGAATCTATAAACTACGCAGCTTAGTAAATTTTTAACAAAATTTTAGGGTTTACAGTTACCAATATTCAACTTCGTAGCCTTGTAATTTTGAACCCAATTCAGGAGACAAAGAAACTCCTGGATCAAGTGTTGGGAGAAATTTGCCTTCGTCGAAGACTTTTTGATGGAACTAACCTGTATTTCGTTACATGGAGAGGAAAACCACGAAAACCTCCCACAGTTAGGCTGACGGTAAGGGGACTCAAACCCATGATCCGTTTACCACTGATATTTTATGTCGGCAATGTGGTCGGTGCGAGCCGGGTGCGGATTTTGAATCTACCAGCTATCACTGGGATCGAACCCGGGTGACCTTACTGGGAGGCGAGCACTCTATCCCCTGGCACACCCTAATTTGGATACTCGAACGTAAGATAATGCATTTAACAACATTTTTATTTTAAAGAAAGTTCTATTCTTGCTCGCTATGATATTACTGAACTATACTTTTCTAGCTACGGCTATCTCAAACCAACAGATGGGGCATAGGAGCAGAGTCATGCGCTGCTGCTGTTCCTGAACGTGAAGATTTTTAAAGAATAGTTCCGAATTTCAAAGTTTATAACACTTGCAGTATCAACCCAAATCTAACCATAAGATTGCACTTTGATAGCAAATATATAAAAACTCTGTTAACAAAAATTTGCAAAATTACTTTTCAGGATTATCTCAGAACAGTAAAGAAACCTGTGAAATAATAAATAATCTTAAAAATATACCCATACATTAGACTCTAACGAAAAAAATTCACAGATAAAAATTAGGTCATTACAAAGTCATGTCGAAGTATACATTCCTTAATTATACGATTTATATTTAAGTGCATTTACTTAACAAAAAAAATGAGTTTTTGTCACTAATAATATTTAATAAATAAAGCCTTCAGTGGCAATTTCAAGGAAATTTTTATTTATGACAATTTCAGTATTGATGCAAAACGAAATTTAAAATCTGATCTTGAAATATTAAAGAATTTTACAATATTAAACATAATGTTCAATAATAATTACCTTCCTGTACGGTGGAATCACGTTCGGTGTTTGATAAATAATGATGATATCCTTACTTGTGTTACAGACATCTCTTATTCACCTTACTCGCATTTTAATGTTCTTACAGCAAAATATCACTACCACTATAATCACATAGATGCATTCCCACTTTTCACTATCACCAATATGAAATGGAAAATCAGTTTACCTGCTCTTAACAGAGCAAATACAAAAAAAGATGACGAGTTAAAATTACTTAGCTTCATTGCTTTAAAAGAAAAATTCGTCATCAATTTCAGGGTATAAAATAAATCTCATAACGAAGTAAGATGTCTTCAGGAATATGATCCAGTACTACAGACACAACAAAAAAGAATCGAAAAGTAAACCAGTTATCTTTGCTTTGCAGTTAACAAATAACATCACTGTAAAGAAAGATGTGAAAGTCTTAAGGTAGGAGAGGGTCACGTTTGCTTGTTCTGAAAGTTTTGTAGTGCGAGGGTAGCCAATTCGAAACTCACCACAACCCAGGATACTTTCAGACTAAGAAAATATTGCAGGGTTGAAAAGCCGAAAACACCATTTTGAGGGGAAAAAAAGCATATAATGCACTTATTTGAAGGATGTAACGCTTAATAAATTAAACAGAAAATAATTTGTCCGGCAGACCCGAAATCAGACAGAGAACCAAAGATTCGTATTTCCTATGCAATGATTAATTGCATTAAAAGCATTTTCAGTGCAATGATTAATTGCATTAAAAGCATAAATTAAGCCTCATTGCTTAAAAGCAACTAGTTAAACAAATGCGACAAACGACTCTAAGAAATTAACGCGTATAAACAAGTGACTGAAGAAAATGTTTCCTTGAATATGTTCCGTCTGTCGAAGCTCTGAATCAGCAAGGTAGAAGGTTCGATTATTATCGACAAAGAGTTATATACGTGTGCCAGTTCGAGATTAATACTTATCTTACGAATTCAATAAATTAATGCGTATAATCAAGTGACTGAAGAAAATGATGTAGGCAGGTGATTCATTTACGTCGCACTAGAGCTGCATAATGAGCTACAGACGACGTTTTGGGAAACATCCCTGAGGATGATCTGAAAACATGCCATCGCAATTTTAATCCTCTGCAGAGGGGATAGTTGGTAGCCCGAGGACTTGAACGAGAAGTCGAGCATTTTACAGTAAAACATCTTAACGATGACCAATACAGCACACTCATCGATTCCTACACATACTGATCAAAGTGGTCTCTCACCAGCTTACTGACCGCAGTCAGTGATTCTTGACTTCGGTGTTCTACTGGGAACCGTGTCCTTACGATTAATCCTCTGCGGGACGAAGAAAATAAGAAATGGTCTCTTTTACTAGGTTCCTCTGAAACAGCAAGGTAGATGGCTCGATTATGACCAACAAAGAATTATATGGTCATGCCAGTTTGGGATTAATACTTGCCTAACCGACTCCAATAAATTATTACGTTTAATCAAGCATTTGGAAAAAAGGCGAGAGAATCTCTTTGGTACATGATCCTTTCGTTGAAGATTTGAAACAACAAAATAGAGGGTTCAATTAAGCGTTAGTCTGGTTTTTTTTTTCCTTTTTCTCCTAACTGTAACTTTTGATAAATTAAGATTTTTTTTTTTCTCAAACCGATAATATATAAGATGTAGCCTAGTAAGCTGGTGAATTATTTTAAAGCATAAATTTGAAATCAATGCTAAAATGATTTATAGGTAGTTAGTTTAACACATTTGATGATGTAGTTTAATGTTAATGAGGTAGGTTAATACATTTTTGAAAAGCATGAGAATGCATAATTTTCGTGTTCTACAGATAAAAAATGATGTTCTGTACATAAAATATACTTGTATCACTATAATATCCATATAATATATTTTTAGTTACAAATAAATGAATAAATAAAACTCCCAATATCCTGTAAAATTTACAATCATTTGCTGATGTATCATTAGTATGAGCTTCGCGTACATAAAAAAAACTGAGCTATAAATTTTCCAAAAAAGTTATATTCGGGAACTTTTGGTAATGACATTTAAATTACGAATATATTTGCGAATAATTACTGCTATGTTACCATCATCCGAATAAACGGACACTTCAAAACTTTAAAAAAAACGTTACTTCAACAATAAGTGTCAAAGAAAATCATTACGATAAAATCAATAC
Organism: Parasteatoda tepidariorum; assembly: GCF_043381705.1. Lineage (NCBI taxonomy): Eukaryota > Metazoa > Arthropoda > Arachnida > Araneae > Theridiidae > Parasteatoda > Parasteatoda tepidariorum. The sequence continues at coordinate 11,539,417 of NC_092206.1, forward strand.
ATGCAAGTACTTTAATGTACTTTTTACATCGTTAAATTTTATTTTTCTTCCGGAAAATAGATTTATTAACTTTATTAGATTTCCAGGACCAGTGAAAATGAAATGAATCCAAGAAAGCTGTTACTTTATTCAGAAACTTTAAGTAAACAAACTGATGAGTTAGTCATGTGCAAAAAAGTGGGATCGATCGGGTATGCCGATTCGAAGACTCCTATCTACCCACAGAAAACAATCCCCCCCCCCTTTAAAGTGGTTGTTACTTCTATGATGAGGCCGGAAAAAAACTATGACCGGCTTTAATAATTCTATCATTACAATTGTTTAATGAAAGTGGATTGACCGGGATAGCCTGGTTGGTAGGGCACTGGGCCCATGTCCAAGAAGTCGTGGGTTCGATCCCTGCTGCCGAAGAATCCCCGTGTAGTAAATGGTGACTGATGCCCGTTAAATCTGCTGAGTCTCAAAGTCCTCCATGTTCCCATAACAAATCAATATCTCTGGGGGTGCTGAATTGGAGATTGTTCGTTCTCTGATTCAGGTCAAAATTATGATTTGTGGGTGAATGAATGGATGTATGAATAGGTCAGCCCTAAAAACGGGTGTGACGTATGGGTGGGGCAGAAGTCGAAATCTTGGCCATAGATGGCGCCAGTGGAAAACAAGAACAATCGCACCTCCTCTGCCTAAAATGTCTTACGACAACAGCAACAATGAAAGTGGAAAATGTCACTTTTTACAGAAGAAATTATGCGCTTGAAATTGGAGAGAATCTCTTTTTGAGTGGATAACATCAAATTTTATGCATAAATAAAATATCTCATTTGATGCTGAAATATACCCTTTTGTCGTAAAAATAACTACTTTAATTTAAAATGAAAGAAAGTAGTTTGAAAAACTAAAATATCTAATTTTTTAATGGAAAATTTTGGTTTTAAAGTAAAAAACATCTAGTTTAACGGATTCGCCGTATAGAAGAAATTGCCTTATGTAGAAAGGGAAAATATTAGTTTATAAGTAAATAAAAGTAAAATTAATATGGAAAGTACTATTTCTACAAAGTGTTTCAACATTTTTTATTAATAAAATTACTTTTGAAATTGAAAAAGGTTTTTTTCCTGTTTTATTTACATGGAAAATAATGTTGGAATGGAACATGGAAAATAATGACTTTTAATTATATGTTTAAATTCATTTCATTGTTCACTCATTAATTCATAAATTAATTTTTTTTTAAAATTTCTATTGGAGCGTTATTAGAATTAAATTCGTGTGAGTATTGCTATGTCAGGAAATAAAAATAGTTTAAGAGAATCCCTTAAAATTACATTACTACTTACAAACTTGAAGAAAAACATTTAATCTATCAAAACCTATTCCTTATGTTAATTAAAATTAAAAATGGGTGCTCTAGCATAAACTCCTTTCTTAAGATTAAGTTCACGAATGGAAATTGATTCGAAATTTCTCAAAGATTTAAGTTTAATTTCAGCATATTTGTTACGTTTCTTAACCCTTTAACTTGTGCGCTCGAGTTAATTCGAGCGCGCTAAACAGGCCAAACTGTGCACACTCGAGATAATTCGAGCGGCGTTGTATTTTATGCTGCTATAATTTTTCACACTCGAATATAATCGAGAATTGAAAATAACAATGTGAAAGCTAAGGGAAAAAAAATCGTTTTATTGATATTTATCATTTACATAGGACTTTAAGCTATAACACTTATTTATTCAAGAATAAAATACACAGAGATGCCAATTCCAGATGATTCCGGACAGAAAAATATATATTTGAAAGTGGTAGTTTATCAATTGTGATTCTTGGTTTAATAAATTCAATTTAGTAGATTTTTATCCACCACTATTTCTAAATAATTCGTAGCCTTATATAATTCACCACTTTAGAGTACTTATGTCATGCTTTACCTTTTAAAAAGCAAACAAAGGTAGTCAAATATTTGCAATATTTACTTTGTTAGTTATTTACCGTTTTTTTTATTATTTTGGCGTGTCTGGAGCAGTTGGCATCTCTGAATATAGCCTTTTTCCATGGAGCAAATGAACAGTATATCAAAATTATCCACCAAAAGAAAAGACAATGTTCTAAAGTGTGCTTTTTTACATTAAAAAAAAAATTTTTTTGGCCTGTTTTTTTTAAAACAGCTTGTGCGTTAAGAGGTTAAAAGAGAACTTTGCATCATTTAATTTTTCTAAAGAGAAAATCACGTAATTCTCTCTCAAGGGTAAATTTTTTCTTAAATAAAATGGATTTACGTACAAAGAATTGAATCAAAATATTTAAGGAATAATTACAATTTAACCTGTCTCTCAGTAATTTTGTTTAAAATGAATACAATTCAAACCAAATTCATCTTCATAAATCTCAAAAGAATATTTTATGCCACCAACACTCTAAAAAGGTTGATTGGCCTTGATTGTCAAAATGAAACAGACGGAACACATAGTTGAACTACTGGAGAACGTGGAATAAAGAGTTTCAAACTTCGCACATTATGACTTCCAAGATTCACCGTCATTTAGTTTCAAAGGAAGGGTGTTCCTTACTTTTGACGGATGGTTGACCCTTTAATAAATGGAACAAAAGAAGAGTCCAGTCTCAGTCGGTTGAGCACCTTTTGTTCGGCATAAATCGCCCTCTTTGCGTGCAAACTTTCTTCGGAGTACGTGCCGCCTATGAGCGAGGCCACGCGGCGATTCTTAAGTTGAAAAACTAATACACAAAAAAACTGTAAATAACAAATAAAAATCCACCCAACTTCCTTCTTTCATTCGAATGGCGCGAAAGTGTTCCGTTGTCTGCCAACCGTAACGGAATCGTCCCTCTTCTTCACTGTTCGTAAACGAAAGTGGAAGAAAGTTTTGCCCCTAGTTTTGTAAAATTTAATGGAGATTTATTATTCGAAGAAAAACGTAGGTTAATATATATTACAGTCCCAAAAAATATTTCAACTGCTTTCTATTTGGTGATAGTGACCTCTTGCTTGAAATGACAGTATACTGAATTGTTAGTTGTTACGTAACGAAATATTTGACATTTTGAAATAACACGTATACCACATGTGACTGCATAATTTTATTTATTACATTAGTCAATGCCAAATAATTTATTTAAGATCTTTAAATAATTAATTTTGGTATATTTAAAGCTGTGATAAAAAGTTGTTTCCTATGCTTTAATATTTTGATAAGTATTACTATAAGAGAAAGCATGGGTTAATATGATTTGCATGGTAGCATGCATATATTGCATGAAATATTGCATGAAAGCGTGGGTTAATATGACGGGTACTTATGATTTTTGTGTACCCTTTCTAAATTTCTTGTAACGCTGTGTACCACTAATAAAATAATAAATGTAATTTTCACTATAAAAAAAATTGCACAAAAATTAAAAATCACAACTGGCTGCTGACACCACTAATTATTAACTGTTAACTCTGCAAAAAATAGCCAATAGAAAAATACGCAATTGTAAATTTTCATAGCTAGCTTTGTTTTTAAATAAAATATTTGAAATTTTCGTTTGTTGCTAGATATTTTGCATAAGAACGCGTACCGCTGCTAAACTGTTCCCACACCCTTAGGGGTACACGTACCACACTTTGGGAAACACTGGTTTAATGGAATGAGTACTAGATTTGTCAGTTGTTATATAATGAAAAATAAAAATATAAGAATAGTAGCTGCTCAAAAATTCACCATAATAACTCTAATTTATTCCTTTTTTAACGTCAAATTAATTTATTTAAAAAATGAAAATAATTTTTGTCATTATGTTTGAATTAATGCAAAAAGTTGCTCAAGACCATCTTAATATTTTGATAGAATTTATAGTCAAAGAAATAGATGCGTTGGTGCATACTAAAATTGTCTCTTACTATCTTATAAAAGATATACAAATATTACAGATTCGAAATTTTGCTGTTTTCTCTCTCAATTTGTGTAAAAATCAAATTTAAGTTTTTAAAATATTCAAGATTTTTTTTAGCAGTTTTAAGTCGTATAAAAGCTGTCCGAAGCTTTTTAAGATTTATAATAAGAGGAAACATAAAATAAAAAAAAATAATAAAGCATTCTCGTAACAGCCCGTTGTGGGCCAGCGGATCATGCGGGATAAGGCTCCACAATTTCATGACCGACTGCATGATTGGAGCAATGTGGTCAACACTGCGCACAGGTTTATTAAACAGGAAAGCATAGTTTTATTTAAAGTGGAATTGTTAGCTGCTACATTGCGAACATAAAAGACGAACTCAAATTCGAAATTTCACTATTTTCTCCCTTCAGTATATTACATTTGTCAATCTTAACTAATTTTATAAATTCATTGAACAATTTTTCTTTGAAGTGGTTTTACGCTTGACATAAAAAGCAGTTCTAGGCTTTGTTATCTTTCGTAAATATTTATTATAAAGAAAAACATTATTTGATGTAAACTTAATTTGTTTGTATTATATTCAACAAGTCGAAATCGTTATTTTTCCTCAACTTGTTTTTAACTTTCAATTTCAATTCATTTATTAAAAATTTTAAATTTTTTAAAATATGTATTGTATTTTTCATACATAAGTTTAATCTTATACATAAAGCTTTAAACTTTAGAACAAACTACGCAGTTTTTTTTTCTTTTGATAATTTATTATATTTTGAATGTCATTCTTTCAGGTAAAATATCTAAATACTTTTTTTTTACGTGTATACATGAAATTTTCTTTACCCTTTTAAATATTCTCTTGATAGCGAGGGTTTAATACATTAAATGATAATTGGTAGAATTTTATCTCTTAAAAAATAATATTTTACGGTTTTTTTTTCCTTTTTATGCCTTTACAAAGTGATTGTCGATATATTTGGTTTCATTATCATTGGTCGGTAATTTTAACTACTATGAAAAATGTTAAGGAAGGATAGAAATTGGATTCAAGTAACTTTTTGGGCAGGTTCATGGCAAATAAATACATACTTTACTATTCGGGTCTCATAATTTTTGTTTCTTGACCAAACAATTTGAAGAAATACACGATAAAAGTATGAAATGATGATGAATGATGAAAAATAAATGTTGCAAATGAATGTTGCAATATGAAAAATAAATGTTGCAAATTGAAATTATCATTTTTTTGTACAAAAATAATTTAAAAATAATTATTGAATATAATTAAATGAGTTTTTTTAATTTTATTACCTCATTTCTGAATTTACTTTTTTCGAAACTACGTATTTTTAAGTACAAATAAATATGTAAAGATTTATAATGTAAGGAGCACAGGCTCGATCCTGATTGGCTCTTGAAATGTGGTATTTGTTTATGTTAGCAACTGTCCGTTCAATTCTATTTCAAGTAAGTCTTGCCCGTCATATATGGATTTGGTATGTGATCTCGTAATCGATTATCAGATAATGATGGTAAATTAGTAAAATATGTAATTAATTCTCAGCAAACCAAAAGAAATAAGCTATTCATTTTCTTTTTTTTAACCAAAAGAAGCCAACAATAAAACAAGCTAACGCCGGTAACGTTAACACTCCGTCTGGTTTATAAACCACCAACTGGTTTACAGGTCAGGTGGTGGTGTATCAGTTATCTTCTACTTGTTAAGTTGAAAGTTACTCGTTACATATTGATATATATAAGCACATATAGATTGGTGGTAGCATTTAAAGACAAACACTTCAAAAATGAACTCTGTTTAAATTCCTTTTATAAGCTTTCTGACAATATTGTGGTTTAATAAATAATTTTCATTCGCCAATAAAGTAAAAATAATACGAAAGAAATAAAAATAATTAATACAAATTGATGCCATTAAATTATGAGCCATTAAAATTAGCACAATACAATCTTTCTCTTTCTCAAATCTCTTTTAGCGGTTCTCTTTTCCATTGCTATAAAGAGAAAAACAATGAAGAAAAAAACTTTTATTATAACGTACTCTAAATCCCAAAAAATAATTAAAATTCAAACTAATTTTTGTCGATTTCTTTTTTAATAATTAAAATATCGAAAAAAAACACTTCTTATTCGCTAATTTATGGCATTAGTCTATCATAGGGTCTCAAAAGAAAATGCAAAACAAGATTTTAAAAAAAATGTAAAATTTATGCAAGATGGGTTTATATTTTCTTCTCTCTAATTTTGTTTCGGAAACTAAGCTTTAGAAATTTTAACAAAAAACTTTAAACCACTTTCAAAAGCTTCGAACATGTTAACAGATTCTCTTGAAATCTTCTAAAATGAAGAACTTTTTTATTATATGCTAATTTGCGGTAAAGTAAGAGATTTATAAGTTTAACACCGAATTGAATTAAAATTTAATTAAGTACATAATGTAGGGCTTAAATTTTGCAGCGAAAGAAAAATGTCAATAATAAACAAATAGTTATGAAAATTGTGTCTAATTTTAAATAGTTTAATAAATTTTGCTTTCATATTTGATTAATTTTGCATTCATATTTGATTAATTTTGCATTATTATTTGATTAATTTTGCATTCATATTTGATTAATTTACGCTTAAATTCGATTTGTACTTTAACGCATCTTTAAAAAATAGATTTTTCTTTCCTTCTTAAAGAAAACTAAGTGAATAGAAAATCAAAATCTTAATTCGAACTATTTCTAAAACATTGCATTAAATAACAATAATATTTTGTAAAATTTTCAACAAAAAAAAAATGGAAAACTAAAAAAAAAAAAAAAAAAAACAAGNAAAAAAAAAAAAAAAAAAAATATATTTCTCCATTTTTCTGATTAAATAAAACGGTTTAGGTAAATCCGGGTTTTAAGAAACACAGTATCTCAAAAAAATTAATTAATTTTCGAGTTTTTAATTTTGAGTCCATTTTAATCAACTGGTGCATGATTTCATTGATGTTGCACAAAAAATACCATTTGCTGAAATTAATTATATTCAGGTGGTTATTCCTAAATTAAGTTGCTACGAAATAATTCAGTGCCCATGAAGTTTAGTTCGGGAAGAATATTGCGTATTAATATTGAATAATGCAAAACAAAAAATAACATATGTTGAAATTAATTGCATTTAAGCGAATAAAGTGAGTGGTTATTCCTAAATTTAGTTGTTACGAAATAATTCTGTGCCCATGAAGTTTAGTTCGGGAAGAATATTGCGTATGGATATTGAATAATGCTAAACGAAAAATAACATCTGTTGAAATTAATTGCATTTAAGCGGATAAAGTGAGTGGTTATTCTTAAATTAAGTTGTTACGAAATAATTCAGTGCCCATGAAGTTTAGTTCGGGAAGAATATTGCGTATGGATATTGAATAATGCAAAACAAAAAATAATATCCGTTGAAATTAATTGCATTTAAGCGGATAAAGTGAGTGGTTATTCCTAAATTAAGTTGTTACGAAATAATTCAGTGCCCATGAAGTTTAGTTCGGGAAGAATATTGCGTATGGATATTGAATAATGCAAAACGAAAAATAACATATGTTGAAATTAATTGCATTTAAGCGGATAAAATGAGTGGTTATTCCTAAATTAAGTTGTTACGAAATAATTCAGTGCCCATGAAGTTTAGTTCGGGAAGAATATTGCGTATGGATATTGAATAATGCAAAACAAAAAATAACATATGTTGAAATTAATTGCATTTAAGTGGATAAAGAGTGAGTGGTTATTCCTAAATTAAGTTGTTACGAAATAATTCAGTGCCCATGAAGTTTAGTTCGGGAAGAATATTGCGTATAGATATTGAATAATGCAAAACAAAAAATAACATCTGTTGAAATTAATTGCATTTAAGTGGATAAAGAGTGAGTGGTTATTGCTAAATTAAGTTGTTACGAAATAATTCAGTGCCCATGAAGTTTAGTTCGGGAAGAATATTGCGTATAGATATTGAATAATGCAAAACAAAAAATAACATATGTTGAAATTAATTGCATTTAAGCGGATAAAATGAGTAGTTATTCCTAAATTAAGTTGTTACGAAATAATTCAGTGCCCATGAAGTTTAGTTCGGGAAGAATATTGCGTATAGATATTGAATAATGCAAAACAAAAAATAATGCAAAACAAAAAATAACATATGTTGAAATTAATTGCATTTAAGCGGATAAAATGAGTGGTTATTCCTAAATTAAGTTGTTACGAAATAATTCAGTGCCCATGAAGTTTAGTTCGGGATGAATATTGCGTATGAATAGTGAATAATGCAAAACAAAAAATAATATATGTTGAAATTAATTGCATTTAAGCGGATAAAATGAGTGGTTATTCCTAAATTAAGTTGTTACGAAATAATTCAGTGCCCATGAAGTTTAGTTCGGGAGGAATATTGCGTATGAATAGTGAATAATGCAAAACAAAAAATAACATATGTTGAAATTAATTGCATTTAAGCGGATAAAATGAGTGGTTATTCCTAAATTAAGTTGTCACGAAATAATTCAGTGCCCATGAAGTTTAGTTCGGGAAGAATATTGCGTATGAATAGTGAATAATGCAAAAACAAAAAATAACGTATGTTGAAATTAATTGCATTTAAGCGGATAAAATGAGTGGTTATTCCAAAGTTCTAAAGCTAGATTTGTTTTTAAAAAGGCTAGCTGGCAGAAGTGCACGAAAAAAAAACTATCACGTTTTATATTTCTGTTTCTCGTTGCTTTCAAAACATTTACTAGAATAAGATTGCAATGATTTTAAATAAACTGTTCGGAAATCCATAGTGAAAACTTCAAAACAATTCTTGAACTGTAAGAATAAAACCCTGAAATCTAATTCGAAATTATAATATTTTTAAACACTTTAAACCATATCGTAACTTAATTTATTCCTTACTAAAAAAAGAAAAGAAAAGAAGAAAGAAAAACGTTTAATTATGTCATGCCGTCGTAAAATTTCGAGAAGTTAATTACTTATTATGTTTTATTTTCCTAAAACGCACTTTTATCTTTTTAATTTGTTCATTATTGCTGAAGTCTTGCCGATAATTAAATTTTCAGCAACTACAACGCCACTAAATGTAAATAAAAATGATTAACTATATATCATTAGTCAGATTAGTAATTTCAACTACAAAGGTATTTTTCTTTTTCTGTTAATTATAGCTGAGAGAAGAATTATATTTAACAAATAATAAACTAACTTTAGAGAATTTCGAGAATAATTGTAGCAAATTAAAAACATGTCTCGAAATCTTTTATGTTTGGTTAAGAATTTGTATTTAGTATTTAAATAATGTAAATTCCAATATTTTTCTCTTAGTTATATTAATAATTATGCTGGTTATAAAAGTAATTTTTTGTTTTATAGTTGAGACAGCGCTGAAATAAAATTGTATTAAGAAAATAAAAAAAAACTAATAAATTTGTAAAGTTTTCTTTACATAACAATATAATGAACGCATTGTAAAAACTACAGTTTTAGTGGTAGCATATTTTAAATTAATTCATATATAGGGTATTCCAAAATGGCCGTCGGAACAAGTACTTTTAATAACCTTCTCAAACAAGAAGTAAAAATAGATAATTATTTAAAAAAAGGGCAAAAATTAAAAAAATCTATATTACTATTGAGGAAAGTTGGACTAAAATCAACAAAATCTGTTTGATTGTTCAAATAAACTTAAAGTCTTTTAAAAATCTTTTAACTCTTATATATATCCTCCAGCAATTAATTAAGTTTCGATGTTTTCCTCTCACCCTTTCTAAATAGTGATGGCTGAGATTGACAAATTGACTTCTTTTACCATTAAGATCTTCATTGTGTTTAATTGTTTACTTTAATTTTGACATGGAATTTAAAAAATGTATATTAACCTCGGTGATTACGGAACACCGCTGTTCAGTTACCGTTCCATGGAATCGGTATAACCGCGGAATACCACCACAGAATTGGCTTTAAAAGATCCGGAGTGGTAGATGTATTACTGCATCCTGTTTTAGGGCTAACTGGGAGAGTGAGATTGTTAGTTGTGCGTAACTTATAAGCACATAGGCTATTCAACTACACTTTTTTTTTATTTTATAACCATCGTTGAATTTAGGGTTTACGACTACTAATGTTCAACTCCGTAGCCTTGTAATTTTGAACCCAATCCAGAAAAGAAGGGTATTCCTGGATCAAGTATTGAGAGAAATTTGCCTTCGTAAAGGGACTTTTTGATGGAACTAATACGCTTTTGCGTTGCATGGAGAGGACAGCCACGAAAACCTTCCACGGTATTGAGGTACGAACCATAGAACAGTGCAGAGTAATGCTCATACGCAATTCCAACAAAACGCTTTCCGACATTAGAAAAGTCTTATCATTCGTCTGGAAAATAAAAAGATCTAAAATATAAAGAAACGTCTACGATATTCAACCAATAATTGCTATATGGATACGATATTATACAATTTATATTTTAAGTGGTAGTAGATTGATAAGAATTTAATACACGATTGCATGAATCTACTACCTCTCTGGATTCAAGATATTAATGCACATTTTATCATTTTGTAACAACAGCCTGGAGATTAATAAAAATTAGTCTACAGAGGAAAATCTAAAATATGCCACCATTGATTATTATCAAAAATTGATTTTGTAACTGTATTTTTATTCGATTGATCGATATTAATTTTAGCATCTACCATAGGAAATAACAGTGCGCAAATTTCTATAATTCAGTCTTATCATTTAAAAGATAAGTGACTTATCACAGTACAGAGATGCGCATGAAATATTCAACCATTAAATATTATTTTAACTTGATTGATAAGCTAGTAAATAATGTTACGCACTAAAGTGCTGCTATTTCGTCTTTCAATTTTTTTCACAACAAAAGCATTTAAAATTGAAAAGAGTTGATTCGCTAGCGTTTTTAATCAGTCAGATAAAAATACCCGTAAAAGAGTCAATATATAAATCACGAAACTCATTTAAATAATTATCACGCAATTGGACTCTTATCTTACTTCATCAATACCTTCCCCCCGAAAAAAATCAATACTCCTTTTTACGCAAGCAGAGCAAAATGAGCGCAAACCATAAAATTAAAAATCAACAGTAGATTGGAAACGATATAGTTTCGAAATTCAAATTGGGGAAAGGGGCTATTTAACTCGCAGGCCATATCGATAGTTGTCGATATATCGGTATCGTTTCTGTTCAAGTTTTAAGAGAGAGAGACCAATGAAGTTGTTAAACGTGTGTGTACAAAGTTCGAATCAATAACTAATTCCATTCATCTGTCATTCCAATAGAATTGCTTTTATTTGTATCGGGAGCACGTGTGCTGGGCCAAGATTTTCTCAGAGCAATCAATACGTTGAAAGAGAAAGGTTTGAAGTAGGAGAGAAGGGGTGTTATGTGTTTTATCTTCATCAAAAATCGATTGCATTTCGAAGAGGAAAAAAAAATATTATCTTTCTAAAACTTTATTTTAAAACCGCGCTAAAGAATGTAAATAATTATGGATTGCAGAAAACCTTCTGCGTTTGTTCATTTCATTTCAGTATATATATGAAATTAATTGCATTT
>NC_092206.1:11551030-11588802 GCF_043381705.1 Parasteatoda tepidariorum
GGTAAAATATATATATATACATCACCTTTCAGCTACAATAATCAAAAGTAAGAGTAACAGTAATAGTGTGCGCATGCGTTGTTATTGCGACTGCTGCTGTTTGATAATTTTTTAAGAATTCTTTTTTTCACTTCTAATTTTGTTCCGCATTAAGTTGATGAGTTTATTTTTGAGATATGGTACCAGAGCGATCCCATAAACACTTCTCGAGTTGTGAAAAAAAGAGAATTTCATCATTTGAACGTTTTTTTTTTGTTTTTGTTTTTATTGTTTTAATTAAGAGTCGGAAATTCTAACCTATAGTTCAAACTGGATCGTTTTCAATACTCATTCAGGTGAATATCACACATAAAGAGGGTCCAAACTGATTGACACGGTCCCAAAAGTTCAAAAAGAGTTGAAGCAAGAAAAAAACGATGCCTAGGCATAAACTTACCGAGGCTGAAAAAGTCAAAGAACGTAGACGGGAATACCTTAAGCGTTACACACAAACGGTAAAACTAAAGGATTCAGTACCAAATCAAAAGTACCAAAGTGGTTGAGAGAATAGAACCCTACCGAAGAGCGAATGGTGACTCTCTGAACCCCTTTCATGCATATACAAGAACTGGGTGTTATTCACCAGTTAGGCATAAAAAGTTAGACATCCATAAAAACCAGTTAGGCACCCATTGCCAGCGTGCCCAATAACTTGCACAAGATCGTAGACTGCTTTCAACGCAATATAAATGATTCATTCACTTTTCATGTAAAATTGAAAAAAGGCCTAGCATTCGAATCATATTTCATATATGAACTTGTGAATCCGAAACGGGTGTATGATTCAGCTTACAATCTCCAACAAACACCGTTGTACCCTTCCGAAAATGTTAATATTGATCTCGATTGGCTGTTTAATGTCTATTTAGTCATCAAAAGAATTTACACAGAATGTGTCTGGGCTGCATTTAAATAGGTCTGCGAAATTGTGTGCCGAGCAGTTCAGGACTCAGCTCAGATCCTCTCTTAGTGCAGCAACTAGAAGGTTCGTGTCAACGTCTACTGTGCGTTCAAGGTTTCATGATCGTAGTTTTGTCAAGTAGGCGACCAACTATTTACCTATCACTATCGTCACACCAAAGAAGGGAACGTGTGATGTGGGAGTAGCAACTGGTTCACTGGAAAGCTCATCAATTGATGGCTGTTATCTTAACAGATGAGTCCAGGCTCAGCCTCCAAAGTGATAGTAGGCATTGTTTGATTTGAAGAAAACATGTAACACGGTATTGATCTATGAAAAAGATGCATACCAAGAAAGCAGAGTCTGTGTGTGGGGTGGTATCTCTTTCGTCATGCATATCTTTCCACGTGGAAGCATGAATGCTCATGTGCATTCTTGACGTTTATGTGCGCCCTTGCTGGTGCAATAGGTGATGATTTCGAGCTAGAGGACGATAACAAAACGCATCACAGGGCATCGTGGCTGATTATCTTCAGCAGCAAACAATTCAGCGCATGGAGTGAGCTACTGGATTAATGGATTCCTATCGAGCTTGTTCGGATTGCTTTATAAAGATATGTGACTGCTCTTAATCTTCCTCTTCAGACCTTTACCACACTTGCAAGAACAATGGCTGACACTTCTAACGGAACCAGTAGAACCCATAATTGCAAACTTAACATATAGCTGTATGTGCTGTATTGCTGCTAGAGTTGATCATACTCCATACTGGAGGTACTTTTTCTATTACAAACTGACGCATCTAATTTATTCATGTCATACATATGCTAGTTTCTGTAACACCATAATGGTTTGTTTAATACTTTCTATGTTATTTTATTCATTATTATGTGCACTATAATGTGTGTCAGTTTAATTAAATTTATGAGCTGTATTTTTGTCACTTTAATTTATGATAACCAACGTAAATGTGTTCAGTTTTAGGGAGCGAGGCACATCATAAGAATTAAGAATTGGTTGGGAACACATAACCAGTAATACCATCGTAAGCCGATAGGGGCGCTTCTCTATTATGAACTTTTTTTTCGTGTGTCTTTCTACAGGTACTTTACTTATCATATAATAATCTTAATTTAATTTTTTATTAGTAATAATAAGATATAAATTAGATATACCATTAGTCGACACTATTCCTTAAACGATAAAAGATGTTTCGATGTTTAAAACCCAAACTACATATCAGACTTCCAAATATTTGTTTTGAAAATCATTTTTTACAGAGTTTGTATAGTAGTTAGTCCGAATCTTTTCGGTTATTTGATCTACAACATTGTTTAATTTTTCTTTGAGACGTTACTTCTTCACTGATATCTAAAGTTTTCATTTTAAAGACATATAACAAGGGCGATATTTTGCAAGGATTCATTGTTTCGAACCATTAGTATTCTGTGTAAAAATAAATGCTTAAAGACATTAAATTTGGAGTGAGACTCTTGAAAGTTCTCCTACATTATGCGCTGTTGCTACTAGAAACAGGTTATCTACATAAGGCTGACTTTGGCCAATGATCTATATCAAGTGCTATTGTTAGAAAATGAAATAAAATAATAATTGAAGACAATATTTACCATGAACAAAACTTTGCTTTAATATTTAAGCGGGCTTTCACAATCTGCTTTTAAATTAACATAAATCTATTGTTGTTGTAAGTTACAGTTGTAATATTCTTTAAGTAAATATTCCTTCCAAAATTAAATATCTATTATAGATTAACATAGTTTAGAAATTGTTGATTTTATTGTTCTATCAGATAATTGTGTAAATTCGATGACTTTTAAAGACTATTTTATGACTTTCTTTTCCTCTTAAAGAGTATTAATAAAACAAGCTTTTCCAAAAGGAAATATTAAATTATTAACCAGGGATATTTCTGGAATAAAACATTCCCTAATGAAGCACTATTTGTCGTAAATTTTGACAGCTATGACTAACCCAGAGAGGTAGTAGATTCATGCAATTTTTAACACTTCAGTGTGGTGGCGTGGATTCTGTAATAGAACTCTTAAGAATTTTATGATTACATTTTAACTCTCCAGGTGACATCGCGTTCTTCCAAGTCACGACAGACGAATAGTTTTCTGGGACAACTTTGTTAAATAAACTCGTGATTTTATCTAAATTTGTGGAAAGACAAAGTAATTTGCGAGGAAAAAAAGCACCCAACTGCGCAATCACATTTACCTGTAAAGAAGTAATGTCATTTTACCCCATTATAAAATTAAACGAGCTGTTCCCGAATGAATTCATTGCATGTGTTTATGAATAGCTTAAAATGAGGTTAAAATAAATATTATAATGAGGTTTTAATTGCGTTATTAACGATTCAAAATATATTTAATATGTGATATTTGAAAAATAAAGATATATTCCTTGAACTAATAACAGGTAGAACTTAATAATAGTCAGTGGTAATACTTAATTTTGATTTTTACAGGCAGTAGTTATTTTTACAATATTTTTCTAATAATATTTTTTTCTCCAATTTCACTAATTAATGGGCAGTAGTTGTTTTCATTGTAGTTAATCATACTTCACCTTAATAATTAGAAGTAGTTAGTTTTACTAAAATTATACTTAAATTTTCTTATTAATAGGCATTAGAGCCTCGATGGCTCAGGTGATAGAGCGTTCGCCTTAAAATGAGGTGAACCAGGGTTTGATCCCGGCGATGGCTGATCGATACGAATTCCTCATCCGGTTTGCACCGACCACAGTGCTGAAGTGAAATATCCTCAGTAGTTGATAGATTATAGGTTACAGTTTCCTTGTTGTCAGGCTAACAGATGGGAGGTTCTCGTGGTCTTCCTCTCCGTGTAACGCAAATGCGGGTTAGTTGCATCAAAAAGTCCTCCACGAAGGCAAATTTCTCCCAATACTTGATAAAGAAGTTTCCTTGTCTTCTGGATTGGTTTCAAAATTACAAGGCTACTGAGTTGAACATTAGTAGTCGTAAACCCAAAAATTGTGTCGGTTGTTCAACGACGGTTATAAAATATAAAATATTAATAGACAATGAGTCATGTTGGCTCAGGGGATAGAGCATTTGCCTTAGAATGAGGTGAACCGGGATTCGATCCCGGCAACGGCTGATGGATACGAAATCAGCACGCAGCTTGCGCCCACCACAGCGCTGACGTGAAATATTCTCAGTTGTAGACGGATCATGGGTAAGGGTCTCCTTGCCGTCGAGATAACCTTGGGAGGTTTCCGTGGTTTTTATCTCCATGTAACGTAAAGGCGTGTTAGTTCCATCAAGAAGTCCTCCACCAAAACAAATTTGTCTCAATACTGTTCTAGGAGTTCTCTTGTCTTCTAGATTAGGTTCAAAATTATTAAGCTATGGAGTGTAACTTTAGTAATGGTAAACTCAAACCCCGGTGTTATAAACGCCGGTTATATATATTTTTGCTTTAAGGGCTGGACATTAATTTGTTCTTAGTAGTTTATTAATTAGGTGATTTTCAACTGAAATATTGTTATTTACTTATTTTTATTTTAATTACTTATTTATTTGGAAATTCCTAATTTTTCTATGTTTTCTAAAGTAGGTTTTCCCACCCTGAGAAAAAAAGTATGGTCATAACTACCAGAATAGGGTAAAATTTGCCAGTTTCTAGCTCTATGGGAACACCAAAAAACTTAGTATTTTTTTACAGAAGCGATTTAGTACTGATTTTGGTAAAGTTAACAATGAAATATACTTTTATAATAAGTGGTATAACCTGGTAATTTTGTCATGATACCTTAGAGTAGGCATAAAAACCATTTATTTGGTTCAATTTACTTTTCAATTTTGTATTTTTTTACTGAATGAGTAGTAACAACTATCACTTTGAAAACCAAAATTTTCGGTAAACCGTTACCAAAACATAAAATTTACCAAATTAATGATTAAAATACCGTATATATAATTTTTTTTCAACTAAAATTATGTTGTTGGTCCTTTTACCAGAAATGTCATTACTATGCGGAAAGGTAATTTTACCAGAATTTTTTCTCGGTGCACAAATTCATTACAATGCCATTCAAGCATGTCCTTTAACTCCACTATAAACACATTTTTCTTATTTTTTTTATAAGCCGATTAACAGAGATAGTGGAAAAGAACTATTATGCGATGAAAATAATCTACAATTTGAAAGATTTATTCAGCCTGAAATTTTAATAATGTTTAAATTATTCTAATTGAAGTCATCCCTCAAATACCGCGAAACAGATTACCAAAGAATCAAAAAAGAATATCAAATTGATATTTAGTTCCGAGTCTTTTTAATTTTATTTGCCTCAAATCTATTTCGAATAAAATTTAAAGAGGAATAATATAAGAAATGCAGGTAACAGCTTTAATAAAATATTTAAATATGCGTTTAGAATAAATAAAAAAATGCAACTTGCTGAAAATACCTTTTTATTTCAGGTAATCAGTAATTGAACTGATTTTATTAATGAGTTTTAACTTTACTCAATCAGATAGAATTAATTACGGGAAATCAATTTACTAATTAATATAAAACCAAGCGTGAAAGTTTGCAGAAATTTATTGACATTTTAATTAATAATTAAAATGCTTTTGATTATTTTTCCGTGAGCATTTTAATCATGTTCTATGAATTAAATAAGATTTAAATTTTTTGTATTTATATAAAATAAAAGGAAAAGCAATAAAACAAAGAACAAGACTGATTTTAAAAATGCGGTTTAAACCAACCATATGCGGCGCAATGAATCGATTGATAATATGTCTTCCGTCAAAAGTTCCATGCATATATTATTTGGGTCTTTTTTTTTATTGTTTAAAAAGTATTGTAGTAGCATGCTGATTTTTACACCATTTTAGTATAAAATGACAAAATTTAAAATTCGAATCACATTGGTCGAATAGTTCTCTTGAAATTAAGATTTGAAAATAGAAATGGAAAAATTTGGAATTTCAGCGCTCAGCTAATCGATTGAAATTTTGGATTTTCTCCATAAATTATTCATTAGTAGCAATTTATTAGTAGAGATCCAGTTAAAGAAATCTAGAACATGATGTAAATATTTCTCTGTTATGCAATATAGAATATTTCAATTATTAATATACCAAATAATAAATATAATAAAATCGCTCTATATATTAAAAAATCGTGAGTACCGCTCACGCCAACTCCGCTGTTTGGGGTGCTCAACTTAACGTTGTATTAGTGTGCAAACACTATTAGACTTAGAAGTATTACTGAAATGAGGTGAACCGGGCTCGAATCCCAGCGATGGCTGGTCGATACGATTCCGCATACGGCTTGCACCCACCACAGTGCTGACGTTAAATATCCGCTGCAGATCATGGGTTGGTAGCCTTCTCGCCATCAGGCTAACCGTGGGAGGTTATCGTGATTTTCCTCTCCATTTAACACAAATGCGGGCTTGTTCCTTAAAAAAAAATGTCCTCCACGAAGGCAACTTTCTCCAAATACTTCATACACGGTTTCCCTTGTCTTCTGGATTGGGTTCAAAATTACAAGGCTACGGAGTTGAACAATCGTAGTCGTAAGCTCAAAAATAGGGTCGGGCTGTTAAACGACGGTTATAAAATAAAATAAAAGACAATTAGACTTAGTAGGCTATCAGACTAGACTATTAGACTAGAAGTATTAGGATGAAATATACTAGACTATTAAATTAGAAGTATTTTTATGAAGGATACTAGACTATAAGACTAGAGGTATTTTTATGAAGTATACTAGACTATAAATCTCGAAGTATTAGACTTAGAAGTGTATCATATATAGAAGGATAGAAAGTGTACAGCGATTAAAATAAAATTTAAAAAATGAAATTCGATAATTAGTTCGAGAACCTAGTTGAAATTGTACCATACGGAACTGTGAACCAGTCGGAAATTATACTATACTATCGTATGGTATAATCCGCAATGTTGGAACTACATGCCGCTATATATACCGCAGAGTTGACGCAACTACAGAGTTAATATCTGGCATGCTGAAAGAGCAATAGTTGTTTAAGAACTCAACTTGGAATTAATTTTTTTTCGAAATTCCAATTTGTTTGAAAGTCGTTGAAATTTTTGATTGTCTTTTGTGAATTTTTTATCTCTTTTTTTCCCCATTACATTACATTTTTCTTTGTTGCTTAAAATCTCTTAGACGTAGAAACTTAGTCTAGTAATTTAAAAGAAGTATTGTTTGCACGAAATTATCATTAAATTAACAAGTAAATACTGGTCTGTCCAATAAAAATTTCATGCAAAAAGATTTAAACGTTTTATTGCTTCAATAATTATAGATATAAGACAAAATGTGGAAAGATTTAAGTTATTATTAAGAGCTAATTAATAATTAATTTTAAAAGAGCTTTCATGCCTTAACTATGGGAATCATATTTTTCAATTTTACTTCAATTGAGGTACAAAAATCGGATTCCATTGTAAAAAAAAAAGTGTATATTTATGCTGCAAACGTGCGTATTTGTGCCTGATTTTGCAATTTACGAAAGCATCTACCCTCTACTTATTAAAATATTAAAAGCCTATTTTTTGAAATATAAAAAGGCTTACTGGTTGTTTAAATTCTGAGCATTAGATTAAAAGTTATTCAGGTGTTACGTTTTATAACCATTTATTCATAGCAGATTTAAAATTACATATAATTTAAGTTTTATTTTGACAAGTTCTTTTCAAAATAAATGACAACCGTTTAGTAAGACACTCAGAAATATATAACAACACAGGAAATTTATTTGCTGACTTAAGCCATATACTTGTAAAATATGGTCATGAAACTTCCCCCGAATAGGTCTTAAACAAATAGTTTAGAAATAGCCAAGTCTGTATTCTATTCATTCAAAATATCAAAAAGAAAACTTTTCTCGTCTGATATAAAATCATTTTTCCGATTCCAAAGAATCTATCAACTATTGGCGATTGGGTGGCCGCATATTTGGCGAATTTTTATTAGATTCGATCTGTTTTATTTCTCAGGCCACGTGGGGTCCAAGTTTTAAGAAATCGCACCGTTACCAATATTGAAGGGTAATATCGATACTAGGAAACGTTTTCTACTATTATGCGAAATCGATAAGATCAAAGTGTTGGGTTAAATGCGGTAAAAGAGCATTCCATGGGGGTGCATTATGCGATTTTCTTCTCGAAGCTTCATTCAATAAATAGAATGTCTTTCTTGTTCTTCGAAAAAGAAACATTAACCAACGGTTTGATAACCACACCAATTTATTGATACCTACGTTTTCCGTACTATTGAGTTTAAGCACATAGAGGAAAAAGAATACAATGTGTCTGCTAAAGACTTTTATTCACTTAGTTAATCATTTTTACTTAATCATTTTCAAAAAAAAAGAAAAACTGCTGTTAACTTTTAAATTATGCATATTATAAACATTTTTAAAGCTTATTAACTCTTATTTACCATTAAAAACTCTTAATTTTTCGTCAAACATTCACTTTTTTACGAGTGTCATTTACAATATTAACACTAGGTTTACGGGACGCGTCATTTTAACACATTTCGAATTTTATAAGAAAAATTACAAACCCGTTTGCCTTTTTATTTTATCCCTTGTAATGAGTTTTATCCATTGATCGAGGTAAATAAATATTGAAGTCTATTTTCATCAAAATCGTTAAAATATTGAAATTCTCTTCGTGGTATACCTATCTCTACGGATATGCGTCAATTTGACGCGATCATAATTTAGACAAAATTTTGAGTAAACATGCAAACATCACATTAATAATAAATAGGAGCGTACCGACAATACTTCGATCCGTTGTCCGATATCGTTATCTCAAATAAAACAAGCGATAAACAACTGTTGCCGATAAGCAATAATAGAAAGAACAAACGCAGAATGTCAATTGATGTCAGAGTGATGTCAATTGATCAGAGAGATATGCACAGTAAAATTATTGAAAAATAAAAACTTTCCATAAATATATATCTCATATTACCATTTTTTTCTTATAGTATATAATTACACTGCGTTCTAAGTGCTGTAATATGTATTCGTTCATGCGTCAAATTGACGCGTGTTCGTAGAGATAGGTATATAAGAAACGTCCGTAAACCTAGTGTAAACTCACTCATTAACTTAAAATAAACACTTTATCCAGTGTATCTTATTTAATATAATGTAAAAAAGGGGGTTTCTAAAAATTAAGTAATGTACACTAAAAATGGTGGTAACTATTTAACATCAAAGTTGTGTAGTGAAACACTACAGATACGTTCTTAAAACATAAGTGTTCGTGCATAACGCAAAGAACCAAGTCGAACCAAAGAATGGTTCCTTTTGTAGTGCAACACCAAGATGCTCTTTTATACTACTTGGTACAAAGCCACCGTTTTCGGTATTATCAATAAAATTTTGAATAAAAGATATGTTATAGATAAGAATCAGCAAAGTTACAATACAAATACAATTTTTAAAAAATAAGTTTTGTAATGCAAACATACATTGATTTTCTAATGACGAATTTTTTTAGACAAATGAGAGCATTTAAAACATCAAAGAAGTCAGTTCATTTCTTACTTAAATGTAAATAATCTGCTGACAATAAACGAAGAATGCTAAAACTAGTGGTTTTAGACTATATAATATATTTATTAATATATTATATATGAAATGTATTTATGTAAATAAATATAAATATAGATTTATCAGCCTGTGATCACAAATGAGTTTCTTACCTGATTGCAACCATTTTACTTGTTTCCATCAACCGCAATAAGGGTTTTTAAATGTTTCGTTTATTATATATTTTTTTAATCTAACAACTAAATATTTTTTTCTTCATATAACTAAGTAAAACCTAATTTCAAACATTTATAACTTCAGTCACATTTGACAACGAAAGGATGTTAATTTAAAAGTCAATTTTTTGCTAATTAAAATTGTATTTGTTATTTTAATATTTCTAAAATTTCAAAGAGAGTTTAATTAGTTTTAAAGGAATAAATAAAATTTAAAAAAAAAGGCAATGTAATTAAGATAACAAAAAGTTGTTCAGATTAAGTTTATTTCATTTTTCTAATTGTTTGCTAAAATAAATGCTGTCTGTGTTTTAAAAATTAAAAAAATAAGTTTTTGGAAAAGAAACTTGTTATTCCACATACAGTATTCCAAAAGAGAAAATATTGCTAATGAATGATTTAACTTGTTATGTTAGTTACTTATAAATGCCCAAATCATTGTTTATAAAGGTTTTTTACTTTTATGAAAGGAGTTTAATAATTCTTACTTGTTTTTTATGTATGTAGAAATATTTTGCTAACAAAGTAAATTTGTAGGAATGCCTTTATAAAAAATTCAAGCATCTTTTGTAACTAATTCATTTTTTTCCAACTTTCTCATCTCTCTTTTTTTAAATGTTTGATTTGTAATTATTTTAATCTATATATTAAATAAAAACAACAAAAGACAAAAAGAAAAAAAACACGAAGGAAATTAAGAAAAATAATAAGTAATATTTACTGCGCATAAGCTGCAAGAAAATAGAAATTGGTTCAAATGTAGGAAAAACATGGAAAAAATTACAGAGCAATGAAAAAAAGGAGGGGGGGAGGGGTAATTAATAATAAAAATAATAAGAAACCGGGAAAAAAATCCGAAAAAAAGGAAAAAGTTTATTAAAATCCAGAAAATTAAAGATATAATCTCTTCATCAGCTCACACGATTATATCCGCAAAAAGCAGTGCTTTCTAATATTGTATCAATATAGCCAAAGTTATGAGTTCTATTTACTTGCAGCTTATGCGCAGTAAATGTTATTTTTCTTAATTTCCTATTGTACATTGTCAATAGCAAAATATATCGATTGTATTGATATATTTTGTTTTGGTTACATTGATACAATATTAGAAAGCACTGCTTTTGCGGATATAATCGTGTGAGATGATGGAGAGATTATATCTTTCATTTTCTGGATTTTTATAAACTTTTTCCTTTTTTTCGGATTTATTCCCGGTTTCTTATTATTTTTATTATTAATTCCCCCCCTCCTTTTTTTCATTGTTCTGTAAATTTTTCTATGTTTTCTCTACAAATACATATAGATATATTTCTTATCTAGTTCTTAATTATCTTTTCATGTTAATTCTTTTTACGAAAGTGTTTCTTCCTTTAAATAAAACAAAAAACAAATGTAGTTTAATTTTGTAATTACAATATTTATCAAAAATTGTAAAAAGCAATAATTTGTAACTGCTAAGTACAATTTCTGGGAACACTAAATAAAATAATAAATAATAATTAATAATGAAAAAAATTTATAAGTTCCTATAAAAGCTATTAATACTAAAAAAACCAAACACTTATCACTCGTACCCTCAAACTCCTATAAACGAAAGTCAATTACGTATCACGCTTAAACTACGAAAGATACTTATTCAACTTATTAACATTAAATGAACTTATTAGTTTATAAGCTACCTTAATTATTAAAGTAACGGCGTAAATTGTTAAGTGCTTTAAGTATATTTACTGAGAATGCTGAGAAATTACCTTTCTGAAAGTAAAAATAAATGCAATCATGTTTAAAAAATGTAATTATTTCGTTAGAGAACAAAGATATTGACTCAAGAGACGTACCACAGCAAAAAGAAAGTTATCGATACATAAAATGATAACGTGACACCAGAAAAAGGACTGAATTTATTTCTTTTCTATACAATGGTAATGAAGTAATTGTATTTTTAAAAAAAAGAAAAATTTAAATAATAAATATAATGAAAGATGGACCAACAATTAAGATTAAGATATTAGGTCACGCCGGGACTGAATAATACAGATTTAATTGATTTTTTATTTCTGAACTTAGATGAAAATCCTTTTTGATCATTAAAACAACGAAATTAAGGTGTTTGTCTATCAGCTGTTATAATTTAGTGCCGAATACTTATTGAATCCTATATATTTTAAATAAAAGAAAAATTTCAATATTGCATTAGTTCTTTTAACAACATATAAGATTGCGATCCGAATACTGTCAAGACTACTATATATATATATATATATATATATATATATATATATATATATATATATATATATATATATATATATATATATATATATATATATATATATATATATATATATATATATATATATATATATATATATATATATATATATATATATATATATATATATATATATATATATATATATATATATATATATATATATATATATATATATATATATATATATATATATATATATATATATATATATATATATATATATATATATATATATATATATATATATATATATATATATATATATATATATATATATATATATATATATATATATATATATATATATATATATATATATATATATATATATATATATATATATATATATATATATATATATATATATATATATATATATATATATATATATATATATATATATATATATATATATATATATATATATATATATATATATATATATATATATATATATATATATATATATATATATATATATATATATATATATATATATATATATATATATATATATATATATATATATATATATATATATATATATATATATATATATATATATATATATATATATATATATATATATATATATATATATATATATATATATATATATATATATATATATATATATATATATATATATATATATATATATATATATATATATATATATATATATATATATATATATATATATATATATATATATATATATATATATATATATATATATATATATATATATATATATATATATATATATATATATATATATATATATATATATATATATATATATATATATATATATATATATATATATATATATATATATATATATATATATATATATATATATATATATATATATATATATATATATATATATATATATATATATATATATATATATATATATATATATATATATATATATATATATATATATATATATATATATATATATATATATATATATATATATATATATATATATATATATATATATNTTTTGAACTTTTATATATATATATATATATATATACACACACACACACACATACATAGTGGTTAGGGAATAATTGGTTGGTCAGCACAACTAAGATGGTTAGACGGTTATAAATCACAGTAAAAATCGATGAATACAAAATAAAAAAAAACACTTCAGGAAAAAACAGTTGTGTAGAAATAAAAATTTCTTCTGATCTAAATGCTTTTGATCAAATGCTAAGAAAAATGTTAATGGATTTAAAATTGTAAGCATAAGTTTTAAAAGTAAAACAATGAATACTAAGCATACCACTACTTAGGTCCTCTGGAATTATTAGATTTTTCATTTTTGCAACCATCACTTACCTGAAAATAAAGAAAGATGATAGATTAAAATAAGATATATACTGCTTCAGGTATGGTAATTTCAAATATTACTTAAGCATCTAAGGGGTAGGGTAATAAATGTGATTGTGGTTTAAAGCATTCTAAGTTAGAAACAAAGTTCTCTTAATCGAAAAAAAAAATACGCAACCATAAGTTATTTTCCCTGGATAGTGAAAGTGGTTCGAAACTTCCAGCAATCTAATTACGTTATATTGGAACAAATCCTATTTAATTCTAGTGACGTAGCCATGTTTTTAACACAAAATTTAGCAAGCACATTTCCAATTAGTATATTTCTATTAGTATATTAGTATTTCTATTACGTTTTCTATTAATAACTGAAATGAGTTTCTTTATTAAGTATTAAAACAAAACCTTTGAATAATCGCTTACTTAATATAATATGATATATAAAAATAGCTTACAAATGTATTTTTCGCCAGCAATTATTTTTAAAGAGAAGAAAATGCTACGTTTTTTTTAATCGTTTAGTCATTCATGTGGTTTCATTGTCTGTTGCAAGGGATTGCAAGTACCTTCACACCGCAAGCGACAACAAATCATGGCATGCGCACTTTTCTTCTGCATCTAGTTTTTGTTTCATAGCTCATTTTATTGTTATTTTTTTATAATTATATTACTACATTTTATAGTTCAGTAATCTTTATATTTATATTACTATTTGAATGAAATTTACGATCCCTCATAAATTCTCGAAATAAACTTTGCGTCCCATTTTACAAAATATAGTATCACTAATTTATACAAAGTTATTTATTTATTAATTTATTGATTTCGAAATTTTGTCTTATAAATTTGTTCATTTTTAATACTTAATTATCTAATCTTTTTATAGAAAGAAAAGGCATTTTTTCGCATATATTTTTTTTTTCAGAACGTTACATGTATTCTTAATTTATTAAAAAATTTTTAATGAATGCAATATTATATGAAACAAATTTAAAAAAAAGAACTGAAATTATTTTACTCTCTTCTATCAAAAGTCTTGTTAAGAAAAGTATTTTTCCCTTCAAAACAATATTGCGTATAATATTTAGAGTATTACAAATATACTACATTTTCAATTTTACATTTTGTGTAGAAGAGGAAGCGATAAAAAGAATTTTATTTCCATATTCAAATACCTCAATATAGTTTTTTTTTTGAAAGTTGCTAGGAATTTATATGATAAATATTTCACACTACAGTATTTTCGAGTGTTGCACAACCTTCACTCTGAATTTTAAAATGGCTACCTCTTATTGTTTTGTGTAACCTTTTATGCATAACCATTAGATACTACTTTATGAAAGGTATAGGATTGTGTGGGTGTTTTTTCTTTTTTCATTTATATCTTATTTTTTTAAAAATTACTTTTGCTTGAAATTGTAAAAAAAAGTAGAAGGAGAAGAAAAGAAAAAGGAAGTAAAATCACGTTTTAATTATGCTATGCCTCTTTTCTGCTGAATGGCGATTTCCTTACGCCAGAACGGACATAAACAGTCTGGCATGACCACTCGTCGTTATAATTCGTAACACTCCAAGTCAAAATTCCTGGAAGATTGGTTACAGTATCTCAACAGAGAAATATAATGACAATTTTATTTGTTTCTGTTCTTAAATCTGACCTGTTAACTTAATATATGAAAAAGTCCTTGTTTTTTTAAACTCCTGAAGGTTTTACAGTGTAGGTAAGACATAATATTAATTCCTTACTATAAAAAAATATTTCAGTTGGAAAAAAAGGAATTTTTTTCTTCATTTCTATAAATGACCACTTTTATCCAATTAGGGTTTTTGCATACTTCCATAAAATAACAAATTTACGCTCAAAATTATATATTTTTGCATAAAAAGTTTTTTTAATATAAAAAATAAAAGCTAAAGATCTGATTTATCCTGCAAATGAAAATTTAGAAACCTGCGAAATATTCTGTATTCAAAATTCTTTTTTAAAATTAAATTTTTTCTTTTGTTTTTATAAATTTACAATTTCTATATTCAGAATTTATCAGAAACTGGAAAAAATTTATTTTTTAATGTGAAAAATGTAAAAGTTAAAGATCTGATTTATCCAGCAAATTAAAATTTAATCAATTCTGCTAATGAATTTAGTTGAAAAGAAAGAAAGAAAGAAACCTATAAAATATTCTATATTCAAAATTTGTTTTTAAAATTAAATTTTCTCTTCTGTTTTTTTTTTTCTATACTTAGAATTTATCATTCAAAAACTTTCCATTAAAAATTTTAGTCTTTGTAATAATTTCTCATTTATGGAACTTAATAAACTAAGAGTAGTATTGAATTGAAAATACTTTTTTACAATTATAATTATCTACAGTTTCAACAAAATAAAAAAAATTTGTCTTCTTTTCTCTTGCATTCGCTTTGCATTTCTTTATGAATAATGTTTTTAAAAAATATTTTCTAAAAAAAACAAAATTCTAATTATTAAAAATAATTGCTTTTAAATAATGGTATATAAAAAGTTAAATTTATTCTTCGTGAAAAAGTATATTATTAATTAAAAAATACAGCTTTTTAATCTTTAGCAACACTCATACCTTTTTCTTATTTCGCGGAAAATTGTATTTTTATTTTTTAACAATATTAAGAACAATGCATTAATTTTTTATTCTCCGTTTAATAAAATCAATTTGAAGTTATCTTAATTAATATAAAAAGAATTAATTTAAACAGCTTGATATTTATTTGAATGAAACTTTAAGTTCAAGTTAAGTTCTTCTAAAAATTCTGTGTACGACAAACTATTAATATTCATTTCTCTACATACGCTTCAAACAATTTCTAAGTTATGTTCATGTGTCATTGAGGAATTAAAAATGTGTAAAATGAATTCATTGAAGAACAAATTTATCGAACAAGTTTTTAGCAATTAATTCAAAATGTTTTTATAGAATTACATTGAAGTATCTCTCAATGCATTTTTCATAATTAACAAAAAGCCCTCAAATAGTTTATACCTAAATGAGATTGAGATATTAATGCCACTTTATAAATTTAAAAATTTCTAACAAACGAAATGGAATTTATAAAGTTAGAAACACTGTCTCCAAATAAATACCTATAACATATATATATAAATAAATAAATATATATATATATATATATACATTAAAAAAAATGCTACTGAGATAAATCAGAAAATTTGAAATGCATTTTTGTAATAAAAATGTTTTTTGATATGTACAATGTCAAAAAATATCCTTCAAATATAGCCAAATTTAATATAAAAGTGAGTTACTATGTTCTGAATGATTTAAACATTAAAACCATGTGAGATTTCACGGTATTCTTCCTTTGAGAATAGAAATATAGATGAATCGGATTGAGTCTCTGGGTCTGCAACAGCGACAAAAGTTGAACCACATCCAATTCTTGAAGCCAGTGACGGGGATCACTGGTTGTTGTAACAGAGGGAGAAAGAAAGAAATGCGCATGCGTTAACTCACGGCAACACGCAATTTGTTGCAGGTGCAGTCGGTATGAAGGTCCCTTTAGGCAAAAATTTAAAAAGTTAACACTAACTAAAATGAACAAAATAGGTCACAAATTTTTTTTGCAATACACATGTCATTTAAAGTTCAAAAATTAGAAAAATAGATTAGTAACCGCCTAATCTTATTACCGTTTTATTAGCAGGCATGCATGCATTTTATGACGCATGCGTAACCATAAATTACAAATAGTGTTAACTAGTCGAATGTAATTTTAAAAAAAATCACTTATCTATCTCTTCCTATATCGCTTATCTCTTGCTATTCCATCCTAACGCTGTAATAAACATGTGTAACGATGTAATAAACATGTAATAAACATGTTGTTTAAAACATGTTCTTTTTGCTTACTTTGGTTTTGGCATCACACCATCACTTAATGAACCTTTTCAAAAATAACATAACTAATTTCAGAGAAGCTTAAAATAATTATTTTCCCTTTTTCAACTGATTACAAAACAATACAACTTTAAAATTTGCAAGCGTTTCAATTGTAATTTAATACTGAATTTAAACTTCAAATTTTCAGCTTATTTCACGAATTGCGTTATAATGTTAATGTAATAGTGTTTTTGAGCTAAATGAATAGTTTTATATTTTAAAATTTTCGTTCGTCAATAATGTAATACAGTGGAGCGGTGTGTACGGAATTTAGGTTCAATTTCCGTATGTAAAAAAAAAAAAAGTTTTGTCCAATATCTTTGTGACCAGAACCAGACCAGAATTTGGTGCAGTATCAGTGAGGCAAGATTTTTTTTTTACTTTTGTGACCAGAATTTGGTGCAGTATCAGTGAGGCAAGATTTTTTTTTTTACCTTTGAGACCAGAATTTGGTGCAGTATCAGAGAGGCAAGATTTTTTTTAATGAAAGGCGAGTAAATTTTTTCGGAAAAATAGCATACTGAATATATATATTAATTTGTAGAAGACTTTTGAAGGCACCATTTGCTTAAAAACTAGATAAGTTCATTGGACAAAAAAAAAATCACATGATATGATCCAGTTTCTTTGCAAAAAATTAAAAAAAATTGGTTGCAATTAGCATACCAACAAATTATAAAAAATTGCCTGCTTACCTTTACAATATTTTACTAGCAGAAAATTCCTTATAAAAATATTCTTTTAGAAAATTTCACAATTGCTTGTAGATTAAATGTAAATGATTTAGTTTTCATTCCATTACGTTTTTTTATAATTTTGATCATTATTTTAAAATAAGGGTTTAAAACTTAAAATTTCTTTCTTATAAAATAATCCTATTGAATAACCTAATTACGCCTCATTTTATTATAAACATTTTTAAATATTTATTGACTTTTTATTATTAAACAATAAAAGTTTATATCCTCTTTTGTTATAATGTGTAATCCTCAATCAGCACAGAAAAAAATAAGTACAAAATTTTAAACTATTTTTATTAACTTATTTTTATCACTACGACTAAATAGTTTCTTCGTCAAAAACATTTAACGAGTTTTTGCAGTAAACATGCATTAAAAGAAGTAAGAAAAAAAAATATGAATGAAGTTGCAATGGCCGAGAAAATTAATGAGGTATAAATTTTATTACAATAGATTCGGGAACTAAATTTTTCAAACCAAATCTGTAATAACACATTGACAGATTTTTTTGCATTATCAATTAAATGTATTTTTTTTAATTTAGAGGAAACAATGTGTTTTATGTTTAAAAAAATTGAAAAGGAATCAGTGAGCGAAGCTATCAGGGGGTGTAGTGCTAATAATCACAAAAAGTACTCGCAGTAAATACAGCAGTAATATATATTTAAATCATTCGGAGTGTTTAATTTTAATAAAATGACTAATTTTAATACTCAGATTGCTCCAAGCATCAATACCTAAATAACTGGTGCAAAAATGCGTGATATATCACTTTTATACACCCAAAACTTATATTGTTGCTTTTACGGTCCTAAACCCCTTTTCTTTTTTTAATTCTAGTCATGTGAACACTTATAGCACCAGATTCGCTTAAGGACCGTTTCGAACATAGCCATATAATAATTCTGAAACCCTAGATAATTAATTATATTATAACATTTACGAGACAACATTACAACTTTTGCACGAATTTAAGATGCATTTACAAAAGCATGCTTTTAATAATTTGTGTGTCTATTTTTGTTTGATTTTTATTTAATGAAACATTATTCTGATATTCTTTAAAATAATTTCTCTATTTTTAAAGGTTTCAAACTAAAATTTTTTATCAAGATTTATGATTTTTTTTTGAAGTTAAAAACTAACGATTTTACATCAAGTTTCATAAAAATTGGTGGAGAAATTTTCTGGTGGAAAATTCACTTATGTGTATATTATTTTTTTTCAGGAAAAAAACTGTTTATTCAATTTTTACTCAAAATTTGTGAAAATAAATAGTGCGAAAAACTTAAAACATGTTAAAAAAATCTTTAACATTTAATAATATTTGTTACAAAGTAAATTTTCTAAAAAAATGGCATTAACAGAATGTTAGAAAAAAGTATCAAAACTGAAATTTTAAATTTATTTAAAGTTAAATTATTAACTATTGTAAATAATTTTCAAAAGTTAAAAAAAATTTTAAATTCATTCCGAAATGCATTTCTACATTTTTTAATAAAAAACTGAAATAAAAGAATTTCAAAAATATGTACTTAAAATAAAAACGAGAAATGTGAGAAAAAATATGACCTTCTAGATTAACTGCCAAACTTTTCGGAACAAATCTTTTACAATTAAATCTGTGTGTAAAGAAAAAAAGAACTTTTACACAGCTGTAAAATTATTTTCAGACGAAAAATTTTCTGCAAGACTTAATTGTATTTTAGCTTTATTATAAAATAAAAAAAGTTTTTAAAAATTTTCATCCAAGTCGTTGAATCTGATGATTTTATCTTCCTAATTCTGTTCTACATTCATGACACCCGGTCTGTTAGCCGAAGAAAAAAGTTATTTTTATTTTTAGTTTAGTAAGCGGCAACTAGAGTCTAGACCTGAATGGTTGAGATGAGAGCAGACATTTACCTTACCGCGGCTATTTCCAGCTGCATAGTAACGTTGCCAAATCCTTAAAATAAATCTTTAAAAAAATCCAACAACTGGCACCGTGGTTTCGTAAAAATGTGACAAGAATCAAACCATCCCTACTGTTAGTTTGCTCCTTTTGCTAAATAGCTAAAGTTCAGAATTGAAAATGGTTAACGAAATGACTAAATAATTATTCGTTTTATAAAAAAATGTGTTCAAAACTGAAAATGGTTGACGAAATAGCTAAACAATTATTTGTTTCGTAAAAAAGGTGTTCAGAACTGAAAATGTTTAGCGAAATAATGAAATAATTATTCGTTTTGTAAAAAAGGTGTTCATTATTGGTTATGGTTAACACATTATAATTATTCATTTTGTAAAAAAAGCAGGTATTCAGAATTGAAAAAAAAGTTAACATAATGAGATAAATATTATTCTTTTTGCGAAAGAGCTCGTGGGCAGAACGGAAACAAGTTAACATCAAAAGTTAAACATTATTCGTTTTACGATGTAGATGTTATTCATATTTGAAAATGGTTCACAAATATGTTGCGGTGTTGCTGTTGTTCAAATCTGGAAAGGGTTTTAATGTAGAAAATAAATAAAATAGGTTATTTAATATATTTTCAGTTAAAAAAAAAGCTAAATAAGTTAAAAGTGAACTAATTTTAACGTAAAAAGTGCATATTTAGATAAATAGTCTTAACAATGATTCTCTGTGACGCCACCTTTCTCTCTATATATATTTACCCTGTTTACTCTATTTTCTTTTCTGTTGCACTGATGAAGGTTGCCCTTTGAGCATCCGAAACAGCTGTCCGTATTTTATAAATATTTTTGTTCTCTTTAACGTTGTTTGCTTTAGTTTTGTAGTTTTGAATGATTATTTGTTTAATTTAAATTATATTAAACCTTCTAAATACGAATTTGAATTCAGCTATAATACGACAATGTTGAAAATGTGTTAAAAAAATTAAAAAAGTACCTCACACAGAAATATATTTTCTTTATCATCATTATTTCTTTAGTAGAAAAAAAAGTTCTAAGTGAATTTCGTTTTTATTTTATGAAGTCATTCGACTAATCAATAATAAATATCAACTGGAAGGCAGGCCATATTAATCATGTGATGCAACTATAAGAGGATTTCGGATTATAAAAGTGCTACAGAAGTGTTTCTAAATTTTTCACGGTAAAAAAAATGATCAAAAATTAAAATTGAATTGAGTAAATAAAAGCTGTGAGAAAATATAAAATAAATGAGTTATTTTTCAAATTCGTTCCAATTTTGTAAATAGATAGCTTAATAAATGATGTTTTAGCCATTTACCCTTATCATTATCACTAAGAGCTTAACATAAACTTGTCCACAGTAGTCCCAAGTTTGCTTACTTTTATTGTAATTTAATTAAGAATTCAATTAAAAATTGAGTTTTAACTTTTACAATATGAATAATGGTTTATAGCATGATATATCCAATTATTAGAAATACAGGATAATAATTGTCTAGATAAACAATAATTATAAAAACCGTGTTTAATACTTTGTTACTTAACCACCTATAGATTTATAATGAAACTGCATATGAAGGTGTAAGATGTATCAGTTTAACCATCGTGCTAAAATTTACAGATGCAGTTTGTTTGAATGATTCAAGCTCTCTACATTTGCCTCACGTTTTCAACATATCAAACTTAAATAAGAACCTTAAATCCCTAAAAAATTTTAAAAGAAATACAAACCTATTCCACATTTATTTCGCCTCCATTACTTTTGTACTAACAATATATCGGAACAATTAGACATGGCAAAGCTCATATTTAATCTGAATTCATTAGTGGCAAGCAACCTATTATTTTAAAAAATATTAAAGACAACTCGATTTCAATTTTTTCGAATAGAAATCTTAAATATCTAAATCATCTTCACCTCTTAATAAATACAAACTATTTCTTTCAACTATAATATACCGATTGCTTTTGTACTAACTATTACATATGAATAAGTTTTTGAAACAAGCCTTATGTTTAGTTAGAATACTTCATATACATGTGATCTAGAAGGTTAATGTATATTCGATTTCTTTCTAACAGAATTCTTAAAAGATCTCGATCGATCTGTCATCGAAGTTTTAGAAAAGTAACCTGTATTACCTTCACCTAAAGCACCCCAACTGATTCAAATTCTTAATTATATCTAAATTACTAGCTATAACAAAACTCACATTTCTTACACTTTTAATACAACAAATAACATGTTTAGAAAGCATAATGATTTCTTTCTTAAATAATTCCTAAAAGTCTCGTTTAGTTTTATTTCCCAATGATAACCTAACACATTTTTAACAATAACATCTCAATTGCCTTGGTATTCAAAAGTAAAAGTATAAAAAAGTAAGATATAAAAAAACTTACATTTCTTTCGAGTTTATTAGATGACCTATTAAGAACAGATTTCGATTTCTTTTCCATAAATTGCTTAAACATTTCTATTACCTCCAATTTTATTAAAGATAGACAAATTATTCTACATTCAGTTACAGCAACCCCAATGCTTTTATGTTAACAATTGCATTTGAATTATAAGGTGTATAGAAGCTTATACATTTCATTAGAGTTAATTATGTACATATAACCTTCAAAAAACAGATTTTGATTTTTTTTAAACGAAATTCTTAAATATGTCTAGTTTTTCTTGTGAGTTTATTCCAGGTACATTACCTATTAAGAACCGATTTCTATATACATATAACCTTTAAAAAACAGTTTTCGATTCTTTTAAACAGAAATCTCAAATATCTCTAGTTTTTCTTGCGAGTTTATTCCAGGCACATAACCTATTAAGAACAGATTTCGATTTCTTTTCCACAAAATTCTTAAACATTTAATTTACTTCAAATTGTACTAAAGATAGACTAATTGTTTCATATTCAATAATAGTATCCCCAATGGTTTTTATGATAACAATTACATTTGAATTATAAGGTATAGAGAAGGTTTTACATTTCATATGAGTTAATTAATACATTACAACTTTTAAAAAACACATTTCTATATTTTTAGAAGAGAATTCTTAAATATCTTTAGTTTTTCTTGCGAGTTCATTCCAGGCACATAACCTATTAAGAACAGATTTTATTTATTTTCTGCAAAATTCTTAATTATTTCGATTACCTCCGATTGTACTAAAGATAGACCAATTGTTTCATATTCAATTATAGTATCCCCAATGGTTTTTATGATAACATTTACATTTGAATTATAAGGTATAGAGAAGGTTTTGCATTTCATTGGAGTCAATTATATGCGTATAACCTTCAAAATACATATTTCGATTTTTTTTTGATACAGAACTCTTAAATATCTCTAGTTTTTCCTTGGTTCTTTATTTACAAAAGACAGCCGATTCCATCTCCATTGTTCTTGCACTAACAGCTATATACGATATTACAAAGCTTGCATTTAATTCGAGTTTATTATATTCATATAACCTATTAAGAACAAATTTTGAACGGAGAACTGTGTTAAGTGCCTTACAATTACAGTCAAGTTCGCACAGAAGTTCTATTAATTTTCTCCTCTACCTCAGCTTCTCTATTGTGAAAGCAATCGTTCAACCCTGTTAGGTAAGTGCTAAGTAGGCATTAACATTCCTTAATTCGAATGCATCACAGCCTGATCTTCAGAGAACGTTTTCAAGAGCCTCTTCCCTTAGAATGTGATTTCTAGGAGCCCTATAGGAGTCCCCTTTTGTATAGGTGGCCAGAGGCATTAAGTAATTCAGCATCAAAGCTTCATTCTCAAGTCAGAGTTCCGTGTCTAAATAGGGATGACTATCAAATAATTATTGACTAATGCCCATCGGGGTGGAGTGGGTGAAGGGTTTGACCTGGGGCCGCATGTCATTGAAAGGAAAAGGCCCCCCAGTGAAGCTTTAATTTGTAGCATGGGGAATAGTTTCAAATACAGCGCATTTTGTATTAGTCTGCAGTCTTTCGACTGTGGGCGCAGCAGACAGAACTAATTAAAAGTGTATTTAATAAAGTATTTTCCTTCATTAAAGGGAGAGTTTCGTTTCTAAAATGTAATTAATAGCTGACCAGAAAATAGAGTAATTATTTTGAGAAATGTTATCAGAAAACAACTCATTACAAAATTCAACCCGATTTTGTAAATATCAGTACGATGGAAAATCTGTACATTAAAGATAATTAAAATCAAGTTTATTCTGAAATTTAGCATTTAATTAGGTCATGAAACAGATACATTTGATGTTTGTATGCTTTTGAAAACATGAAATGTTTTTAGAGATTGTTGCAATTGTGACGAAACTCACTCTTAGTAGTCTATAAAGAATTTATTTTCTTATTTAACTAACTCTTTACCTTTAAGAACATTTCATATAACATTCTGGTTCAATTGCTTTAATTTTGCAAAAAATGGCGGACTATAAATTAGCTTCCAGTTACTTACAATAGAAGTACGCCTTTCGAAAGTTCTTATTAAAGCAAAATTAAGTTTAAATAGAAGAGCATGTTTGAAAGCCTTTGATAAGGTACAATTTACCCACCAGATCTGTCCTTACTAAAGTTCCAGTTCATTTACTTTTAAACTAACAAACACTTACAGCTTGTATGTATTCTTGGCTCAATGGTTAAGCTGTCCGCCCTCTGTTACAGAGATTCGAAGTTCAAATCTCAGCTTACACGATTGATTTTTGGCTTAAATTTGGTTCATAACTATTTAATATGCTTTATTAGATACATAAATTGTTATTTTTAAATTTAAGCTAATTTTTTGAGAAGAAATAAATTTTCAAAAAAAAAATTATAATAAATATTATTTTTTAATTAAAATATATGAATTATTTTTAAAAAAAATTAAGAAATTCAAATTACATTTTTTTTAAATATTCCATTAATTTAATTTAAAAAGGAAAATAAAATTAAATACCTGTATCTATATTATTTTTTATTTTTAAAAAAATTTAATTATTTAAAGCATATAATTTAAATTGAAAAATTATAACTTATAAATTGAATAAAAAATGTTTAATGAATATCAAACTTTGTAGAAAAGAACAAAATAAAATTCAATGGACAAAGCTGACATTTATTTGAACCCTGGCTCATTTGTAAACTATCCAAGGTTTTCAGCCATGCTCTTTAAATTAACTATAACTTTGTTTTAATGGGAATTTTAGGTGTGTACCTACCTTGTTAGTGCAAACGTTTGTCAATCCACAAAAAAAAAGATATAATTTTAAGAGTAAAACAAACAATAGGAGTTCACGCTTTCTACAATCCCTTTTTTATATATTAGGTACAAGAGCGAGCATTGAAACAAACTACTTTCAGCATCAGGCTGGTACAACATTTGTACCCGGTCCTTCGCAAGCTACCAGTTTGAGTGAAAAATTACCATTATGCGAATTTATTGTTTATCATCGAACTATAGATACACCATTGGTCTAGTTGTGACGGTGTATGCACTTTACCAACTGGATGACAAGATTAATCCATATATATTACATATTTGGTGGGCGAATAAGGGAAAAGAGTTTAAAAGGTAGTTATGAGACTCAGGTCATCACGGATTTCCATTTATAGTAGTTATATTTTTAAAAATGTTTCTATTTTTTAAAGTAGGCTTAGCTTGGATAAGTTAAATATTTTGA
Organism: Parasteatoda tepidariorum; assembly: GCF_043381705.1. NCBI lineage: Eukaryota > Metazoa > Arthropoda > Arachnida > Araneae > Theridiidae > Parasteatoda > Parasteatoda tepidariorum. The sequence continues at coordinate 11,576,678 of NC_092206.1, forward strand.
AATACATCTTTTAAATCGTCTCGCGTCGACTTTGAAAATGGTAGTTTTAGAAACCGATTTTCTACACGTGGTTCAATGGTAAAATTGCTTATTTTTTAAACACAAATATTTATCACAAATTTACCAAAACCCAAAATACTAAAAGTAATATATTAACTTAGTTATAGAAATAATTTAGGACTTAAATACATAAAAGTCGTAAACTAGTATTATTCCATAGAACTTAACTTCTTTTAAGCATGCTTTCAAACGAACTATTTCTAAGAATCGTTCTTTTTCGAACTTTCCGAAAGTTTAATTAAATCTTCCACAGCAATTATAAATATGAGTGAATAATTCTCCAAACCATTCAAAAGGAAATGGGAAATTCGGTATAGGGAAATTAAAAAAAAAAGTGACAATCGCATGCAATTCGTTAGCATCAATGTCGTATCAATTAATTGAGAAAGCGAAAACGATTCGGCATTGGGGTATTAATTGAGATACTGGAATTAGATTTCCTTTACATTGAATCTAATTTTATTGTAGTGTAATTAGTGTTCGTTTATCCATTTAAGTAAGATCATGCACTTACTTAATGTAACGCGTTAATGCTATTTAGTTCGTCGAATTCAATTACAAGTTCTAAAGCATTGATCAAAGAAAAGCGTTTCTGAAACAATATCTCTTAAAAACCATGGGCTTACAAATGCTTTCAAACTACTGCGCCAAGGGAACACGCCAATTAGCAAAGGAAATTAATTTTGCATTTGTTACCTTATGTCGAAAAGAGTCGGAGATGGAAATTAAATTTATAGCCAATATGTAAGCGAGTCAACAAATGTTCTTCATACAATTATTGCCGTATCTGTTAGTGATGATAATGTCATAACTCGTTTTATTTAATTTTCATAATAAGATTACTATATTTTCAAACTAATGGTTTGCCTGGAAAGGATCTTTCATAACAATCAAACGACTGGCAATCATTTTTATTGCAGCAACTTGTATCGTATTATACAAGTATCGTATTAGTCATTAGAATCCATTTATTTGTGATCAAAAGTTGCTAAGCTAATAACGTTAGATATTCAATGTTATCAAAAGTTATTAAATATACATCTTTTCGCGTACAGTGCGCCAAAAATGGATCATCCTGAATAACTTTTGATGTAATGATCAGATCTTCACGTGCTAGGACTCACTCTTAAAGGCTAAAGCGGGTGACCTCAAATATGTTAGTTAATTAGATCTATAATATTTTACATGGTTTCAAAGTATGTAATTTTACATCGCAGAATACAAAATTTTTCGCGAAATCGGTTTAGTTACTGAGAAAGCAAACTTTAAATATACGACTTCCTTAAAATTCTACTTCGCAGGAACCGATTTCGTTCTAAGTTTGTATTTTGCCATGTAAAATTGCATACTTTAAAATGGCTTAAAAAATTGCATTTCAAAATTTTTTAGACTGTTACTTAATAAAATAATTTTAAAAAAATAGTTACTAAAATTTGTTTTTTGACTGAAATTACTTTTGGATAAACATATCTTAAAATTGTGCTCAAAAATATTTAAATTTACTTAAAAACTTTTGGATCGCTCTCCTGACCAAGCTATGGGGACCCTATTATCCGAATTTCGGCTATCACCTATAGTTTGGAGGTCAGAAATCTGAATCCATTGGAAAAAAAAGCATGTTTATCCAGATAATATTCCTACAACAGAAAAAAAAAACTTAAACATTCGAATAATTAGTTACGCCATCATTCCCTTTGGTAAAAACAAAAAACGATAAATATAATCTATAAACTTATTAATTTGTTAGAAATGAAGATTTCTCAGAATCCTNGCTTGATATTCTGCATATTCCGCCATGGGAGAACGTAGAGAGACATCTCGGGATGCGATTGGAGTCTCTGACTGGGATCGGAGCATGAGCAGGAGAGAGCAGAGGCTCTTATCAGAAGCGGCGTCCAAATGATGCGGCAGTCCGTATGAGGACTGGATGGCGTTCGCGTTGCAAAATTCGACGATTGAGGAGCAGCGAGGCGTTATCCGATTTCCTCGAAAAACCATTAAGTCCGATGTGTACTGTGAGACACTCTGACGCCTACGCAGGTCCACCAAGAAGAAAAGACCGGGGCTGCTCACGGAGAGTGTGGTTCTGCTCCATGATAAAGCACGTCCACACGTCGACAGTCTCACACACATGGAACTGGCCAAGTTCAAGTGGGAGGTGTTGGACCATCCGCCCTACAATCCGGACTAGTCGCCCTGTGATTTCCATGTGTTTGGTCCACCTGAAAGGGAAGCTCTTCTACTCGGACGACATACTCAAGGACGCTGTGAAGGACTGGGTCTCGTAGAGACCACAGGAATTCTGGGAACAAGGAATCCTGCGGCTTGTTCATGAGTGGGATCGCTGTGCACAGGCCTATGGTGTATATTTTGAATAAAGTGTACATTTGTACCCACCGTGTCGTTTCATACCTTTTCATTTGATCACCCCTTGTATGTTAGTTAATTAGATCTATAATATTTTACATAGTTTCAAAGTATGTAATTTTACATCGCAGAATACAAAATTTTTCGCAAAATCGGTTTAGTTCCTGAGAAATCAAACTTTAAATATACGACTTCCTTAAAATTCTACTTCGCAGGAACCGATTTCTTTCTAAGTTTGTATTTTGCCATGTAAAATTGCATACTTTAAAATTGCTTAAAAAATTGCATTTCAAAATTTTTTCGACTATTACTTAATAAAATAATTTTAAAAAAATAGTTACTAAAATTTGCTTTTTTACTCAAATTATTTTTGGATAAACATATCTTAAAATTGTGCTCAAAAATATTTAAATTTACTTGAAAACTTTTGGATCGCTCTCCTGACCAAGCTATGGGGACCCTATTATCCGAATTTCGGCTATCACCTATAGTTTGGAGGTCAGAAATCTGAATCCATTGGGAAAAAAAAGCATGTTTATCCCGATAATATTCCTACAACAGAAAAAAAAAACTTAAACATTCGAATAATTAGTTACGCCATCATTCCCTTTGGTAAAAACAAAAAACGATAAATATAATCTATAAACTTATTAATTTGTTAGAAATGAAGATTTCTCAGAATCCTTTCCCTGCAGAAAGAGCTTTTCAAAACTGAACAGAAATGTGCAAAAACACCCCGAAACAAATAATAATCGAATTTTAAAATCCAAAGGTCATGTGGAGGGAGAAATGTATGAGAGAGGTTGTCAGCAGGATTCGAACCTAGAATTTCCCAGTTTGAAGTTGGATGCGCTAACCACCAAAGTTGTACAACCCAGTGAAGGTAGAGTATAGGTAAGCTTTACGTATTTCATTCGCTTAAGATAGATTCGTTTGAGATGCAGCAAAATGTGTGCCCCGAAAGTGAAATTGAAATTACTAAGTTACCATCTTTTCCAAGTTTCAACCCTTTGTACCATTTAAATTTGGAAATTAGTATATCAGGATGTGTTATTGTAGTGGGCACTATATAAAGCTTCGTAACTTTCCCTGGAATAGGTTGTACAGCTATGATGGTTAAAGACTATGACTACTGCAAATCTGGAGGTACTTGGTTCGAATCCTGACTGCAGCCAGCGAACATCTCTCTCATATATTTCTCCTTTGAGACTAGGCATTTTGTTCAAAAATTAGTATATGCAGTTTAAATTTTTATTACGTGGGATTTTCAAAATTTGGATTACATTTTTTTCGATGCTATTTTTGACATATTTTCTCTTAGTTTTGAGAAAACCTTTTTTGCAGTGATTAAATTTTAATAAATTTAATTTATGTTTTTATTAACAGTTTCGTTATGTTTATCAATTAATTCAGTTATGTTTATAAATTAATTCAAAGTCATAATTTCGATTTAATGTAGTTTTGTTGAAACTTTTAAGTTTTCAAAGAAAAAAATCTTAAAAATTAATATAGCCATTTTATGAAAGTGTGAAAATAAAAATAATAATTTCTTTCTATAAATATTTCGTTTTGTCGATTTCAAAATTCCATGAGACGATGAAAATTCTTGAATAAGACAAAACAATAAAGGGAAATAAAGATTAAGTAAGAATTTGTTTCTTCTGTTCTGGACTAAAATTTCTACTTGAATATAAGTATTGTTAATTATACATCAATATGTATATAGTTATATGTATATCTGCATTTTTAACTTTGATTTAAAAACACCATAAAGAAAAAACTTAAAACTTAACATTATGACTATTAATCTATGTTTTGTTAATTTCTGAAATTTTAACCAGATTTTGATATCAAACACTTATCCAAGTCAAAGAATAAATAAGCAAGTACAAAAATGCCGTAAATAAGACGGAAGGGATTAACAACATTTTCGACACTTTCCTGTCTAAATTTATTCTAAATCAGAATAAAGGTAAAAAAAACAAACACGAAGAAATCAGACACTAAATCACCATTCTGCCTAATCACCATGTAAAAATGCTCGTAAATTAAAAAGCATTTTTATTCCATTAAAAAAGAAAATAACGTTTTTGCGCTATTAGCAAACATGCAACTTTTCCTAAACAAGTAATTGCGAAGTAATCTATTGAGTGGAAAAAGACAAGAAGAAAAAATAGAAGGAGAATAGAAATGATAAAGTATTTTCATATTTTGGTGATTCAAACAAAAGTTCCTGAATATTAAGAAGCGCCCCATTCCCATAAAGATATTTTTTTCTTCTGCCAAATATGTTGCATTCAACGATGGTGACCATTAATTTCATAAAATGTATCTTCTTTTTTTTCTTTTTTTTTTGCTTTTGATGCACTTTAAAGAAGAGTTTACGAGGACCGATTTCAGAAATGATAAAAGGACCTGTGCCAAGAAGACAATGAAGTCCTGCCTTGCAAAAAGGTTCTATTGTTTCTATTTGGCTTTCGCTTTTTTTGCGGACGACTTTATTTTCGTTTCAAGGAACATTGAACTTTTCGAGGAAATACAATGTGCTGTTTTTTTTTGTTTTTCTTTTGTTCTTTCCGGAGACTTTTATGTGTGGGAAGCACAGCGAAACACTTGTACACATTAACGCAACAAAATTAAGAATTCAAACTTGGCAACGTCTCTTTAATTAAATTGTTAAGGTTTGCTTTGTGTCCAGGCTTCGTAAGATGAGTCTTACAATTTATAATAACTGTAATACTTAAAATATTTGGTACTGATCTACAGCCCGTGTTTTATTTTAAAAAAATAGCATTTTGAAAAACAGCATAGTAAAATAACATTTAAATTGTAGTTGTGGTAGTAACATTATATTTTTAAGGTTAAAATGAAGAGAAAAAAACAATTAAGTAGTAAAATACATTAAATTAAAATCGAAGAAAAATAAATACATGTTTAGAAATTATTATTTTTATTATTTTGAGGCAAGGGGGCTAAACTGTGAACTGCGCAGTCTCATCAATAAATAGTTAAACGATTTCTCTCATACCAATAAAAAAAAACACTGCACAAGTTTTCTCGCAGATAAATCGATAATAAACTTCCTATTATCTATATAAGCCACTACACGCACACTCCTGAATAAATAGACATCTACACATATATTCTCTCTTATCAATAAAAAAAAATACTGCATGCACTCTTGTAGTCAAATAGTTTATAAAATCACATATTAAATTAAAACTCACATAAAATTTTAAAAAAAAAAATTCGTAGATAAACAGATCATATGCTCTCTCTCTTATCAATAAAAAAACACTACAAGCATTTTTTTAAATTGAAAAAACATTAACTCTTTTTTATTAATGTTAAAAACATTACAGTCAGTCTGGTAGATAAATAGCTCCATCTTAACACTAAACAAACACAGCATGCACTGATATAGATAAAGATGTTACAAATACCCTCTTATCAATTAAAAAGCAATTTTACCATTAAAAAGATCATAAAACTCACTATCAACTAACTACTACTAACTTGCTTCAAAGATAAAAAAAAACACATTATACTCACCTCAATATTATGTACTCATGTCACTATAAACTAATTATCAATACAAACTCACTACCAGTACTAACTTGCTCCAACGATGAAAAAAAAACTTATTCATATAGATAAAAATTACCATTAAATTCATTCTTATTAATAAAACAGATACCTATATGGACTTTTACATATTATAAAAACCGCCATGTTCACTTTCACTGATAAAAAAAAATTACCACTGAACGCACCTACATATTTTGCACCTATAAGTTCATTCCACGAACGAATAGAGAGTTTGAAGAAAAAAAAGGATGTATTAGACATTTCAAATATTCAGTATTAAACAGATTAAATTATATTCACGGCAGAAAGTTACTATCACAGCTATATTTCTGCACTTACTTGTATAGACTTAACACATTATAAGTATATACAGTTTCTTTACTTTCATGTAAGTACTTAACAACTCTTGTTTCTTTTTTCTTTTTTATTTATTAGTTGTGCATTTCACTTGTAGATTCGAAATATTCCACATAAAATTCATGACTGCAAATTATACCAAAAGAAATATTCAATGCTATTAAAAACTTCTTCAATTCAAAATAATTTTGCACTGCTTTTAGCTATTTCGCCTTTAATATTTTTTTATTTTTTATTTTTAGAGAAATTTTAGAAAAACTCTGCTTTTTTTAAAAAAATATTCTAATTTAAACTATACTGTTTGAAAATTGTGAGTTTTTGCAAAACTTTAAGTGAAATGAGTAAAGCAATTGTAAACTTGGGAATTTGAATTTTTTTTTTAAATTTTTTTTTCATTAAAAATGATATTTTCAGAGTAAACAGAAATATGAATTTAGAAAAAGCTATGTAGTTGATAAAATATCAAATGCGTAAAATAATGATGCATAAAAAATTATAAAAGAGGAAAAATTTTGAATATTTGCTGGATGTTTATATTTATGGTCGCACTAAGGAGAACAGTAAATAATGAAGTTGAAAAAATAGCTAAAATATAATAATTTTAATAATTCACAAGTTTAAAAATTACATAAATGAGCTACGTGAAGCTATAATTCACTAGTATTTACTATTTTGAAATTTGGAAAATCGCAACTTTTCAATAGAAATATAAACAAAGTGATCGTGTTTTCATAAAAATATCTAACACTTTTTCTACACATTTGATACATTTTACAAAACAAACCAGCCAACAAGCTTCTTTTACAATTTAAGCAGCCATGTTATTAATAACACAAAGCTTTTTAATGCCAAAAAAATAGACTAGCTTTGACCAAACAGGAAAGTAGCTCTTCTTACGTACACTAAAAACATATTGATTTGTAAATGACTCAATAAATACTAAATTTCATTTTTCCTTTCATAGTCTAACCCAGTAAAAAAATATCTATATTCAAAACAATTTTTTTGTTTTGAAAATCGTTCCGTAATCTAAACAAAGTCCACTTTATAGCTGACCTGAAAACCTAATTTGATTCTTTTTCTTTTTTCTTCAAAAGTGAAACAAAAGAAAATCTATTCCGCCAATAAAGTTAATAAAAACTATAAATTAAAATACTATTGGATAAATATATTACATACTTCTTATTTACACCAAGTATTATAAGTTAAAATTAAGCACTTTTTTCTCTTGCGTTAAGCTGGAAATGAGGAAATTAAATCTTTGACCTATTTATGTTTTAAAGCAATATGATAAATGAAATATATTAAATATAACTAATTTTACAGCACACACTAACTGCTGATAAGCGATAAAATAATTGGACTGTAAATAAATATTAGCGCACACTAAGTGCTGATCAGTGATAAAATAGTAATTGGACTGTAAATAAATATTAGTGCGCACTATGTGCTGATAAGTGATAAAATAATTGGACTGTAAATAGATATTAGCGCACACTAAGTGTTGATAAGTAATAAAATAATTGGGCTGTAAATAAATATTCAATCTAAAATATAAATGTCATTTGAGTTTTATTATGCAAGTTCAACATACTATGGTAATTTATACAAAATAGTTTTAGCATATGAATGGCTAATGGTGTTAAATATTATTTTTATTTTTTAATAAAAATTCGAAACTTTAATATAATCTTCTGAAAATTACAAAGTCTGAAATTTCGAAAAGCAATGTCTAATGAATTTTAGAAAAATTTGAATTCTCCTTAAACCTAAAAGAATTATAAGAATTTTTCTTGAAATTGTGTATTCAAATAATTCATAAACTTAAACAATACTCCTTTTGGATCATTACTTTTCAGCATTTATTTTCTTATAAAACTTTTTCCATTCATCTTGTTTGACCTTCCCTATAACTACCTAATTAATAGTTAAAGAAATTAAGTGAGAAACACTAAAGTGCTACATAAAATATTTTTAAAAAATTACTAACTTTTTTTTTATATTCTCATTAAAATTAATTTTTTTTACGTGTTTCAAGTTTTATAAACAAATTACATTTGGCAAAATGTTAATAAAGAATTTAACTAATATATGTATATATATATATGTATGTATCAACTGAAGCACTGAATCAAATTAGTTCTGTTAAAGATCTAATGAATTACTCGTTAGCTTAAAAATATGCCAAATATATTACTCGCATTCAGATATACGTCAATTATCTTGGGTTAAATTATATTATATTAAGTTATTCGAATCAAATTTCTTACAAACCTAAAAGGTTTCATAGTACTTATTTATTATTAAAATTCGTGCTGCCCAATTTATTAAATTGGTTATTAAATGCTCGATGTCAAGAGAAACCATCTTTATTTTTTAAATGAAAAAAATTTAAAACATGTATGGAACATACAATTTGAATACATCATATTCAAATACAAACGCTACCAGCAGCATTTAACAACACGTTAACATATATTTTAACTATAATGATTATTTTTTAATAATTTACTAAATATTATTAAGCTAAAGATTATTAATAGAAAATTTAAAAAACAACGTCAATAGGTCAAACAAAATTTAAGAAGAATTAAGCAATTTTGATGTTCCAAACACTCCAGAAAAAAAAGTACATTATGCGTATAATCCTAATGCACCATGTTCAAATATAAACGCTACTAGTAGCACCCGACAACACATAAACATATTTTTTCGCTCTAATGATTCTTTTTTAAGAATTAAACAAACACATATTTGCTATTTATTAAAGCGTTAAGTCACATTCTTTCAACCAGGGTCCTGCTTTTGTGAATTTGCGCAAATAGGGTCCTGTTATTGCAAAAAACTTTTTCAAGGAGTTCTTAAATTGTAAAGACATAAAACAACACAAGATTATGCTCAACACTGTCAAATTATAATTAGAAAATTTAATTTAAAAAATAAACAGCAATTGCTGCTACTAAATTAGAGATGCAACATACAAATGTTTGGTATTAAGCCTATACTGCCGAAAGCAGACTATTCATTTCGGACGAATAAAGGAAGAAGCGCTTGCCGATGACAAAATTTAGTTCGTTTACATTTGTCTTTCTCCCCCCCCCCCTTCTGGGAAAGGTTTATTCGATTAACGAAACAATAATGAAGATAAACAAATTTGTGAAGGGTCTGATTAAAAGATAAATTATTTTGTGAAGGGTTCGTTTTTAAATTAAAATAGTTTGTGAAGGGTCCGTTTTTATGAAAAGATATTTTGTGAAGGGCCCGTTAACGGACCCAAATTTCTTCTAAACAGACCCCTGGTCACCTATTAGTGTACAGAGCAAAACGGCCTTTACCTTAAAAATAACCATCCTATATCAAATTGGAAGACTTAAAAGAAAAATATAACGACAAATTTAAGGAAAGGAAATATAGATAATATTTAAATTAATCACTTAAGTTGAAAAAACGTATCAGGTACATCAGATTGTTTTTGTTACATAGCACTGACGTTTTGTACACGTCAATAGGCAATTATCAAAGAATTTTTTTAAAAAAAATAATTAATACTTTTTTCGCTCGCATGACAGAAAAGTTGAATTTCTCTGATTTCTTTTATTCATCGGTCACTTGATATCTATCAGTGGGTTGAGGACAGAGATTGTTTTGATAAGAGTTTCTGTGAANAAGAATTGTGATATTCGATAATATATTTAGCTAATTAACTAATAATATTAAAAGAAAATTTAAAAAAACTGATTGTAGGTACTCTCTAATAAAACGAAAAAAAATGAATAAAATTCGCAAAAACCCATTAAATTATTAGAAGTTTTATCCAAAAAGTTTTTAATAAATTAAAAGAAAAGAAAAAAACCTAACAAATTTAATTACTTTGTAACTTAATTCTTAATGGGCGCCTTAAATTAGATTTCTGATAATTTTCACATTTAAAAATAAGAAAAAGTTTTGTTGAAAAAAAATTACCTAATTAATGACGAAACTCTTAAAAATTCTTTTCAATAATAGATTGCGTTCAGAACAAGGCAACGGCAGCGATCACGAACTTAGTCCCACTGAAAATAATCTACAAGAAATGATATCAAGTCGCGAATAAGAAAAGTAAGAGGTGCGAAAACGAACATGCGAGATCACGATATAGTATTCTCAAAACTCTGGTTCTGATTCTACCGCTAATCAATCAAGGCCATTTCAACATAACGAAACGAACACCCCGAGTCGGCATCGGAACGTAAGGGAAGATCCTTGCTAGTCTTATATCGCTATATCGTTATATCGCTATATCGTCGGAACGAAAGTCGCTGTATCGACTTGCCGATATAGGTGTTAAATCGATATGTCGCGATACATCGATTTATGGCCCAGTCCTAATTATCATTATTCAACTTCAAGTTAAAAAAAACTTCATTATTCAAATTCATTATTCAAGTTAAAAAATTGAGAAAATATGGAAAATAATAAAAAATGACAAGAAAAAAAAATTATTAAAATTACAGTACCGCTCAAAAGTATCAGTACACCTAGAAACTTATAAAAAAATGGCAAAATTCAAAGTGTCATAACTGCTTTAAAAATGATCAAAAATGCTTTTGCTTTAACTCATTTTGAAGCTTAAAATCTCTACTTTTATGTACTCTAAATTGATTTTAATTAATATTTTGCAACTATGTACAATTACACTCTAAACAATCATAGAAAATTGTATTAATTTTTTGTGAAGTTTGACGCGATGTACGGGCACAAAGGGGTTAGATATTGTTAATTTTTATTACACCATTGAAAAATTTTGACTTTTAGCTTTCATTTAAAACAAAAATTCCAAAAAAACATGTTTTTTGACGAAGTTATTGTCAAATCAAAAAAAAGTTTTTTTTTCAGAATTTAATGATTTTTCAGCAATTATAATGAATTCCCACAGGAACTATTTAGGTTCGTCCTCCTACCTTCGGTCTTCGATCCATTAACCAGCTTAAATCATATGTGGAAAGTCCTTCAAGAGCAGTGGCGAAAAATAGACAAGATAACATTAAAAAAGTTGATTGATCGGATGCCTCGAGTGTGTGCTGCAGTTATGAAAGCGCGGGGAGGATATTTTGAAGAAAGCAAAATATGATGTAAAATACTTTTTCATTATTACATTTTTGTTTTCAAATTTTTTTCTGAGAAAAATACGAAAAAATAAATTTCAAAAATATTAAATTGTAAACGTTGATTCTTATTTCATTATTATATTTTCCAAAAAAAAAAGTTAAAATAGTTATAATAAATTATGAAATAATATTATCGAGAAATATTAAATTTTAATTTATTTTAATTAAAAAAATTTCATATCATATTATAATTACACTAAAATTCATTACAATTGCTGAAAAATCATTTAATTCTGAAAAAAAACCTGTTTTTTTACTTGACAATAACTTCGTCAAAAAACATGTCTTTTTTGGATTTTTTTTTTTTAATGAAAGCTAAAAGTCCAAATTTTTCAATGGTATAATAAAAATTAACAATATCGAACCCCTTTGTGCCCGTACATCGCGTCAAACTTCACAAAAAATTAATACAATTTTCTATGATTGTTTACAGTGTAATTGTACATAGTTGCAAAATATATTAATTAAAAATAATTAGAGTATAAAAGTAGAGATTTTAAGCTTCAAAATGAGCTAAAGCAGAAGCATTTTTGATCATTTTTAAAGAAGTTATGACACTTTGAATTTTGCCATTTTTTTATAAGATATTTTAATCATAATATCAGT
>NC_092206.1:11588841-11593710 GCF_043381705.1 Parasteatoda tepidariorum
AACTTGTTATATATATATATATATATATATATATATATACATGTATAAATTTCTCTTGTTTATCTTTTTTTTCAAATACTACCCATTTAATTACCCATCCAACAAATAAAGTAACATTTCGGTTTTTTGCAGAAAAACATATCATTGAGAAGACATCAAACATAATAAATAAAACACTACATCCGAATTTTTCCTTAAAAATGATAACAAGAAAAAATACAGCTTTTAAAAAACGGAGTTAATTTAAAAGTTAATTTGATGGGCAACGCTTTGAACAGTCTACCAGTCAACCGACAGCTTTATTTATGTTATCTTCATTTTTATCTCACTTGAAAGTGACACATTTATGTGAAGCAATAAATTCGCCCTTAAAAGGAGCGAATAGCTCCAAAAACAATATTAATGAACAAATCTTTTCAACAGCGAAATTTTCTCTTTAATTTTTCAACCCCCCCCCTTATCTTTTGAACGTATCCCCCTAAAAAATTTATCACTAGCTACTGAATGTTTTAATAGCGTAACGGCTTTCAGTCCTGGTGCTTTGATTAATAACGCTAATAAATTTTAGTAAACTATATTTTTCAAATGGAATAAGGCGGATAACAGATAAAAATTAAAGCACTTATTTCAATCACCATATTTTACACTATTTTGTATTGTTCTTATTATACTTCGATGCACAAAATGAGTATAAATTACAAAAGTTAATTGGAATAGTTAGTACATTTTTAAAGCAGCATTTCAAATTAAATACAGTATACTGTCGATAGCTTAAACATCGATAGCCCGAAAACCTTGTTATGCCAAAAAGATATTTTCCCCCTTAGCATTATATATCCACCTAATGTTAATTTGAATTCCTATGTCGAAGAGTTTCTTCTCAAAACCTTGTCGAATTTTTTTCGAAAAGGTCGAATTTTTTTCGAAAGAGAAAAAAAAAGTTTTTTCTTTAAAATCTCAATGTAAGTTTATTGAACACCACACAATTATTTTCTATTTAATGCATAATTATTTTTATCTTTCTTTCAAAAATAAAATTATCATTTTTGTATTTAGACTTATAATGAACTATCATGACATGCATAGTTATTAGTAGTTATTCTTATGATGCATGGCTCTACTTTTTAGAGTAATATTTTTGGAATATATTTTTCAACTTTTTAGAACATATTTAGTTCTGAAGTTTTTATCTCGAAAACTTGCTATCTTGAAAGTTTTTTAAGTCAACTTTGAAATATCGTTTGTTCTTTAAACTGTTAAGTCATAATGCCTTGCGATTTGATACTTGGAGAAAATTTTTATCAATGCATTTCTTCTTTTCTCTGTAATTCAGTATTACATGCAAGAGTGTAATTACTAGGCATTTTAAGGATTTTGATTTTGATTTTGTTGAACGATTGTTGAAAGTATGAAATACGCTGTATGTTTATATTCTTAGATTGAAAATTTTTATTTAGATAAGAATAGAAAAGATAAAAAAAATAAGTACTATTTAAAAGAAAATTTTTTTTTTTAAAGTAAAACTTAATGAAAGATTTCCACTAAGAAGGCTTGGTGTTACCTGCTTTCTATAAAAATCCTAACATTTTATACAATGTGTGTTGTATTGCATACTTTGCTGATTTGCAAATTGGCATTCTATAAAATGTTTAGGCAATAAAGGAGATGTTTAATCACTTCGTATTTTCCCCAATAATTCTGGGCATTCCTTTAAATGTCTGTTCGGCCTCGTGTAGAATTCTGGATTGTAAATTTTGTTGATTACATCACTTGACAAAGGAAAAACTTAATTAAAGATTGCCACTAAAAAGGCTTATTGTAACCTGCATTCTGTAAAATTCCTAACATTTTATACAATATCTGTTGTATTTCATACTTTTGCTGATTTGTAAATTGGCATTCTGTAAAATGTTTAGGCAATAAAGGAGATGTTTAATCGCTTCGTATTTTCCCCAATAATTCTGGGCATTCCTGTTCGGCCTCGTGTAGAATTCTGGATTGTAAATTTTGTTGATTACGATTACATCTCTTGACAAAGGAAACACTTAATTAAAGATTGCCACTAAAAAGACTTATTGTAAAATGCATTCTGTAAAATTTCTAACATTTTATACAATATCTGTTGTATTTCAAACTTTTGCTGATTTGTAAATTGGCATTCTATAAAATGTTTAGGCAATAAAGGAGATGTTTAATCACTTTTTTTTCCATATTAATTCTGGGCATTCTATTAAACGTCTGTTCAGCCTTTTGCAGAATTCCGGATTCTAAATTTTGTCGATTACATCAGTTGACAAAGGAAAAAACTAGTCGTAAGTTTGAGTTGCTGCACATGATTGCAAAAGGCAGTTAAATGGTAATATATAAAAAATCTGGATTCTTTTTTTTCAGAAAAAATTTTATTTAAACTAGTATAAAAATTTCAGATGCTGTAGTGTAGTTTTTGTTGCTCAAAAATTTATTAAAACAATATATTTTACTCAAAGTTAATATTTAGAGAAAACATTTTCAAAAAGTCTGAGTTAGTAGAATTGTTTTGTTTAACAATCGTTTGCTGTTTTCCTGTTTTATTAAAACTGTTTTTTATTTTAAAAACAAAGGCAGGTTTCGTATTACAAACGAGAAAGAAAGGAATGCTGACTGTTGTACATCAGCTTCAACAAGTCTTAATTACAGTCGAATAAACATTAATTGGTTTAAAATTTTCTTACGCCTGGAAAGTAATTGCAGATTTAAAAAAACATTTAAAAAGAAAACTTTTTCAGAAGTTGACAGAGATACCAGCCATTCCTTTTCAAGACTATTGGTTACTTTTTTTACTAAATATAATTTAGGTTTTAACTCTTGATTTCAAATATAAAGCCACTTAGCAAGATCAGTGATTTAGCTATCGAAGCTACAGTTCTTGTCCAAATTATTAGACGCACTATAAAATTCTGTGTAAAATCTTAATTATCAGGCGATACTCTACAGCCTTATTGCTTTTACGCGACTGAAACAGGTTTGCACTTGTTTACATTTGCGTATCAATTGGTGAACATTGTAATGCAATAATTTAAAAATAAATACAAATAGATAAATAAAAGATCTCCAATAAATAAAACTAGACATTAAATAAAACATCTCCTGAGTAAAAACCCAAAACATGCATGTTTAAGTATAAAATTTTTGCCAATAAACTCGTGCGAAATATGTCATTATTAAAAAACTACAGTGCGTCTAATAATTTGGTCTAATTATTATAATATATTAATATAATATCTGATATAATAAATATTCCATAATTATGCAATATATCGTCTAATTTATTTAATCGTCGAATTAACATTATATATCGTCTAATTTCACCAATTGATACACGAACGTAAACGAGTGCAAACCGCGTAAAAACAATAAAGCTGTATAGTATCACCTGATAATTAAGATTTTACATAGAATCTTATAGGGAGTGTAATAATTAGGAAATGGACTGTAATCTGAGAACTGTACATAAAACATTTATTATACTGAAGTAAAATCATTTCCTTTCTTTTTATTTATTCCTATCACACTCTATATAAATAAACCCAAAATAAACTCTCTCTTTGCTAACAATATTCCAACAACACCAACAACACAAACAATCCTTAGCCAACTTTGAGATGATAGGGAAGGGTTTAGCATTTCCGAAATAAATGCAACCCACAGATTAATTTCTCTCTCGGTCAGTTCCTCACGGACACAATTCATTCGCTTCACCTCACTTTCCATCATCAGATAAGATGACCTGAGCGCCAGTCGACACGTATTCCATACATGTTAATAATGCTCTCTCGGTCGAAGTAGGTCAATATGATTTGCAGCAGCGATGACCATTTCGACGGCTCCTGCACATCGAGGAGGATAATTGTTCTATTCTCCTTCTTCTTCTCCTGGTGGCACATCAATGACACCAACCATGCCAGATGTCGGAATTCCCAAGTAGAGATATCTCCAGACGACACTCTATAAACATGTCAGGCTTTAATGAAAATATTTCACTGATTGACTCGGTGGTTAAATATAGAGTAGTCAAAAGTCTGTTTTGGGCATGTTTTCCTTCAATACATCATAAATTTTTGGATTTGGAAGCTTCTGTCACTTTCATGTTTTGACATATTTTGCATTCAGGTTAAGATGACAACTTAGTTAATAATAAATAAATCGATAAACATCGAGTCAAAAGTCAGCCTCGACTTGTTTTCCTTTAAATAATCATAAATATTGCGTAAGTTTTACCACTGTGGAAGATTTTTTTGAAGTTATACTTCTTATGCGACTTCCAACAAGTTAGCGTTAAACGTTTAACGCTACATTTTTATTGGCCGGGAAATCACGTGGTAGGATCCAGTTTTCCCTCATTCATTTCCATATTGTTTTGGCTCTCACTAGCATAAAAATAATAAAAGTCATAAAAGTATTGTTTTTCTATAAATATTTTTTTATTTTGTTTTGATACACATATAATTTAATAGGGTAGTATTTTTTATTTACAAATTTAGAGGATGGCAATAGTAAAAAATGAGTGAAAACAATCCCACGGACAATGCGACGGATTTAAGGTTATGTCAAGGTACGTATCTTGTAAATATGAATTGATTGTTAGGTTTTCTCTTCTGAAATTACATTATGACGCATACATTATTAATACAAATAGATGTTCCAGGGTCAGACAAAGAGGCTGGTTCAAGAGGTCCACGAGGGAAAAATGCACAATATTACCGCGATTACAGAGCACGGAAGCGAGCGGAGCAAGAAAAAGAGTCGTTGTATAGAACTAGTGATCCTTCTACGACTGCTGATTCTTCTACAATTAACGTCGCAGGTTGCGAAGTTTAACTTCTTCCGCGC
>NC_092206.1:11593852-11613612 GCF_043381705.1 Parasteatoda tepidariorum
ATGAGTGAAAACAATCCCACGGACAATGCGACGGATTTAAGGTTATGTCAAGGTACGTCTCTTGTGAATATGAATTGATTGTTAGGTTTTCTCTTCTGAAATTACATTATGACGCATACATTATTAATACAAATAAATGTTCCAGGGTCAGACGATGAGGCTGGTTCAAGAGGTCCACGAGGGAAAAATGCACAATATTACCGCGATTACAGAGCACGGAAGCGATCGGAGCAGGCAAAAGAGTCGTTGAATAGAACTAGTGATCCTTCTACGACTGCTGATTCTTCTACAATTAACGTCGCAGGTTGCGAAGTTTAACTTCTTCCGCGCGGAGGACTCCACGCACTATTTTTTTTGTCACTATTTTATAAGAGCGTACAGTCCATGGCCATATTAGTAGACTCACTATAAGATTCTATGTAAAATCTTAATTATCAGGTGATACTATACAGCTTTATTGTTTTTACGCGGTTTGCACTTGTTTACGTTAGTGTATCAATGGGTTAAATTAGACGATATATAATATAAATTCGACAATTGGATAAATTAGACGACATATTATATAAATATAGAATATTTATTATATCAGATATTATACTAGTAAATTATAATAATTAGAGGAAATTATTAGACGCACTGTAGTGTTTTAATAATGACATGTTTTGCACGAGTTTATACGCAATACTTTCATATTTAAACACACATGTAATGGGTTTTTATACATGAGATTTTTCTTATACTTCCTATTTGTATTTATTTTTAACGCATTGCATTACAATGTTAACCCCAATTGATACACGAACATAAACAAGCGTAAACCGGTTTCAGCCGCTTAGAGACATTATAGTTGTAGAGTATCACCTGTTAATTAAGATTTTACATAGAATCTTACAGTGTGTCTGATGCTTACTTACAGTGACTTATTTATAAATATAAAATCAAAAGCCTCTCTCGATACGTTTTCTTTTAATAAATCATAAATATTTCCTAAATTTCAAATTTAATGAAGGTTTCTTCGAACAGGAAATTTTTCATAGAAAATATTCATCATTCAAGTTAAAATTACTATTCAATAAACTATTGATTGCATATTAAATAGGATAAAAAGTCTGTTTCGATAGGTTTTCTTTCAATAAATCATAAATATTCCATTAATTTTGCCATTTTGTGGCCTGGGAATTGTTTGCCACTGTTACATTAAAACATATATGACATTGAAGTTTACATTAAGTATTAATTAATATTAAATTATTAAGAATAGAGTCGAAGCCATAGAGCTGCAATATAAATAGAAGAAGCCCGCTGTTATGTTACCCCATCCAAACATCTGAGTCCCCTCAGTCACGTGCTCTCTCTCCTCCAATGATTTCGACGGGGCGTCTTGTGACGATTAAGATGAATTCTCTTTTCTGTTATATTCGTGTTTTGTACTAATAAATGCAATAGAGGAAAATTAGAAACATCAAGATTAACAGAACGGTAAAATATTGGATCACGTTTCGACACGACTTTATTAGATTGAAATAGTATTTTAGAATTCCTTTTTTATATGTGTATAAGCTGAACAAAATTGTTATTAAAATTGCGAAAATGTAAATTTTTGAATGATTTCAAAAAACGGTAAAAAAAAGTATATTTTGATAAAACTTATTACTCAATTTAGCTAAGCAGTTTTCATGAATATAATGAAGTTATTTTGTAACATTCCTGTAAATAATTTTATTTTATTGATTTATCGATTTTGAAGTACAGAAGAAAACCCTTAAATTTTTATCAAATTTCAGATTTTAGAATAGCACTGCATCCTGTAAAATCATGGATATTTTTTCAGATATTTTCAATTTTTAAAAACAATTACTAGAAATTATTTTTTACATGTCAAGAAGTCAATAAAACTTGAGAATATTTAAGAGTTTCACTCTTTTAAAACTTCTGATTTTGTTTAAGCATGTGATGATAAGGTTCCAATCCAATTGCCGTCTGGTTAACTGGAAGAGAGGTTGGTATGGAATCGCCATGTATCGCAAATGCGGTTTTTCTCCGTCAAAAATTCCTACATGAACGCTAGTCTGTCCTATAATACAGGAGTTCTCTTGTCTTTTGAGTTGGGTTTAAAAATAGAAGGTTACGGAGATGGACATAGATAATCGCAAGCCCAAAAATGGATCGGCTATTCAATGTGGAAATAAAACAAAATAAAACGTCTTTAGGTATAATATAATATACTTTATTAGGTATAATATTCCTTTTTTAAGTATAAAACGTCTAAATACGTTTTTAGGGTTAAACAATTTAGTGCAGATTTTTGTGCAACTACAGGCTAATAAGCAATTTTATTCATACGAATGCAAAAAAAAGTTTAAAAAAAGGGTAATTATTAAGTATCTACATTTTATAAATGTTTCATTTTATTTTATAACCGTCGTTGAACAGCCGAACCAATTTCTGGGTTTACGACTACTAATGTTCAACTCCGTAGCCTTGTCATTTTGAACCCAATCCAGAAGACAAGGAAACTACTGGATCAAGTATTGGGAGAAATTTGACTTTCTGATGGAACTAACCCGCATTTGCGTTACATGGAGAGGAAGACTACGAGAACCTCCCACGGTTAGAATGATGCCAAGAGGACTTCAACCCATGATCCGGATTTTGGATTTTGTGATTTTGTAGGTATTCAAATTATCCTTATGTTGTTGTTGTTGCTGCTGCTGCACGCCCCCATTGACGAGCAGTGCTAGACCAGGTCCATGACGTTATACACCCTCAAAAAATCTAACACCCTCCATGGATCATCTGCTAAATCCTGTTTGGTGAACCCCAGGCAAGCGAGGATGTGGTGAGGCGAAGCCTGGTCTGAAGAACAGTTGGTACAAATTTCAAAGTTCTTGGATCCTTCCAAAAAATTCATTGATTTAAGGTGACCACTTCGAAAGTGGGCAAAGAATAGTTCCTGTCTATTAAAACATTGGGCCAGGGAGCCTCCAGGTCGAGAACACTGATACCATGGGTGCTTTGAGAGGACATTACAAGTGGTCTTGTTTTTGTGTTTATTTTTGAGAAGATTTCCAAAAAGGTGAGGGGTGCCGACCGTACAAAGGCCTCGCAAGCACCAGCTTTAACCAAAGTGTCCGCAATGTCGTTTCCTTCAAGATCGACGTGGGAAGGAATCCACTGCAGATGAATCTGATGCGAAATGGAAAGCCGTTTTAACTTTTTGAGTATTGACACTCCAGCACTATCTCTCACTCTTTGCCAATTGGTCAAGTGCTGTATTGCACTTCTGCTATCAGACAGAACCCATATCTCGTTTCCACTGGTACGAAACACAAGAGAATCAAGGGCTGTTCTTTTGTGAATCATCAATGGCTATTAGCTCACTGCGAAATACTGAGTAAGTACGTAGTAGTATCATTATAGTCGCCACAAAGGTAACCCTTAAAAATTACCAAAGCAAAAAAAAATTTGAAAACATTTAAATTCGTTTTAAATAATTACAGAGTATTTCTAATTTATGCGATTATTTATGTGCGTAAATTAAGTTTTCATGGTTTTTAGAAATTTACTTTTATATCTTAAAAATTAAAAAATGCGAAATAAAGGAAGTAATTATTTAGAAGAGTTACACCAAAAATTTTGAAGAAAGAAAAGTCGGAATTCGGAATTAAATTCGGTCAATTAGAAAGTCAATCAATTAAATTCGGAAGTATGTCTGCCGCAACTAAATTACAATTACAATTCACCAGCGTATAAGACATGTTAATCCGATTCCATGGTGGGATACATTTTCATAGATGAAAGTTGACATTGTCGATAGCTACTATCCCCACAAGCAAAAATAAGAGAACATAACTTAATATATTGTAATTGATAGATAGAGTACACCACAGTAGTTTCCCAAAGAAACAGCCTTCCAAAAACTAGAGTAACCACCCCCAACGACTTTTACTCTGAATAAACCCCTCTCTTCTCACTTGAAGTCTAGAGAAGGAAACTCCCTCTTAATCTTAACAAATGTCTGATATGGACATTTTATATTCAGAACAATAATTGAAGTTATTCAAAACCGGTCTCTGTAATACCCCCATATTTAAAATTGACACGTCACAGATGGTTATTCGAAAGCGTTATTCATGAGGAAGAATTGTTTCTTGGGCGCGTGCAGAAGCTGATCGATAATTTTAATCGAGTTCAGTAAAATAAGATTCGAATTACGTAACGATTTTTCAAAAGTAGGAAATGTTAACTCACGCATAACTATTTGGGCGAATACCTAGAGCTGCCCGCACATAATTTAAAATTGCTATTGAAGGGATGAAAATTATATGTCCTCGATAAATAGACGTTAAATATTTACGTTCGCTTTTCGATGACAATGTTGATAGTTTCTCTTAAGATGTTAATTACTCGCGGAAGTTTCGTTTAATAAAGGATAATAACTGAACACAAAGAAGTTCAAAATCCGCAGTAATTCATGTCGCTAAATCAATATGAATTAACTCTTTCCAATAGATAAAGAAGTACGGTGTAATTTACATACGATAGACGAGAAGATATTTTATGCAAATAGATATAAGGATACGATGGGAGATGGAATCATTCGGTTTTAATTCGAAGAAAATTGTAATACAATTTAAATTTAATATTTGAATGCGCTGTATAATTAAAGAGAACGCCATTTATTTAGATCTGCTTTTGTACTTATTTGATAAACTTTGATTAACATAGTTTGCTTTGCTTGAATAAGTTGAATTATTAAAATCTTTCTCTCAAATCTTAAGTTTTAAAAATCTACATATATTACTACCGCAAACTAAATTAAAATTCTTAATAGATGCCTGGAAAAATTATTTCCTGAATATGTAATATAGGTTAAATACTTATTGCTTCAGGGTTTACTGAAATAAATCTCGTAACAGGACAGTTATGAAAGATAGGTTATAGGTTATTTGCACGTTGAATGCCAAATATTAGACAGATTTTGGTAGTTTTTTAAAAGGTTTATCATGACATATCTGAAAAAAGTGGTGAGTTACGAATTGTTTAGAAATAGTGGTGAATAAAAATCTACTAAATTGAATTTATTAAACCAAGAATCACAATTAATAAACTACCACTTGAAAATATTTATTCGCTGTCCAGAGAAAGTTGGCATCTCTGTGTATATAAATAAAACTATTTTTGAGTGTTCTATATTGCATTAATTTCTTCAAACCATTTTAGTAACGATAATAACATAAAAAGTTTAAAAATTTACTCTAATTATGTGTTTCTAATAATTTTGGCTTCGCCGGACACCGGTGACCCCCTTGGTGCTATGAATAAACTCAGTACCGGTCACCGGTGACCCCCATGGCCAACGTGCTAAATACTCTTCACTGAAGGATTCACTANTAATAAATAATTTACTTCCAAGAAACCTAAATTAAGTAACAAATCTTCAAAAAGAGCGAAGACGGAAGACAACTGCTTCGTTGTACGAAGAATAATTTACATGTCATTTAACACTCTGATTTAATACCTTTACTTTATAACCGTAATTGAACTGCCGAACCAAATTTGAGTTTACGACTACTAATTGTTCACATCCTTATCCTT
The DNA here is from genome assembly GCF_043381705.1 of Parasteatoda tepidariorum. Classification (NCBI taxonomy): domain Eukaryota; kingdom Metazoa; phylum Arthropoda; class Arachnida; order Araneae; family Theridiidae; genus Parasteatoda; species Parasteatoda tepidariorum. The sequence goes on from NC_092206.1 coordinate 11,599,451, forward strand.
GTTATTTTATACCCAATCAAGAAGACAAAGGAACTCCTGGATAAAGTATTCCTACGTGGAGCCCTTTTTTAACCAGCATTTGCGTTACATGACGAGGAAAAGCACGCCACTTTCAACCAGGCTAGATTTAAAGTGCACCTTGTTGCTTGTACACGCAATTCAGGAGGGCATTTTTTTGAGAAAAATAAACTATTTTCAGGCAGGAAACACGTGTTTGCGTATTTCGCAGTTATCTAGTGAAAGTTCTGGAAACGGTGCGAAGTACCTATGAGTTAACAGTGCTAAGGAACAGTTTGAAGATTCTGTGATACAGTCTGCTATCTAGTGAAAGTTCTGGAAACGATGAAATACCTATGTGAAAACAGTGCTGTGGGATAATTCGACGATTCTGTAGAACAGTCTGTTATCTAGTGAAAGTTCTGGGAACAATGAAATACTAATGAGTAAACAGTTCTGCAGAACAGTTTGACAATTCTGGGAACAGTTTGTTATCTAGTGAAAGTTCTGGGAACGATGAAGTTTTTATGATTAAACAGTGCTAAGGAACAATCTGACGATTCTGCGGTACAGTCTGTTATCTAGTGAAAGTTCCAGAAACGATGAAGTACCTATGAGAAAACAGTGGTGGAATAATCTGACGATTCTGTGGAACAGTCTGTTATCTAGTGAAAGTTCTGGAAACAATGAAATACTTATGAGTAAACAGTTCTGCAGAACAGTCTGACAATTCTGCGGAACAGTCTGTTTTCTAGTGTAGTCCGGAAACGATGAAGTACTTATGAGTAAACAGTGCTGTGGAACAGTCTGACGAAAATTTCACACTTGGAAAGCATAAGGCCCTTAAATTTATCGAGTATGTGAACAACTAATACTTAAAAAAAATTGAGTTTCAAAATAAAAATTCCAAAAAAAGAAACTTATTAAGATGCAAGAGCAGAAAAAAATTTGGCATTTGTCAAAGAATGTCGTCAGATAGTGTTTACTCTTTGAAAAATATTCTTTTATGCATTTATATAATTTTGTTTTAGTTGAATTTATCAATAAAGCTTGCGCTATGAGAATCTCTCTATTCTCTTTAGAGTATCCATTATATGCAGCATTTATTCCTCGAAAAACATCTCGCTTCCTTTAAAGACATTTTCTTATTATTATTTCTCAAAAAATATACTGTAAGTATTACTTTCCCTTTTTTCTAAAAAAAAATAGAAAATGAATTTTTAGAAACAGTTTTTGAAAGAAAAAAAAACACTCTCTCTTTAAAGTGAAGAGTGAAACGATTAAGGAGATTGAAGTAGCCATAACTTTTTGATTATAAAGTATTTTATTGAATATTGTTTCATAAAAACGTAAAACTGCAAAAAAAAAACTCTAACATCAATGTTTTTTTTTCTCCAGACATTTCTATCATTATAAGTGTGGTGGGATGTAGATTTTGCATAGACATAGTTTTAGATTTGAAATTTTAGAATAGTGTTAGAAATATCAGAAAAATTGAAATGCTCAAAATTATACTTATTCAAAGATCAGTTTAAAAGTGTTAATTTGAGACAATTCAAAATTGACTATCATATTTTTTTTTTTTTTAAATTAGTTATAGGACGAGGCAATCTGTTAAATTTACTTTTTGTACTTTATAAAACTGATTTTGCTTTTTGTACTTTATAAAACTGATTTTGCTTTTCGTACTAAATAAAACTGATTTTGCTTTTTGTTCTTTATAAAACTGATTTTGCCTTTTGTACTTTATAAAACTGATTTTGCTTTCTGTACTTTATAAAATTGATTTTGCTTTTTGTACTTTATAAATCTGATTTTGCTCTTAACTATTCAGAAAATTTATTTTACTTTGGAAAACCCAAAACACTCTTGTTTTTGACAGTCCGTAAGACATATATTTTACGGGATTCTTATAACTAATTTCAAGCGGAAAATGTTATTATTTTCTTTTTGAAATTTATTAAACTCATTTTAATTTGGGGGTTTCGCAAAATTCATTCTTTGCCTGACAATACATATCAAACTATTTTTACATGCGTCTTTTCATAAAATTCATTTCATATTTAACGGTTCTCAAAAACCGTTTTACCCCTGAAAATCTATAAAAACAATTTTATGTTCTCAAAGATAATAAAACTCGGTTTACTTTGAGTTGATAAGTCGCTATCAAGTCTTACCTATCTGATTTAAAATCATACGATGCTTTTTCAGGAAGAAAAAAATCAAGTAATCATTAATAAAAGTGAAAAGAAAAATAATTATGAGATGACACGCCTATGTAGTATAAATTTCAGTCGGTGATCAAAGTATTTAAATAAAATAGATAGCAATTTAAATTAAGAAACAGTATGATACGTAGCTATTATTTAACTCCTGATTTCTCGTGCTTGCATAAAAAGCAAAATATTTCAGTTAAAAGTTTATTTCTAAAATAGATCATGCATTAAATTTAAACTAATCATTTATTCTTCGATCAAACTTCAATCAAATTTTATGCTAATAAAACAAATGAAGAATTTCACAAGGCAAAATACTAAATTTGAGGGAAAGCGCGTAAATAATTCCTGAGAAATCGAATTTTTTAAAATACGACTTTTAAAAAAAACGGCAAACTGTTGTGGCTACCCCACATATTTTGGGGGTCAGAAATTCGAATCCGTCGAAAACAAGTCGTGTTTATTCAGAGAAGGCACGTTTTTGTGTCTGATTTCGCAACTTAAAGCATCGTCTGCTCTAATTAATTAAAATATCTGAGGTCACACGTTCGAACCATTAAGATTGAATCCTGAAACATTAAGATCCGATCATTAGATCAAAAGTTATTCAGAGTCGTCAGTTTTTTCTTTCGCGCACTGTACATTAAAGATCTCCTTTTTCAATCATTTAAACTGATGTTAAAAACTGATGACACGATTACAGTTGCTTCTTGAATGGTGAATTACATCAGATCCAGCCTTATAATTAGTATAGCGACATGCATTTACGCTTTTCCCACACTTATACAATTATCAAATTAAATCGAAGAAAAAAATACTTATATCCTCAATATTATTTTATCTGAGCTTAAGTTTTTCTGTTAATTTTTATTCAACATCAAATATATTTAAGAGCATTATTAAAATAATAAATATTTTTAAACTTTGCCTTCTTTTCCGCTTCAAATGTGTTGATTAATTCCTACTGGACTCATTCTTTTTTTTTTACCATTTAAAAAAATTACTCTAAACGAGAAAGAGTTCGAATAAACATAAATATCGTTTGCAAATACATTTTTTGAAATATTTACATTTTATCTTTCGTTTTGGAATATTTGATGTGTTGATTTACTGGCTAGTTTCCTGAGTTGTAGCCAGGAGCTCTTTTATACCTTTACCTTTTTCCCTTTCACAGAAAAATAACATTTAAATACTTTTCGAAGATAGTTGATATGTGAATTTAATTTTTTTTTCTATTTTTACATGAATTTAAATGAAAATATCCTAAATTTAACTATTGATTTCAACGCCTCAGCGTAATCAAAAAATTCAATTTTTTTTTTTTTTTTTTTTTTTTTTTTTTTTTTTTTTTTTTTAGGAAGATAAAAAAAAATCGAATCGAATCCTATTGAAGCAATGCTCGTTTTATCTTTGAAATTCTCTTTTTGATTTCTTAAAAAAAATTTACCTATTTTTTAATACAAAATTCACAAATGTAAACTTATACGTGGAAAAACGTAAATATTCATGTAATATGCATTAGAATTCAACCTATTTTAGAGAATGAAAATTTCCGCTTTTGAAACAAATCTATTATTTAAAATTTAAATTTTACCAATTTTAAACGAGTTTAGAGGAAGATGAGGATGTAAAATCCAGTTATTTTAAAAAGGAAATATGTTTTGCAGTGTTTTCAATATTTATCGTAACATTTAATGATTTTAAATTTTATTGCTTTAATGATACAAAGAAAAGAAACAAATGAAACGAATCAAGAATGAATTCAGTGAATCTGGGATTTGATGAATCAATGATTCTATGAATTAGTAACGCGGCGTATTAGGCAAGATATGAATCAGTCATTCAATTTCTTTAATTCGTTATTCAGTTAAAGAGAAAATTAATTAAGGGACGATTTAGTGGATGAATCTTAGACGGTAAAACACTGAATTGGTGCACATTATATACTAATTCATAAGCAAATCAGTAAATAGCCGCACTCATAAATAGGTGAATCATTAAATAGACAAAGCAATGAATCAACAAATCGATAAATAGGCAAATCAGTCAATGAACAAAAATAGAAAGTAACGGGATAAGGAATCGAATAAATTACAAATCAGTGATTAGACGAATAAGTAAAAAATAATAATTATTGAAAATACTTATTATAATTAATGAATAATTATTGAATATAATTATTATAATTACTTAATAATTATTGAAAATAATTATTAGAATTAATGAATAATTATTATAATTAATGAATAATTATTATAATTAATGAATAATTGTTAGAATTAATGAATAATTATTATAATTAGTGAATAATTATTGAATATAATTATTATAATTAATGAAAATTATTACAATTAATAATTATAGTTAATATTATAATTAATCTAATGAATAATTATTATAATTATTTACATGGACAACTCAGTTCTTAAATCACTGAAATTCTAGTAAGAGTGTTGTTTGCGTTTCATTTTAATGCTTTTTTTATCGCTTTCCGCAATGTTTTTCATAAAATAATACTTAGTAAATAATCCAAAATATTCCATAAAATGCAATTCATAAAATAATAGCTTAAAAGCTAAATTATAAAAAAAATTTGCTGTGAAAGAAAAAATCTATAAGTTTCAATTTTTTTAAATAACTTATGGGTAGTTTATATGCAACATTTAAAATTGAAAGTGGCATTCTTACAATCATTAATAACGAGCGTTGAATATATTAAGGTTTCAGAAGACCCCCTTTTGTTATTTTATTCTAAGAAAGACGTATTCAGAATCAATATTTTTTTTCACAGATGTAGCTGACATTTTATTACGCAAGAAACTAAAATAGGTTTGAATTCAAGAACGAAATTAATTTAAAAATGTAATGAACGAAACTTGAATTTGATTTCACTAAACATGCTAAAAGATATAAGTACGAATATATTGCAAAGCATAAACACCATTTGCATGCCAATATTCTAAAAATGGAGTTTGGATTTTAACAATTTAAGTCGTAATAATATTATTTTTGATACATTAAAATTTACAGTATTAAGCGTTTTTTGCATGTAGCCCGTTTACATAAATATTTTATTTTTATGAATTTTAGAAATTTGATATAATTTGTAAAGTATTATTCGGCTTATAAAATAACTTACTAAAACTTCAATTTTTATAATACTTAAAAACTTTTAAAGGGTTAATATAACCCTTTGTTAGGCAGTCGATTCAAATATTTGCTTTAAAATCTAAAACATAAAATGCAAGTTAAAAACCCAATGTTCCATTTTTGGAACATTACCGTTTAAAAGGGTCTATTTTTAGATTTCAAGTGATGGATTGATTTAAGTATTAGGCATTTCATTCAAATAGAATAATATAGCCCTCAATTAGGCATTCAATTCAAATATTTGTTTTAAAATATTAAATGCAAGTTAAAAACTAAATGTTCCATTTTTGGAACATTGCTGTTTAAAGGGGTCTGTTTTTAGATTTCAAGTGATACATTGGGCTAGGTAGTAGGCATTTCATTCAAATGGAATTGTGATACTTATTGAATATAAATAATGATGTTTAAATGGAAAAAAAAAAGTGCAACGAACAGGCTTAGGTTCAACTTCTTTTGGCATGAGATTGCAGGGGGTTAAAACCAGATTAATCGATAACTTTGAAATTAGCAAGATATGTACTCTTTCATAATCGTCATACTCAGCGTTCTTCTCTTTTCTTGAAATTCTAACTATTGAAAAAAAAATCTTTCCGAAAGAGCGATAAACTTTCAAGAGGATGCAATACTTCGAGTTTTTTAACAATGATAGAGTTCAGAGTTAAAATTTAACATCAAAAGTGTTTTTCTAAGTTTCTCAGCAATGATGGTATGATTCCTTGCTATTGAGAGTTTTACTTTTCTGACTTTTATGATTCATTTTACTTCTTTGATAAATTTGTTGCTGCAGAGTGAATTAAAGATTTAAAAAAATGAATCCCTTTTTTTATTTGTCCCATTTACAAATTTCGCTTTCTCTTTGCCTCATGTCTAAGAAGTCCATAACGATACAATACCTAGTTGGAAAGATTTTTCTGATTCAGATTTAGAAGATTTAGGTATTTATCAGCTTGACCGCGATGTACCAGGAATTTTAACTTATATGGAAAACATATTCTGAAAACAACTTAGAACATTTTATGTCATTCTATGTCTGTAGAATATTGCTTTTAAAAGTAATATTGGAGTAGATGAGGTGGAAATTATATCCTAGAGTCAAGTGCAAATTAAAAGCAAAAAACTGAAAGAAAATAATAAGAAGGTGATAAGAATAGATGAGCCTAAAGTATTGAACAATTGGAAGCAGTTTTTTTTTTTAAATTGTCATGAACGCATGAATTGTGCTTCTCTCGACATATTCTAGAAACTATTTCTAAAAAATATCTGGAATTTCTGGTCAAAACATAATCATTTTATGCTTTTAAAAAAAGTTTGAACAGTTAATATGATATTTTACTTTTCCACGGTCCTCTAAGTGGATAAAATTTTGTTGCGAACAAAGCTAAGTAGGAACGCAGTTGAAGCAATCGTAGTCCGTCGCAGAAAAAAGCTCCAGCCGAACGTCAATGCTTCAAAAATGGAGCATCGATAAGAATGCACTTAAGAATATTTTAACCCACTTTCGATGCTCTTTAGTTGTGAATTGATCATATTTCAAGTTATTTGGTTAACTATTTCTTGATTATTATTTGTCATTTATACGGTTAAAGGATTGCTTAGTCTTGCAAAGTAAGAATGACTAATTTTTATCAGTAACTCAAAGATATTTCTGACAGTGGAGCAGTGGTGGCTCAGAGAGTAGAACGCTATAAAACTATACATAAACTATATATGGCGTCGCAGTTGTCCACTGTTGTGAAAGCATTTTTATTGGCCGGAAAACCACAAGGTTGGATTCAATCTTCCCACATTAAATTTTCATATTAGTTTGGTTGTCATCAGCATAAAACTGATATAAGTCATAAAGGTATTGTTTTTTATATATACATATATATATTTGTATCCCTAATTTTAAGACATTGAACCTGTACTGTTAAGCCTGTATAAACCTGTACTGTTATCATTTCGTTTTTAATTTTATTTTGCTTTCTAAATTAAGAGTTTATGAGGATTGTTTTTATTATTATTAGAATAACGGAATTCTACTTTACATTTTAAGACAAAGTTATGTGAAATGGTGTTTGAGCTTATTAACTGTTTTACAATTATTATTTTTTGGTGCAAATTTAGCTAATATACTATTACGAATTATGGTTAAAGGGATACATTAATGATTAAGAACTTAAATTTTAGCTTATTGATGTATGCAAAAATTGTATTTAAAATGCATCCTTCCGTTTGGTAGGCAAAAATATTAAATTATGGTTACGAACTTTGTTATAACAATGTACTTTTAATTTTCAAATGTTATTTCAAAAAAATGATTTCTTAGAAAAATGATTTATGTTCACTTATTACTATCATAAGGATAATATTAGGGGTTGGTGAGCGGCAGCGAACATTGGGCTTAGCCCTTTAATATGAGCATAAAATATATTTCTAAAGTACAATTTGTCAGATTATGTTAAAATAAATATTATTTTTAAAGTTTTTACAATGCGTGATGTAAAAGTATATATTTGTATAGAATTAAATTACAATAAAGAATTTCGAATAAGTGTTATTTTTTTAAAAATAGTTCTTATTTCTTTTACTTACAAAATCCTACAGCACAATTAGTTTAAAAGCATACCTCAAGCCGTACTAAGGTTTGCATTACTGTACTTCATTTTTTAAATATAGCGTTTATTTCAGTAAGCCTTTTTATGCTGTAAGACTACATGCTCTCATTAAATATCTCAAGTTATTTAAAAAATTCATCACTGTAAAAAGAATATAGCTCTTTGTGACTTTTGTTTAATTGCACAATTTGTCTGAAAATTTCACTTCAAAAACTTTAATAATGTAAGATGATAGTTCTTTAGTTGAGTCTATATAATAACCTAACAAGGAGAAATAACCTTTCGAGATTTTATCGTTAGACGAGAAGGCAAAAATGTTTTTGTTTTTTTTTTTTGCTTTTTGACACTAATATCTTTTTAAGCCTTGTTCCTCAAAACGTGAAGATAAAAGTTTTATTTTTCCTAGATTTTCTCCTCTCCTTATATAATTACCTGTACTTTTTGGCAGGAAAAAAAACTTTTTCTTCTCTCGTACGTTTTGTAAGGTTGCCATCAAATTGCCTCCAAGAAAATAATGAAAAAGGAACGGATAAAATAATTATTCCACACACGAGTTTGACTTCCTCGTCTTTCTTTCAGCGAATCAAGGCGAATTCTCTCAGCGAAAATACCCAACTTGAACAGCTTAACGACTATTAAAGTTTCTAATCCATCCTTCTCTCTCTTTCTATTAGATTTGTCCGATGAAAGCAGTTTAGATTCAAAAAAATATAATCAATTCTTTTTCTAATTTGTCTCCAATGCATTCATTTTGTTGTATATTATATTATTAAAAGGCTGACTTACGCTGCGTGTTTATATTCACATGTTGATAAAATTCTTTAGTGGTCTTAAAGATGACAGCTTTATATTACAACAGGGGTTTCTTCCAAAGTTGAAAAAAACCGCAAAAAACTAAATAAGTTCATTTAAATCATTTGATGCTTTTAAATGTATTTTATGACTTATCTGATGCTTATTAACGATTCAACTTGCATTACAATTTCTGGATTTTGCGATCTGTATTTCAGCCTGATAAGAAAATGATACTACTGAGAGGGTTTGTAAAATGATGATTGTACTCTAGATATGTTTAATATTTAGTTATTTACGCAATTATCAATACCCACTAAGCAATTTATATAATCATCACTACACAATTTATAATTTTAGAGCAATTATCAGTACATTGGCATGAGATGAATGTTACGAATCTCTGCCTGACCAAGATAGGGCGTTGTAATCACTCTGAATAACTCTGCAATCATCACTTGTGTGGCAGGCAATGAATTGAAATGAAAGGCTTATTGAAAAGCACTAAAAATGTAATTTCATTATATTGTTTGTTTTCATTGTTTCATTATTAAATCTCCTTGTCATCAAATACGGCATCATTATTCGATGTACGCAATCGCCACTGAATCATTCTGCAGCAATAAATAAACGCGAACATGCAATTTCAACAAGAACTACAACTATTTGAACTATTTATTCTACAAGTATTTTCCAATAGGCCGAGTTTTAATCTGATATTAACTGATATAGATTGATAACAGAAACTGCAGATACTGTTTTATAGCTAAAAATATACAGATCCGGTAGGAATAATTTATGTAACTGAAATAAAAATAATACAAAGGCACAATAAAAAAAACAATTTTAAAGGAAGCCGCTTTGATTGTCAATTGATCGTTGAATAAAAATAATGAAATCATGGATTCAAATTACAAGAAAATTCAATGGAGGAATCATAAAGGTGGCACTATCTCCTTCATGTGCAAAACCAGCCATCTCCTCAAACTGTAGATTTAAGATTTATAAGTTTTAAAACAACTAATCGAATACAAGAAAGATCGAGCACCTTCTCGTTTTATATGCGTTCGAAAATAAAGTTTTGTTGCTAAACTGGACATAGGCGGCAGACGGTGAGTTGTGAAATCGACCATATGTGCGAAATGCCTTATTAGATCAAGAGTTTAGTTATTACTTGCTGTGCTATTATACCCATCCTAGATTGCGACTTGACACACAATGATTCTAATTAAAATTTGTGCCATTTTAATTTAGTAAGAAGTTGTTGTTGTTGTTGGTTTACGTTCACAAGAGCTGCTCAATGGGTTATTGGTGATGGTCTGGGACGCATCCCTGAGGATGATCGGAAACCATGCCATCACAATTTTGATCCTCTGCAGAAGGGATGGCTCGCCTGCTTCGGTACTCCGACGACCTGCGTGGGAAGTCGAGAGCTTCACGGTAAAACAGTTTGACGACGACAGATAATGCACACCCTCGGTTCCCTTGCAGGTGGTCATCCATTCGCTTACTGACCGCGGCCAGTGATCCTTGACTTCAGTGCTCTACTGGAAATTGTGTCTTAAAGATCAGTCCACTGCGGGTCTCTATGAAAAAATGTGTGGAAGCAGTAAGAACCGATAAATCAAGATAGAACTAAAGTGATCATAAAAGGGAGAAAAAAATCTTTTGTATTTAATATGTCTCCCATGCTTAATTTTGGTCTCGACGTTGCGACTGAACGACACAACTGGACCGCCTTTAAACAACATCATCGTGGATATATCATGGCATTCGCTTATGCAGGTTCATCATTCAGAAACCAATCAGATTAAACACACACGCGCAACATTGCTTACGGGCATCTTATTGAATCTGATTCGAAAATTTATTCAACGTGATAATAAACCATGTCTAGTTGCTGTAATGTTAACCCGCAATCACAACCATTAGACCCCAAGATGTGATTTAAACCACATGGTTGAGTTTAATCACGCATTCTTCTTCTCGAGTTACAAGTACCAAAATATAATTATTATGTTCTTAACATTAGATCACAGTTACTATTAATATGTTTTCAAAACGTTTGTCTCTTAAACATTTACGCTCTAATGCCACTAACTGTATTTTTTTGTTTTTGTTTTACTCGTTACACTTACAAAATATAAATTATTATTGGAATATTAAAAAGAATAAAAATCACCTCTCGGAAATTATGTTTCACATTGAACAAAAATAACAAAAAAGTGTAAATAAAGCACAAATTAATGTACAGAAATGGATATATTATAATTTCAGTTGCATAAAACAAGAACCTTGTCTTAACACAAAATGACAGTATAAAAGTAAAGAGACAAACCTGTAACATGCTTGTTCTCTTCTGTCTCATTATTTTGTTCAAGCTTCCTCCATTAGTTAAATTACTTTGTGCGTGTTTATTTCATTACTTTTCAACTGGTATTTTATGTTTAGAAACTGTGCAAAATTCTTGCTTTATAGAACAGAAACTATATAGAAATATCCCTTTTTCTACCTTTATGTGAACTTTATTTACTTTGCTTAGCTACTTTTTATTCAAGCATAGTACAAAGTATATCCTATCCTTATTTGCATAAGTTACGCATTTTAATAAATGGTTTGCAATTCCAACGATATAGTAAACTCCAGTTATAATATATCCCTTTCTCAACCTTTATATGTGCTTTATTTACGTTGCTTTACTATTTTGTTTATTTTGGCGTAGTACAGAGTATATCCTATCCTTAATTGGATAAGTTACAGATTTTAATAAATAGTTGGCAATTCCAACCATATAGTAAACTTCAGTTATATATCCCTTTCACTACATTTATATCTACTTTATTTACGTTGCTTTACTATTTCGTTTATTTAGGCGTAGTACAGAGTATATCCTATCCTTATTTGGATAAGTTACATATTTTAATAAATTGTTGGCAATTCTAACGATATAGTTTAAACTCCAGCTATAATATATCCCATTCTCTACCTTTATATATGCTTATTTACGTTGCTTTACTATTTTTTTATTCAAGCTTAATACAAAGTACATCCTATCCTTATTTGGATGAGTTACACATTTTAATAAATAGTTTGCAATTCCAACTATATAGTGAACTCCAGTTATGGAAAATATCTGTTTAAAATATGGCAAAGAGTCATCGATTTTGGAATAAGGCCCCCTAATGTTATCGCTGCAATATAATCCAAACTGTCAATACAGGAATCAACTTGACTAGAACAAATGTTGGAATGGATCAATGATGAATATCATTCAAAGTGCTGGTGTAATCACTATTCGAATGAGGATACTTAAATGAAGGTTGTGCAACAATTTCTGTAGCTGGGTAGGCGATACAGTCCTCTACCCCCGATACCGAATATTATCTCTCGTACTAATTGCCCTCGATTCAGGATTTATTAGTCTACTAATCCCAGATAGAGAGATATTTCTGTCCAACCTTTCGCTATCTCAATGAAATAGAGTGTTGCTGTTATTACTACGGAACAAAATGAATGTATGATTTCACGTATGTTGATAAAATTGCGTCAGTAATACGTGGAATGATAAGAATCTTTGTAATTGGAGATATAAAATACATTGAAAGGGAAATACGTATACTAATATCACAGAGAAAGTTGAGAAAACTGCATAAAATCAAAAAATAAAAGAAAAAACAAATCTAGAAAGATTTTTTAAAGGTCATGGCTGATGCAAATAGAATCATATGATCACATAGTTAAAATCTTATTATCGCGTGAATCAAAGCATCTTTTGTATGAAATTAATTTTGTTCATTTTACATTGAAAATTGATTACTTTGAAAAATGCACAAAAATCCTTGTGATGGATCCATCTTTGTGTATTTTCAAACACAAAGCGTCATAGAGAGTATTGCTCTCCTTATTGTCTCATTTGTGTATTTTTTCAGCTCTGGAGACGCATTAGTTTCAATACTATGGAAGCATAAACATAAATTATTTCCAACAAGTGGAGTTGGACCACAATTCAAATAAAACCAATGAGTGAAAACCAATGAGTGTAAATTTTATTTTCATCTTATTTAATTACTGTCGTTGAACAGCCGAACCAATTTTTGGGCTTACGACTACTAATGTTCAACTCCGTAGCCTTGTCATTTTGAACCCAATCCAGAAGACAAGGGAACTCCTGGTTTAAGTATTGGGAGAAATTTGCCTTCGCGGAGGACTTTTTGATGTAACTAATCCGCATTTGCGTGACATGCAGAGGAAGACCACGAGAACCTCCCACGGTGAGGCTGACGGCAAGGAAACTCTAACCCATGATCCGTCTACCACTGAGGATATTATGGATCCGTCTACCACTGAGGAATACCGACCAGCCATCGCCGGAGGGATCGAACCCCGGTTCTCCTCATACGAAGGCGAAAGCTCTTTCCCCTGAGCCATCGCGGCTCAATCAGTGTAAAATAAACGGTTCTGTTATAAAACAAATTAATCAAGTTAATTTTCCAATTTATATACAAAAAAAATATTAATTTAAACTATATTACGCACAGTGGTAAATTTATTTTTACTACTTAAATTAGTATTGTCCTATTTTTTTAAAACTTGTATATAAGGAGTCATGGTGCGGTAAGTTTGTGAGGGTGGATTAACTAACTGGCCGTCAAAAGCTACTAGTACGTATTAAGACCCATGTAAAACACGGTCAATATAAGTGTAATCAAAAATTCGTTTTTGGAGGTGACTAATCATCCTTTAAATATTTTATTTTGTTTGATAGAGTCAGTCCAGCTAAGAGTTTTAAAAAAATCCTGTTGAACGATATACTTATATGCATACTTTGTATATATATCTGTGCGTGCGTGCGTGCGTGCGTGCGTGTATAATACAAAAATAATAAATACTTTTGTATTAATAAAAGAATTAGAACTCTTTCGGTTTCATAAAATGTCTTTGTTAAAGAGTAAGGGTAAAGATATTCTAGTTTGGGAATTCAAGGCTGAAAACATACCATTGAATAATTAGATTTATATTTCAAAGGAGGAGTTATTTTTAGAATCTTGTCCCTCTTTCACTTCCATATTAAGAAGCAGCAATTGATTTTCGATAATGCGTAGAGTTACAAAGGTATGTACGACTGGAACCTAATTACACCAATCTCTGTAGTATTTAATGCGGGACAGAAGGTTTTCGCATGTCTCTTGCTGAATAACGTGTTCCAATAAACATCTGTCGTAACCATCCGTAGTTTCGTCCACACCCCCTCCTTAGCGGAGTGGGGATGTGAACTGTTATAACCATCAGCATGTCTATAAATAAGTCTTTTAATAACTTATTATGGCTTTTGACTGCATTTCTAAAGATGAATACACCAATGATAACAGGCATGTAGCCCTGTTATTATATATATATATATAAAAAGATG
>NC_092206.1:11614697-11671666 GCF_043381705.1 Parasteatoda tepidariorum
CTTGAAAACAAAAGTTTGGCAACTACACTGTTAAAAATTCCGAGCCACGTAACACCGAAAATTACTATTAATTTGCTGGCAACATAAAATGGAGCCGAACTTTACCATATTTTGTTATTTTCCCTAGCTTCAAATATCAGAATAATATAAATAGGTTTTTTGACGAAACGAAATACCTATTTTCATTATTTCTTTTTTTTTCTTTTATAAAGGCATAGGAAGGTTGCACCACTATTAGGTATTTTTAAAGCGCTCAAATGGAAGCCAAGGTTGCTATTAACCGCAACACAACTATTTACCGTTAGTAGGTTACTTCATGACATACGTCGAACCATTCTATACCGCCAACCAAATTTAAAAAAGTAACATGAAATAAATGGACTTTAATTAATGCAAATAAGAGATTTACCCACCTAAATAAGTAGAAACTTTAAACAACATGCATTAGTCGTTTCGATATACCAAGACTGAGTTGTAAAGAAAATATGGCGTCGTAAACAAACATCGCTCAGTTTACTGTCACAGTCAAAGTTATGTGTTTTTTTGCCAAATTTCGGTGCATTCAGTTGCACCATAGAAGTATTTCCTCGATCATACTTCACAATTCATGGTGCAACTTAATATAAATGATCTTCGTTTAACTAAACTTTAGGATAATGTGAAACTTTGCACCAAATATGCTTACGTTAAAGATTTACCGAGCTTTTTTTACAGTGTAGGCTTGAAATGATAAGTTATTCTCAAAACATCAGTAACGATGATTAGTGTTAGATTTTTAAAATGAAATATTTTTAAAACCTCACTTCAAAAATTCTAACTTATATTTAATATAAACTCAAAGGAAGAAAAGAAAAAATAATTGAAAATACTCAAATTACGTATTGTTCTTTATTTTTAACCTACTATATTTAGCACAGAATTAAACAACAAAGTTTCAATTTTCTCGTTAGGCTCAAAATAATGAAGTTTTCTTAAAATATTTGAAATATTTATGATCAATTCTTTTAAAATGAAATATTTTTAAACTTCAGATTCATAGTAGGTGACATTTTCCTTACCTTCTTGTTGATTGAACATTTCTTTCCGAACTTCAATCCATATTTTTTTTTTTCGAAAACGCGCATGAAAATTCACAAAAAGAAGTGTTCTATGATTAGAAGAAGAAGAAAAAAAAAGCAATACGATGCACGTAAAATAATCGAAATTCTTTGAAATACTTCTCTCTCTCTCTCTATTTTTAATTCAAACTTGTTGAGAACATCGAAATTTCTTCCCCTATACAATTCCTTTCCTTCTCAATTCAAAACTTCCCCAATTCTTTTCTTATCTGCTGATTTCAAAAAGGAATGTCTGTAGTCCAAAAACTTTTTTTTTTGTTGAAATCTAAGATTGCCCTTGCAAAACTAACGTGCAGAATATATTCTTTCCATTTCTTACGATTCAAACCCATGGATTTCGGATTTTTTCTCCTTTTTTATTTTTATTTTTTACATCCATTCTATAGAAACACTAATTTATCGCAAGAGTGCAATTTTAGATCATTTCTTATTCTTCCAACGATTCTGTAACAATCGAAAGAATGAATATATATATATAAATATAAATAATATATATANTCAGTGACACAGAGATATCACGAGACGAAATTTTTTCTACAGTTTGCGTCAATAAAATAGATTAAGTAGTAGTCAAGATGCATATTATCATCCAACTATATTTGCAGGAGATATGTTTTCTCGTGACAATAACGTGACAATAACATATGCAATAACGTGACAATAACATAATATTGATTCAGGTTTATCCTTATTACTGCTCTAGTCTAAGAAGTTATCAAAAATTAACCAAACCTAATCAACTTTCTTTTCCTCAAAGGCTATTAAACATTTAAATTTTTTTTACTCTCCAATATTCATTGCTTATGTACTCCTTCCCAACGGTAAAATTTGAATTTGTATTTTGTAAAATAATTCAATTTACAGTAAATTTGTATTTCGATCAGAAGTTTTCTATGGAAAAAACTCAATCTTTAAAAATTGTAAAGATTTGCCTTTGGTTTAGAATTTTGAAATTTGACAAGCACTTTTGATATTTGACCAATTTACTGGCTAATAATTTGAAGTCCTTAATCCTACTATTGTATATTGAATACTGACATGTTCACTGATGTATAAATATTTTACAGGTATCTATCTGATTTATATTGAATATTTATCAGATTTGCAAGGTATGTCTAATGACAGAACTATTAGTGTCACCAGGGCTGATATAGAAATCCGGGGGCTGTAGGCACAGAACTGTTGGGGCTCCCGCTGGTCGTAACTTTAAGCCACATTTATTAGTTGTTTATTTGCAAAATGCTTTTTAAGTAATTTATAATGTAAGCAAATCATTATACATACTGGAAAATTTGAGCTTAAAATTTTTCAAATTTTGTTAACTCATAATTCTAATAACAATAATTCTTAAGGAAAAACACAAACAAAAATTATTTCTAGCATTTAGAGGGGGGCAGACATTGAGTGATCCCTAGTATAAATCGTATACAAATATCTATAAAATATTTGTTTAATCAGTAGATATAATGGTAAAATATTTGACATACATTAAATAAATATTAGAAAAATATTTTGCGCATTAAATGTGGGTCATTGGTAGCATATTATATCTTATATCATATGATGACATTCGTAAGATATTTTATATCGTCTAAATTATGACGCTATATAATATTCCAAAAAGATGATGGGGGGAATATTATCTTGGAAATTTTCCCAATATTACAAGAATATTGCTAATATATATCGAATCTTACTTCACAAAATTTATATGATCAAAACGTCAGACTTTTCATGCTACTTAAAGAACGCTATTTAATTGTAATAGTGGTGATGATTTTAGTTCATTATACATTGACATTGTGAAGGAATTAATCACTCCATAGATAAATTAAGCATTGCTTTCAGTAGCGAGAACTTCAAAAAAAAATGGTGATAACTAGAAAATTACAAATTAATAAGCAGCATCTCCTTAGATAGAATCCCCTTGAAGAAATTTTGTAATTTAATAACGGTCAGACTAAGGTCAAAACACCCCAGTCCCAAGAATTTTAAAAAGGCGAGTGAATTGTTTTTAACGGAGGAGCACGGGAAGGGGTGATTTATCCATATATAATAAAATCCAAATACCAAGTCAGTTATTAAAGTTAAATTTTAAATAATTTTGACTACAGCTTTATCACCAAAAATATCGGGAGAAATTAATATAACCCTGGAAGATTTTTGTGATTAGAGAAATGAATCAACTTAAATTTAAAAATAAAATGTTGATATTCTAATAGTAGTGACTGTGAATTATTGAGTTACGCAGTTGTATTTAATTATAAAGTTAGCCGTTACATTAATTGATAAGAAAATAATAAAAGCATTTATAATCGCTTTTTTCATAAAATGTCATAAAAATTAAGTATTTGTTTTAATTTAATTAAAATTGGATTAAGAATGATTAAAATAATTAAATTTTTGAAATATATATATATATATACTTTGGCCTTGTATATATTTGGAAAGTATTCCGTAAAATTGTCCCATTGAAAATTACATTACTCCCGATTATGTGCAAGTAAAATGCATAATTTAATGCCAATAAGTACAGTTTTAACAATGATTCTAATATACCTCTCCATTAATGCATGTTTATGTTCAATGCAAAATCGCTTACAATCAGAATACCTTTTAACTTAATGATCTGATTTTAGCATACTAAGAAAGCAAAAGAAGTTCACCTTAAATATCCTGAATTAATTTGAACAGAATACAATTTTAAATTACTTTCTCTGAACATCCTTCAAAATTTGTATTCAAGATACTATAAGTGATTGACACCTTTATAATTTATTTACGATGTATTCCGATATTTTATCCTAAAAAAATTTATGTTTCTTTACGAACGATTCAGATGTTTGATTCTTTAAATATGAAGGATGCACACTTTACGTATACTTTAAATACGACGAATTCGAATTTTTAAATCTTAAAATAAGGAGGATGCATATGAGGATCAAATTTTCCGATTTTCAACTACTGTCTATTGTCTGTCAACTATCTTTTACTGTCAATTTGCGGAGATTTGTCGGAAAAAAATATGCATCTTTAAAAAAAATCCGATTAGTAAGATATACACAGTGTAACGTTAGTGTTTTGTCCATTGAAATAATGATATGAATCTACACATGAAAAAATCAGTTTTTAATTAATGTTGCCCCTGGTAAAAATGTTTGCCTAAAATGTTTAAACAGTCCCAAAGGACTTATCTCCAATTTAATTATTTTTATTTGAAAAACTGGAAAGATTTAATACGTGCACACCGTTACGTTTTGTTTTATTTAATGTTTGCTATCATGATGTACAGTGCACACAAAAAATCGAATCACCCTGAATACATTTCATGTACTAGGACTCAATCAATGGATTAAGTGGTTGATCTTCAAATATGCTAAATAATTAGTACAGATGATATTTTGAGTTACGAAATCAGTCGCAAAAACGTACTTTCTAAGAAAAAACCATGACGATTTTGCCACAGATTTGGATTTCTGACTTAAAATCTAAGGAGTTGCGACAATGTGTGAAAAATGGCACAAAAAGATTGGTCACGATAGCGATCTAAAATTTGGACCTCTTTAGTGTTAATGTTATTTTGAAGTATTTTACCATACCTAGTGAAGTTTTTAAGCAGATCAGATTCAATTAAGCAGATCAGATCAATTCAGAAATCTAAATTCTTCGAAAAAACGGTATGTTTATTCAGAGAAATTAGTCTTTGACTCAGATTTCATAACTTAAAACATCGTCGGCATTAATTAATTATTATATTTGAGGTCACCTTTTCGAAAAATTGATCGAAAGTTACTCATGATGTTTAGTTTTCATTTTCTTTCACGCACTGAACATAAAGTTATAAATTTATAAGAACAATATTACAGTACTTAACCTGCACTGAACTTTTAACCAATGCATGATAGAAAAAATTTAATTGTATTTTTTAAGATTTTAATTTTTAACAAAAGAGCAAAGGAATATGTCCTTCGTTTTCTCGAAATTGTAAGACACAAACCGCATTTAAAAATCAATGTCTGAAAATAATCAGCATCTCATTTACATAAACCGAAACATATTTGTCAGTTATAGCAATGTTTGTTTACAATCAATAATGTAATGGAATCGATTCGAAATTTGAGAAGGAAAGAAAAATGTATGAGATATTTGTGTTTACTGTTTATGTACGTAAAAATGTTTTGTTTAAGTAGTTTCAAATTTGACAATAGCTCACGATCCTTTTCATTGTTAGGATCCTATCCGATTTTGCAGTAATAATGGATTAAGTTCTAACATAACTCGTCATAAATAATATCACATATTCCCTTTTTCGGAAAGTGTCACACTTAGCCCAACCATCAACTGTCACGCTGTATTACTTACTTCAGAAAAAAAACACGCTAGAGATCAAATTTTATTTTCAATTCATGTGTTTCGATGGCAATAATAGTTAGATGTATACTTATTTTGAAGAAAAACCCTGTCAAAATAATTAGAAAATATTTAACCTGCAGGGTGTAAATGATTTAATTTTAAACAAAATGTATGATGCCATTTTTTTCTCTCTCCTCACAATATCTCAAATAGCATTATTTGATAAAATATACATTCCAGCATGACATTATTTGTAGACTGTCCATTAAATTGCTGCAATGTTAAAAGAAAAAAAAAGGAAGTAACAAGTAACTGGATTTTAATGTAATAAAAAGAGAAGAAAATCTTTATGTTTTTATTTACTCTACAAAAATGATAAATCCAATAAGCTACGAAGAGCTGAAAACATTTAATTTAAATTTAACATCAGCATTAAATAGTAGATTCAAACTTTTTTTGTAATAACCATCGTTGAACAGGCCACCAGATTTCTGGGTTTACGACGACTAATGTTCAACATTGTAGCCACGTAATTTTGAACCCAATCCAGAACACAAGGAAACTCCTGGATCAAGTATTGGTTGAAATTTGTCTTCAGGACTTCTTGATGGAACTAACCAGCATTTACGTTACATGGAGAGGTTAAACCACGAAAACCTCCCACGGTCACCCTGATGGCAAGTGGATTCTAACCCATGATCCGTCAACCACTGAGAATATTCTACGTCAGCACTGTGGTCGGTGCAAGCCGGATGCGGAATTCGTATCAACCAGACATCTCTGGGATTCGAACTCGGTTCACCTCCTTGGAAGACGAACACTCTATACCCTGAGCCATCATGGTTGTTATATCAAGTTTGCAGCTATCAAATCCACAGCTTTGTTAATTTTTAACCAAACCCACAAGACAAGGTAACTCTTGCAACAAGCAGTGAGATAAACATGCCTTTGTTGAGAACCTTTTGT
Source organism: Parasteatoda tepidariorum (assembly GCF_043381705.1). NCBI lineage: Eukaryota > Metazoa > Arthropoda > Arachnida > Araneae > Theridiidae > Parasteatoda > Parasteatoda tepidariorum. The sequence continues at coordinate 11,621,135 of NC_092206.1, forward strand.
ATGAAATTAATTCTCATGCATTATGACACACATGTATGAAATTAATTCACATAATTAATTTGCATGGAGAAGAAACTTATGAAAACCTCTCGCGGTTAGCCTTGCCGCAAAGGTTTCGTATAACCGTGGGACCGCACTGTGACTAGGAGCAGTATACTAAATTCAGGGGTGATTGTGAGCTTATGTCAAAATTCCGGAAAATTTCTTAAGTTAAAAAAAAAAGAGAAAAGAAAACAAAAGAAAAAAAAGCAAGTTAAATTGAAAAATTAGAAAAAAACTTAAACAATGTTTTTTTCTTCCTTTTTCTCAATATTTCTTAGTTTACTTAAAATATATTTAAAATTTAACACATACCTATGATGACCTGGAGAAGTAATTAAAATTTACAAATATGTATTTCTTTCTTGACTTTATGATTATAACAACTATTTACTGATAAAAAAATGAATATTAATCATGAATATAAGCTTATAGAGTATCTCTCTGGCTCTCACTTCTTACTAACAAATAAAATAAACTGTGTTTTTAAGTTCCACCTTTGAAAATTTGATTTCCGGTAACTTCTGTGATCCATGATTTTTTGAAACGTCTAGACCAGAGGTCGCCAAAGTGGTCTATATAGACCCCCAGGGGTCTATTTAAGATAAGCGGGGGTCGATCTGAGCCAGGGGGTAGATGGGGGTCGTTCCGAACCGGAAGGGTCGATTGGTCGAAGGATTATCAGTATTTTTCAGATATGTGACAATTAGAAATAAAAGAAGACTTGGAAATATATACAGGTAATCTTCAAAAATTGATCGACGATTTTAAACTGCGTTTTGTTCATTTGGAAAACATTGACATCCCTGTTTGGATTATTCTGCCATTTTCTGCTCAAATTAAAAACGTGGACATCAACCTGCAAGATGAGCTTGCTGAATTATTATGGGGATTTGAAGCAAAGACGCTTTTTAAAAATTTAACAATAAGCAAATTTTGGACAAATATAAATATAATGCAAAAATATGTAAGACTTTACGAAATAGCTCAGCCATTTATGATAGCATTTCCAAGTTCCTATATGGTTGAAGCCGGTTTCAGTCACGTAAATTCAATCTTAACTAAGAACAGAAATAAATTAAATGTGGAGTTTCGAGGGGATTTAAGATTAAAATTGACCAATTTTGAACCCAATATAACGAACCTTGCAAAAAAAAAAACACCATGCACACCCATGTCATTGATTAAGAAACAATAAATCCGTAGTTACTTTACTTTTTATTTCTACTTACTTATAATTACTTATTATTTCATAAATATTAAGGTATTTATATTTCAACATTAATATATTTTTCATAAAACTATTGTTACACTATGTACTATTACTTTAATAAATGTTCAAAATCATAAAATAAATGTACAAACACAGTATCTAATAGAGCTTTATTTTAATTAACAGAAAATTACTTTTATGGGAGTCGATGGAGATTTCGACAAATTATGTAGGGGTCGATGATCAAAAAAGTTTGGCAACCCCTGGTCTAGACATTCAATCTCCGGAAACTTTCGAAATTTCTTGGCGAAAAATCCGGAAATCCGGATTTTTTCCAGAGCACAATCAGCCCTGTAAATTAAACAGGACTCAAACATAGATCAAAATCTGAGTCTCATATATCGACCACTTTTGAACAGGGCATTAATGAGTTAATTTTATTGCATCATAGACTGAAATGAATTACTCCCTAAGTGCCAATTAGCTGGTCAAGAGATCTGATTGGCCAGTGTAAATCCACGTAACATTGCATACAAAATAAGCACATTGCAGAAACAATTTTCATTTAAAAATGAATTCCTACACTTAGCATAAAAAGGGAAATAGTGTCAATAAAAAAATCGTAATTTTATTTTCATTGAAAAACATAGTTTCCGAAACTATTTAATTCTTATTTTCATAATTGAACAATGTACTTGATATTTTCTTCTTAAAACATTTGAGATTCGTTTGAAGAAATTGGTGAATTTTATCGTTCATAACGGTTTGTAACACTTAATTTTGAAGCAAATACATTCATGTAATTACATAAATAATTTATAATGAAAAATATGAATTTATTTAAATTATTAGAAATCAAGAAGGCAAATTTTTCAATGAAGTATAATTACAATAAAATAACTAAAATGTATATTTTGTTTAAACTTCATACAAAACTTACATCTGTTTAGATTTATTTCCATAACAAATATATTGATAAAAATTTTCAGTTTTAAAAATGAAACAAAAGACGCTTATTGCAAAAATGTTTTGTCTTTACTAAAATGTGTAAAAATAATTTTTTTATACTAAGCAATATACTAAGCAATATGAATGATTTTTGTTTGTAAATACTTTACCGCATTCTTATAGTTATGTTTTATTAAAAAAAACATGATTTTAGATTTTAATTTGATTTTGTGGAATAAAATGCATAAAAATAAATAATATTGAATTGCTCTATAATTGCCGTTAATTATTAAAATAAAATTATATATGTTGTGAAATTCCTATTTGTACTACTAAAAGAAACAGATAAAAAAATCATAAATATACGTTTGAATATACAAATTATATAATTTGGTAAAAAGAAAAAAAATGTTTCGAACACAATATTTAATTACGATTTGAGACCCATGCTGCGTCTGTCATCAATAATTGGCAGTTAATTTTAGATCTGAGCTTTTTGATGGTTGGTTTAAGGAAGGTGTATTTGTCATCCATTTCTTCGCATTTAATATCTCTTATATCTAGGACATGTCTTTCCCTTCTTCCAATAGTTTCAACTGGAAAGCAGTGATAGCAGAGATCCGATAGCAAACTCGATCCACGTTAACTCTGCGGACTGCATGACACTAGCGGATTTTGATCGGAGAATAACGTTTAACTCTTGGATTAACACTTATCCATGGATTACCAGGATATAACCCGCGCTGGTGTTCCACAACACTCATTATCAAGGCCGGGATAGCATGGTTGGTAGGGCGATGGACCCATGTTCAAGAGTTCGTGGGTTCTATCCCCGCCAGCCGAAGACTTCCCCTGTAGTAAATGGTGACTGATGCACGTTAAATTTGTCGAGTTGCAAAGTCCTCCATGTTCCCATAACAAATCAATACCTCTGGGATTACTGATCCAGGAGTTTCCTTGTCTTCTGGATTGTTTCAAATTACAAGGCCACGGAGTTAAACATTAGTAGTCGTAAACCCAAGAATTGGGTCAACTGTTTGTTCAACGATGAATATATATATAAAAAAACACCTATTATCAGAGCCACGAGGACTCAGGGGATAGAACGTTCGCCTTTCAATCAGGTGAACAGGGTTTGAATCCTAACCATGACTGGTCGGTACGAATACACATCCGGCTTGCATCGACCACAGTGCTAAAGTGAAATATCCAAAGTGTCATACGGATCATGGGTTAGTGTCCCCTTGCAGTCAGGGGTAGATTCTCGTGGTCTTCCTCTCTATGTAACGCAAATGCTGGTTAGTTTCATCAAAAAGTCCTTTACGAAGGCAAAGTTTCTAAAAATATTTGATCCAGGAGTTCTCTCGTCATCTGGATTGGGTTCAAAAATACAAGGCTGCGGAGTTAACATGAGTAGTAATGCCACTTCAGTGTTAAGATACATTGCAGTAGAAAACACTCGAAAACGAAAATTCGAGTAAAAAGGTTCTTAGTAAAAAATGTTATCTGATTTTTTTTTTTTAATGGAGGAGTCTACACTCAATTTTAACTACTTCAGGATTATTAAATGTAAAAAGGGGCTTCAGAAGAATGTTGCATTCTCATCATCAGAGAGAAGAGTGCTTACTTTTCTCAAAATATCTTTTGACTTTATTTCCGTGAGTTTTAGCAGTTTGTGGGAAGGATGTGAAACCAAATCAGAAGCTCGGAATTGAGAGTTGAGTTGTCATTAACAAGTATAACCTCAGCACGCGAATCTCACATTTCTGAAATAATTTCGCTTCCACACCTTTCCACCCATTTTGAAAAGCCTTTTCTCCAAAAGATCCCCCCGAAATATTCTCTTCTCTCGTGGAATGAATAAACTCGTTGAATGTATTCATGATTTCGAATGTTAACGTTTCATTAAAATGTGTAGGTGTGAACTTCATAGAATATTTTCGTCATGATGTGGAAATGTATGCAATATGAGTCGTCGCAAAACGCATTCGTGGAATAATCAGCTCTTTGGTCAATGGGGATATTTGTGCAAAAAGTGCTTCCACGTATGCTGTACTGCGGTAAAAATGTAAGGATTCCGTGTCAGTATTTTACTGATTTTAAAGTATATACATGCTTAAAGTATTTGTTACGGAACATCAAAATTTCTAAAACATGATTATTAGCCTAATAGAAAATATTACGTTGATCGGGCAAATGCTAAAGCATGGGAAAATTCTACAACTACAAGATCACATTTTCACATTACATTCCGATAGTTTGTAAGTTACAATATATGAGCCGCTCAAAAGCCAATGCGGTTAAGTCCATTTTTTGATATTTTCTGATTTTTGGAAATTTTGATGAAATAAATAATAATCTTCTTAGTTATTAAAGGATTTACTCTTTGGTTACTTTTTTCTAGGTTAGACAGCAATTTTTTTAATAGCTTCTGAATATATTGTATAATAATTTCAGAGGCCATTGTGAATAAGTCCACCTTTTATCAGTATTTTTTTACATAAATTTCTTATCTTTTTCAGCTGCCAAAAGGTATAAGTCCTAAAATTTTTAAGATGCTGTCATTATTTCAATAAATACTTACGTTTTTAATTACACATCCTGTACATAGCTTGTTTTTTTTGCAGAGTTTGCACCTCGATAAAAGACTTAATACACTTTTCTAATTAAATTAATAAACCAAGAATTTTAAAAACTAATGTATTGAAAAACATTAATTTTCTCAATTTTTGTGTTTTGGACTTAACCGCATTGGCTTCTGAGCGACTCATATATCGGTCGACTTCAAATAAATTTGCATTATAATCAGGGGTCTGTTTAGAAAAAGTTTTCGGACCCTTCACAAAATAATTTATCTTTTAATCGAACCCTTCACAAATTTGTTTATCTTCATTATTGTTTTGCTAATCGAATAAATCCTTCAATTGGGGGGGGAGGGAGACTGCTCGAGACAAACTAAGTCTCCCTAAGTTTTAATTACAAATGTAGTACTCTAAGAAAATATTTCTACTTTTACAAAAATCGTGTGTGCATTCTTATTCATATTAAATCATATTTCTTTGTAAATAAATAATTGATCAATTTATATTTATTCCTAAAATTAAGTCATAGAATATTATGCAAATAAAAATAAATTTTTAACAACTTTTTAAATAAAATATTATAAATTTAAGAATTGTTTAAGTTTACGTAATGCGTAACACATTTAAAGTAATACATTACTAAGTTGTGTTATTTAAAATATGTTAATTGAAATTATTAAAGATGTGAGTGATTTTTTTTTTCATGATTCGTCCGAAATGAATATTCTGTGTTGAGCAGTATAGGCTAAATACCAAATATTTGCATATTGCATCTCTAATTTAGTAGCAGCAATTGTTGAGCAGAATCTTGTATCTATTCACAATTTAAAAACTTCTTGAAAAGGTTTTTAGCAATTTTTGCAATCACAGGACCCTATCTGCACAAATTCAGAAAAGAAAGACCCTGGTTGAAAGAATGTGACTTAACGCTTATTTTATATTCACAATTTATGAATAGTTTTTTCACAATTTTACAAAAACAGGACCTTTCACAAAATGCCTGGACAGACCACTGACAATTAATTTTTTAAAAAAATGATATTAAATGTAATTAAAAATTAATTTAAAAATGCATAAAAGTATTAAAATAAACATTTCATTGAAAACTAATTTCAAAAAATTCAATAAAAGTTTTTTTTTTTAAAAATTACAAAAAATTTAATTTTTTTCAAAAATTGCATTGACATAAATGTAATTTATACAAAAAAATTCTATAAATTTTAATTTTAAGAAAATTATAAAAGACTTTTAAAAACAATGAGAATTTTAAATGAATTTCATCAAAATATTTTGAGCAATTTCGTCAAAAGAAAATGTAAAAATTTTATTTAGAAAATTCTAAGCATGACTAATTTTTTAGACTGATAATTTAAAAAAATCTCAAGAAATTTAATTTTTTAAAACCATTAACTGTATTTCTTTTTACAATGTTGCAATAAATAGCCCTGATTTTCGGAGCTCGATTTCTGACCAAACTTTTAAATGTGTGCAATAAAATGTGGTTCAAGTTTGGCATTGATAAAGGTTGCCGTTAACTTAAGCGATATTATGGTTCAGCACCTGATAGAACATTTTACAACCTATTGCAGAATCAGAAAAATATATTTTTCATGTTCGCTTAATTTAAAATGAATAAATATATCGTTAACAAGCATCAGAAAATGCATTTTTAATATTATAGATTCAACATATTCAAAACGAATCTATGGTCAAATTTATATAGACAAAATTAAATTACTTCCATTTAAGTATAGCAAACAAATATTAGCGCATCAAATAAAATTTAAAAAATTCAACCAATATGCCTTGCGGCTAATGAAATTTCTTAAAAGCTTTAAAAATAGTCTTTGCAACTTAAAAAGAAAGTTCAAAGAAGATTTGAAGAAGAGCTAATGTTATCAGTGATGGTGATAACAATGAAATAATATTTTACGATTGAGGGAGTGTTATTAATGCGAATTAGTATCGGTCACATAACACCTTGACATTATCAGGAACAAAACACAGGTGCATATCTGTTGGAAAAAAATAAAAGTTTCTTGCAAGTTCAAACGCCGACAAGAGTCCTCTTTTATTTGGAATCGTTGCCAAAAGTACAAGAATCCTTAACAAGTAGCTGNCATTAACTGTATTTTTTTTTACAATGTTACAATAAATAGCCCTGATTTTCGGAGCTCGATTTCTGACCAAACTTTTCTCATAAAGCAGGTGATGAACATTAACAGTTACACATCACTCAGATTTCAGAACCTAAGAGCAATAAAATGTGGTTCAAGTTTGGCATTGATGAAGGTGGCCGTTAACTTAAACGATATTATGGTTCAGCACCTGATAGAACATTTTACAACCTATCTATGGTCAAATTTATATAGACAAAATTTAATTACTTCCATTTAAGTATAGCAAACAAATATTAGCACATCAAATAAAATTTAAAAAATTCAACCAATATTCCTTGAGGCTAGTGAAATTTCTTAAAAGCTTTAAAAATAGTCTTTGCAACTTAAAAAAGAAAGTTCAAAGAAGATTTGAAGAAGAGCTAATGTTATCAGTGATGGTGATAACAATGAAATAATATTTTACGATTGAGGGAGTGTTATTAATGCGAATTAGTATCGGTCACATAACACCTTGACATTATCAGGAACAAAACACAGGTGCATATCTGTTGGAAAAAAATAAAAGTTTCTTGCAAGTTCAAACGCCGACAAGAGTCCTCTTTTATTTGGAATCGTTGCCAAAAGTACAAGAATCCTTAACAAGTAGCTGATGTCAGCTTCTTTTTTCCCCCATAACACCCCATCCGCAATCAACATTCTTCGGCACTTGGAGAGATTACTCTTTAAAATTTTATCCCTCCGGATACTTGTAAAATGCTACTTCTTCCATTTCTTTCTCCCCCACTAAACACACAGATTTCTTTTAATGCTTCACTACTTTTAAGAACGGTAACGAAAAGAATATTTTAAACGTATTGATGATGAAGTTTTTACTACAATAAGAACAAAACAATACTTTAAGTTCTTTTAAAAAAATTGGACAATTTTTTACTAGTGAATTTTTTTTTAAATTATTATTTAAGTTACAAGAGTAAGATTGAATGATCTATATTCATAACTTTTATTACAATGTTTAACCAATGTCTTCATTTGGCTAAAATTGTGCGATTGACAATACTTATCACCAAAAAAAACAGCAAATGTTTGACAAAAGTTATAAGACATTCTTCACCATAAAAAAATACGGTCAAAAATAACAGGATATGGTAAAATTTAATGTGTTTCAAGCTACTTAAAAATATCAAAATTTTTTTACCGAAGCAATTTGGTAATGGTTTTGGTGAAATTAACAATAAAATATGGTTTTATAAAAAAATAAAATTTGGCAAAATTCCGTAACTTTATCGTCATACCTTAGAGCACAAGCTCCAGAGCTTTTTTAGTTGAGTTAATTAACAAGCATATTAATTAGCAAAACTATCAAACATTTTGACGCCCACTGGCTGAGTGGTAGAGAGCTTCGCGCTCCTATGCCACAGTTCCTGGGTTCGACCCTCCGGCCGGCAAGATTGACTCAGCCTTTCATCCCTTCAGTGGGTCGATAAATGAGTAGCAAGCATGCTTGAGAACGAAACACTGGGGGTTCACGTTCGGGTCAGGTGGTCAGCCGACCAGAACATCTGCTCCTGCACCTCAGAGCCCAAGGTCAAGAAAACTGAGATGAGCACAGTAGGCCTTGGCCCTCTATGGACTGTCAAGCCACTGAGATTAATTTAGCTTATTAAACATTTTAATATTATTAATATGTTTAAGGTCTTAAAATTGGGTTTTACGCCTAACAGTTGATTATAACATCAAAATCTCAGGTATCTCCTTACCCGGGAATTTGAAGTTAGTGTATGCATAAACTGACCATGGGAGATCTGAAACATGTTTTCGGTGAAAATAAAAATGAAAATGAGAAAGACCAGCAGAGAAAAAATGATTCATTGTTAAATTTGGTTATTTTAATCTAATGCGACATATTAATGCAATTTGTTCATAAATGCTATTTTTATTAGAAAAAAATTCCAAAAGCCTTTTGTAAGTTCATAAAAATGACGGAAATATAAAATATTTAACAGATTACAAACCGTCTGAAAATTTAATTGCAGGTTTCAGAAATCTAATCATCTTATCGTGAATTTTTTTTAAAAAATACAACAAAATACAATTTTCTCACGCGATTTTTCGCAAAATTACAAAAACAGAACCTTTTGCAAAAACCCTAGATAAATTCCTGATTCAATTTTTTTTTGACATTAAATATGAAATTTTGTATTTAATAATATCAATAAAATAATTTATCTTCAGCAAGCAATAAAATGTTTTAGATACCTCGTGTTACACGCCACTTTCCCTTAATTTATCTTTACACAAGATCTTCAAAGTACGAAATATGTTCAATAATAATTAAAAACCCAATTGCTTCATAAATTTGTTTTTCTATGCAAGAAAAGCTTCAACACCGTGCATTAATTTTTTAAGTTTTTAAAATGATATGTCCTTATTACAATATTTACAAGACTATATACCCTTTTTTTAACGGTAAAATAAAATGAGGTAAAATTGAATAAACAAGTACGTGATGCTCATAAAGTCCTTCGAGATTTACAATATTTTTAACGCTTACTGGTCAGCAATTTTCGAAATATAATGTCAAAAAAACTTCGTAATTTAAGCTATTTTTAAAAGAATACATTATATTCAGAATAATAGCTTATTTCGATATTGTTTTGAACTTTAATTATGCTATTAAAAATAAGCTATCAGTTTCTAATTTTTCCTTTAGCTTTCGTCATAAAAGTATATTTATACGCTAAATTAACTTGGATGCCACTTATGTAACAAAATGAAAATTCATTGACAATAAAAAATAGATTCAAATATATTTACAAGATCTGTCATTAAATAGTAATTAAAAATCATAAACAAAGAATATGACACAAACTGTAAAATAGAAGCAAAAGAAAATGATTGATAGTAGTCTAGAAGTAGTTTCTGACACTGGAAAGTAATTTGAAATCCTGATTTAATATTGGATGATTTAATTCCCAAATAAGAATTGCAAAAACGAAAGTGGTACAAACATCAGAGATTTAAAAGTTTTGTTAACTTTTTTAATCAATTTTTTGGTTGGAAATAGTAATTATGTTTTCTTTCAATTTAAAATACTTTCACAGGAGCCTATGAATATTTGTTATGTTTAGTTTTGCTTTTAGTAAAAAGAAAATTTCAAATCGAGAATGATAATGATCAAACATTATATTGTTGTACTACAGCTTTATTCTTAAAGTTTTTAAGGAAAAATGGATGTCGCATTTTTTTTTTGGGGGGGGGGGGNTTTGGGGGGGGGGAGAAATTGAGACATGATCGCGCATATTTTTATTCTTACAACCAGTATTTTAATTTGATAAATTAAAAAAGAACATGAATAATTAAAATTTTAGCATAAAAAATATTTTTTCAAGACCATCCTAAAGATTAATTTCAACCTCTTTAAAAGATCGCTTTCAGATCCTAATAAAGGGATCCTTTAAAGATTATAATGAAAAAATTGCTTCAAGATCATCATAAACAAAGATCATTTAAAAACTATCATAAAAAATACTGTTTCTAGATCATCCTAAAGATTTCTTATAAAAACATCATGTAAGAATATCTTTTTAATTTTATCATAAAGTAATATTTTAAGATCATCCTTAAAGAGATCATTTCAATATCATCAATAAAAGTATAGTTTCAAGTAGACCTAGAAATAACCACTAGCCACCCACCATGTCAACCAAAAAAAATTGGGACTTAAATAAAATAAACAAACGGCTACTTTTTTCCATTTATTTATTTTTTTTGAAAATTGGTTAATAATAAAAGTGCATCAATACAGAAAGAAACATTGAATAACAAAATTTTCATTAAGATGTCCAATGTCTCAATTCAAAATTTTGATCTTCCAGAATCCACGTATTTCACATATTTCAAAATTGCAATGTATACATGAAATTTTTTTTGCCTCCCCATATATTCTTAAATAAAGTTCTTTAAAGTCAGTATATTTGACAAAATTTTTTTCTCATAATTATATTATTTTTATTGATGAATTAACATTTTATAGTTGTAGATTATTTGTAATATAATTTTTTTTAATGTATAATTTATTCCAAGCGAAGAGAATAAAATTGGAAAATGATATTTCGTAACCAATTTTTTGAGCCTCGAAACTATGTCCCGAGTAAAAATAAAAGAAGAAACAAAACGAGAGAGTCTTAATTTGGAACAATATTTCTAAACAGAGTAAATAAACCAGTAATTTGATTCATATTTTTAATTAATTGATTTTAATTTTATTCGTATGAGTAGCGCACGAAAGCTTATAGTAAAAACAACCTTTGAATGGATACAATTTCACGAACTGTTGAAAAAAGAAATCTTCCAATTGAAATTAATTAAAAATCCTCTCATTTTGTACATCACATATAAAGTAGAATGGCTGTACAAAATGTGTTTTACTTTAATTAAAAGATTTTAAGTACTTAACCCAATTTTTAGAACTTACTTTTCTTTTCATAATATTTTGTTTGATTTGAATAACTTCAAGTGTGCAAAAAAAATGAAATTTTTTTTTTTAAAAAAAGCGAATAAAATGGCTATTATTTGATGGTAATTGTTGGTAAATAAAGAAAACTAAATTCATTTACGTTGTTTTTACATTCTACAAAATATAAAATACTTAAAATCTAAGCATTATTTTTTTTTTTTAGATTCCGAGCGTAAATATCGTTTTTTGAGAATGCATTTGATAAGTATAGAGAAATGCATGTGGAGTTGAGTTACATTTGACTAAAGAGTTAAAAGAAAAATTTTAATTGTTCTAAAAATATTGTATCAGAGTTGTAACAAAATTAAATATTACGTATGAAGATAATTAGTTTTGGAAATCAGTTTTTGAGTACATAAAAAAGTACATGAAGTTGGTCTGCTAAAGATCTCATGCAGATGAATTTTTTTTTAACTTAAGACTTCACAAAATCATGTTTTTATACTCATGGTTAAAAATAGTGTTACTGACCATAAGTAGATTAAATTGAATTCGCAAAAATTTTTTATTTTCACAACACATGTTTTCTGAGCAGCTTACACCTAATATGTCACTAAGAATTTCAGATAAAATTTAATTTTCAAGGGGAACTTAAAAAAAATTAACTTAGCATGCTCACTAAGCTATTTACGAAAAAAGTACACGTAACTTGTTATTAACTTCTTAATTTGTTTAAAAAAATTCCCTTAAAGCTGATCACTAAATTCTTTATTTACGAAAAAGGTTTACTTAAAATGTTCACTAAGCTATTTACGAAAAAAGTACACGTATCTTGTTATTAACTTCTTAGTTTTTTTCAAAAAAATTCACTTAAAGCTGCTCACTAAATTCTTTTTCTACAAAAAAGGTTAACTTAAAATGTTCACTATGCTATTTACAAAAAAAGTACACGTAACTCGTTATTAACTTCTTAATTTTTTTTAAAAAATTCACTGAATTCATCATTTACGAAAAAGGTTAACTTAAAATGTTCACTATGCTATTTACGAAAAAAGTACACGTAACATGCTATTAACTTCTTAATTTTTTTTTAATTCACTTACAGAGACTCACTAAATTCTTCATTTACGAAAAAGGTTAACTTAAAATGTTCACTAAGCTATTTACGAAAAAAGTACACGTAACTTGCTATTCACTTCTTAATTTTTTTTATAAAAAATGCACTTAAAGCTGCTCACTAAATTCGTCATTTACGAAAAAGGTTAATTTAAAATGTCCACTAAGCTCTTTATTGTTGAAAAAAGTAGATATAACAACAATATTAAATTCTTTATTTACACTAAAAAAGTGAAGGAATAAATAAATAAATATATTTGCTTCATTATTTAGAATGTTTCTCGCTTTATTTACGTAGCATGATTTATTTTTATTTTTTTATATCGTTATAAATTTGTTTTAAAATGTTCGATGCAGATAATAAATTTACTGTGTGAAATAATATAACGATATCGCTTACCTTCAATATTTCCTAAAACCTGAGCCCAAAATAGAGTGATCCATAACGCGATGATCAAAACAATCTTTGTAAGTTCTATATTCCTACAACGAGTTTCCATCTTTGACTCACAGAAATCCCAAACAAACAAACGCAAAAAAAAAAAAACTAAAAATTTTTTCTTCTTTTTTTTAAAAAAAATAATAAAAATCACAACTTAATCATTCTATCTCCATCGTCAAGTAATCCTTTTCACAGTGAGAAATCCGACACCCAATTACAAGAATACAGAGTGTAAAGTTAATAATAAAGTTGTGTCCAGCCGACTGTGTGGGCCGGACGTGAGAAAATATCGTTCTTTATTCGAATCGCTGACGAAATCCTCACTCTCGCAACTCACTCCCAAATGAGGAGCGCGACGGAGTGTGGCCGGATTCAGACTGCCGGATTATTCGGAGAATGAAAACGATGGGGGAAAGAGAGACTTTTCCTTTGGTTGAACGGGAACGAGTTTTCTGTCCGATAGATGTCGCTGTCCTCCAGGTAGAAGATCTCGGTTAGGAAGTACCATGTAGAGGTTTCTACCAGAAGTTTGAATGATCGAATCCTTTGCTGGGATTAAGTAGTGATCCTCGCCAGTTCGAACTTGTGGCTCCTTTTTAGAAGTATTCCAGTGTAGGTGATGGAATGATTAGATGAATGTGATGATACGTAATAGCTTTTCGATGCTATGTGTCGGCGGAATGGGGGGTGGGGGTGGGCGAGTTAGAAAAAGAAAGCGAATATGAAGGAGAATTTGGAAAGCATAATAGGAAGTGTTAATAGTCTTTTCGCTCTAATGGTTAAAGTTTGATCTTTCTCAAAAGTCAATCATAAAGGAATTGAAATATGAAACTTTAAATAGCGATTCGATATTTTTTTTTATTTTAACTGTAAATCATATTTAATTTTTTATCAGTTATTTGGTCATCGCAATCTTTGCGCAATATATAAGAGCTTAACTAAATACAGTTCACTCTCGATATCTCGAACTTTTATAACTCGAAACACTTGTTATGTCGAAAAACTAATTTACATTACATAACCACCTAATGTTAATTGGAATTCCTTGCCTCCCAATGAGGTGACCCGAGTTTAAATCCCAGCGATGGCTAGTCGATACGAACTCCACACTCGACTCGCACAGATTAAAGTACTGACATAATATATCCTCAGAATTGGATGGATCATGGGTTGCAGTCCTCTTGCCGTCAGGCTAACCGTAGGAAGTTTACGTGGTTTCCCTGTCTATGTAACCTCATTACGCTGCATCTTGCATCTGATAGGATCCGTTACAAAAGCTTATTGAGATGATCTTGATCTGTAGTAAGCTGTAGTGAACTTGAAAAATAATAGAAGGTTAAAACATATTGTCACGCAAATAGAATCTAACTAAACTTGAATACACGATATAACACCATTCTCAAATTACAACAAATTTTCTCAACAATGTGGTTCACGTTGCTAATAATATATTTCAAAATTGAAACCATATTTTCGAGTGCAAAGGAAACTAATAATTTTAAAAGCTGCCTTTTTTCAATAACACAAATATTGAAACTGAAAATTTCGGATTATTTGGATCTTTTTGTCAGCAATATTATAGGTTCAAATCCAGTTTTTATTAGCGATCTAAACTATTCAGCGAATGAGTGGATTATTTATTTCCAAAATCTTTGATTCCTGTTTGCAATTTTGAATTTGAAAAAAAAAATTTCTGATTATTCCGGAACACTTTTTAAAATATTTCTTTACAGTAAGCTTAATTATTTGTGTAAATTCGATAATATGGTTTAATCAAACAATCTTCTTACGCTTAACTACGTGATTCTGTGGTTCAATTTGGACGGAAGAGACAGCTATACTATTTCACTTTATTGAAGAAAAGACAGTTAACGTTTAGACAGGAGTTCCCCAATGTATGATCCTGAGAAATTATTTCATAATTTGCTTGAACTTTGATATTTTTTGGAAAATTCATGTTTTACTCTTTCTATGCTTTTGTAAAAGTTTTATATTATTTATGTAAATGAAAGAGAATTCGTCGGGAAGAGTTTTTACCTCAGTATTAGCGTCCTCTTACCACCTTAATAAAATTGCAAAAAAAATTTAATATCCTGACAAAGAAAAAGAAGAAAAAAATTACAACTCATGCTATTTCTTTGCACCTAAGGATCAAGTGTTACTAATTGGTATAATTTAATCCTTGGTACTGCCTTTTTACGTTTAGTACTAATGTTAAACAAAAATTCAAAACTTGAAATAAAAATTTTTTAGAGAAAATATTACATTAAAAATCATTTACTGATGAAGCGATATTTATTTGGTTTACAAATGAAATCATTTACCTTTTTTTTAAAAAATAAATAATAATGCCTATTTTACAATCACAGTAAATAAGTTAATGAAAGGCCAGGATAGCCTGGTCGGTAGGGCGCCGGACCCATGTCCAAGAGTTCGTGGGTTCGATTCCAGCCGGCCGAAGATGGTGACTGATGCACGTTAAATCTGTCGAGGTGCATCAGTCACCAAATCAATACCTCTGGGGGTACTGATCCAGGAGTTTCCTTGTCTTCTGGATTGGTTTAAAATGACAAGGATACGGAGTTGATCATTAGTAGTCATAAACCCAAAAATTGGGTCAGCTGTTCAACGGCAGATATAAAATAAAATAAAATGAATAAACGAAGTGAGGGATAATTTAATAAATGATTTAGTAAATTACTAAACGAATTATGTTACTCATTTAGAGAGGGAATTAGTTGGTGACAATTTAATTAGAAAGCTATTTCGATTGCTATATATATAGTTAGCAAGTTATTTTAAATAAATGTGTCTTTAGATGCAGTATCATTACAATGTTAAACAGGTTTCCTTCAAAATACTCTCTCAATTTTTTTCCCTTTAAAATCCAAGAACCTTTAATTTAATAAACTATTAATACAAAAATAAAACTTAATTCAAAAAGAATCTGATAGAATAACATAAAAAAGGAACAAAAATCCTCCAATAGTACTAAATAATTATTTTCAATATTTATAGAAATATTTTAAAACTGAAAAACACATTCCAATAATTTTCGTATGTAAACGATTTGAAAAAAAATCAAATTAATGCTTAAAGGTCATAATTTTTGATAAACTAATAATGACAATTTACATTTATAATTTAATTTTCTGTGACTATATTTCCAAAATTTAAAATTATATCTGAGTTTTATTATTCCCACATTTTGAAATAATTGCGCATTTTATTTCCAAACAAAATTCCGTATTTCTGAATCAAATTATCATTTACTTTCTCACGAATCTAATTATATGAAATCCAAAAGTGAGTTAGAATATTTTCTGATGAGGTTTCATTCATTTTATGAAAAATAATATACATATAAATGCATATTTTAAAATTTAATTTGGATTTGAATTATTTTAATATTTTGAGTTTTACGTTTATGTTTTAAAATTTACTAACGAAAAAAAAAAAAAAGACGAAAAACACTCAGTTTGGTATTAAATGATTCCAAAATGAAATGCAAGAAAAAGGTTGCTGTTGTTGTTGTCTGCCATTAAGGTAGAAAGGGTGCGATTGTTCTGGTTTTATGTGGCGCCATCTATGGTCAAGAATAAAGCAGTCCGAATTTCTATATTGGAGTGATGGTTAGTTCATGACAGCCTCAATAAATATGATATATAGACTTAATAAAGTTCCAACAATAAATTTCCAAGACTCTATGTTGGAAATTCTTATTGTTACACCAGGAGCAAGCTGTTACTATTACGTGGGATCATCATGAAGTAGTCCCAATTCTCATATCATCATTATCCAACAACAACAAAGCACTTAGCCCCATTTAAGTGATGATTATATATGTTGATTCCAACAAACTGTGATGGAAAATAAAGAAACTATGGGGAGAATACTTGGCAACAATAAATTTCTAAGATGCTGTATAAGTATTGCAAGGACAAACCATCTTGTTGGTATTGCAAGGTATTGCAATACCTTGTTGGTATTGCAAGGACAAATCATCATTCCAACATGGTAATTATGGTTATTCAGGATTATTTCAACTACTGATTTCCAAGATACTATGAAGGTATTCCTTGAAGTTCCAACATGAATAAATTACCAAAGCAAGTTGTTATTTATCTGTTAGGCCACCATATAGTAGTCCGAATCCTTATATTGGGATGATAGTCACCTATGATGGTTACCATCAAAAAATATGACGGAACCCCTAGATGGTTGCCTTCATGATTATGTTCGACCATTATTGGAAAACCATCATGCTTGGCGTGATAGATTTCACGTCGAGCTACAAAAGCGGTTCAGCCCTCCACTCTGCAAAGAACCAAAAATGTGCTAAAATGTCTTCACATTTAGAGCTGTTTTCCACACCGCCGTCAATATCCCCTTTTAGGGTCGTGGTGGCTCGAGGGATAGAGTGCTCGCCTCGCAATAACGTGACCCGGATTCAAATCCCAGCAATGGCTGGTCGATATGAATTCTGCACCCGGATCGCACCGACTACAATTTTAAGTAAAATAACCTCAGTGGTAGATGGATCAGCTGTTAGAGTCCCCTTGCCTTCTGACTAACCATGGGAGATTTTCGTGGTTTTCTTATCCGTGTAATGCAAATACGTTTTAGTTTCATGAAAAAGTCCCCACGACAACAAAGTTTCTCCCAATACTTGATCCCTGTGTTCCCTTGTCTTCTGGATCGGGTTCAAAATTATAAGAATACGAAGATTAACATTTTTAGTGGTAGGCTCGATATTGGTTAGCTGTTAAGCGACGGTTATAAAATTAATAGCCCATTGTGCAGCTCTAGTGCGACGCATATGAAGAACTACTAATGCTTCTTCTCATCAATTTAAATGTATAACTAGAATTAAGGGTAAGTTACGAATAAAATAAAAATTTTACTTTGCCTCTCTTGGATTGAAAATTTATTTTCAGAAAATAAAATAAAAATTTGAACACAAATATTTAAAAAAAAAAGAACTGCTGTATTTGACAAGAATCCCTAGACACAAGAACTTATAGTAAAGGATGCATAAACTTAGAGTCTCAAAAAGACAAATAAATAAATAAATTAAAAACAATCTTTCTCCATAAATGCTTGATTATTACTCTTTAACGTAACAAATATTCTTTTTTACATTGTTTTTAAAAAAATCAATTAGCAGACGATTTTTATGTTGTAACTCTTTTACAAATATAATTAAAAATAAATCGAGAGGAACGAAACTATATTAATATTGAAAAACACAAAACTAATCAGCTTAAGGGAAAATTCTGCTATTTATCTCTAATCATGTTTAAAATAAGGTACTTATGAATTTTTCGAGAACTAATTTATTTTCTAATTCGCTTTAAATCATTTGAACAAATTTAATTGCGTTTTTTGTAAGACTACGACTGATTATGTTAACACAAAGAATTAAAAAAAAAAAAAAAAAAAANAAAAAAAAAAAAAAAAGAAATGTTCAATACCTTTAGGCAAAAGAAGCTTTTAAAGATACTTGTTTTGCAGTCGTCAAATATTTCTAATTTACCTTACAAGCACTTGCACTTTATTGCTTCAAGATTTATAATATTTTAATTAGGCATTAATGTAGGAGGGGTGTTACTTTTCCGCTATTGCTAAAAAATGCTTTATAGTAACCTTCCCGAAAAATAAGCCATAATCCTATGTGCCAACCTTTTTGCTTTTTGCAGGCATTTTTTTCCAGTAATAGAGAAATTTCAAATACATTTGTTAAATTTTGCAACAAAAAAAAAATTAGAAACTTTTTGCTTAATACAAAACTAAACTACATTTGCATATCGCACCGCAGAATGTCTAACGACATATAAAAATCTGATGATGATGTCCCAGTTTTCCGTTGTTGTTGGTGCATTTTTATTGGCCGTAAAATCGCATTGAAGGATCTAGTTTCCCTAATTTAATTATCATATTGGTACAGTTGTCACCAGCTTAAAATTGATATAAGTCATAAAGGTAGTGTTTACCTAAAAATATGTTTGTATCCTTAATTTAAAGGTACCTAATGATTTACCTATTCGCCCTCTAGCAAGGACGATTTTTTCAGGCTTTTATTTGCGAATTTTCATTTAGTTCTATCAGAATCATTGGTAGAGAGAACGCTTTTTTAGCAGCAAATAAGAAGCAAATTTTCCCTAAGTAAAACGCTAAAGAACTTGAAAAGGCTAACATAGGTAAATCATTTGGAAACAAAACGCGTCTAACATTTGAAGAACAATTTCACAATTCGCGATCGCAGCACTCGAGTACGCCCTCTAGCTGGAGCCTGTAAATATCAGACATTAATTTATCACGTTTTCATTTAGTTCCATCAAAATCATTGGCAGAATCAGACGCCATTTTCTTAGCAGCAGATAAAAATAAAAATTTCCCTAAGGAAAAGCCTTGGAACTTGAAAAAACTCTCCAGAATATTGGGATATCTTTCAGACCCAGAACACGCCGAACATTTGAAGAAAAATTTCGCAATAATTTTTTACTTATATTATCAACAAACTTGCAACTCATAACTTCCGATTTCGCTATCGCATACTGTTACAGATGTGTATATTAAGGTAAAATGCATTTCTTCTGTCTTCAATTCATTACAAATTAAAGTGAAGTCAACATTGCTTTCGTCATTCCAGTGAATAAATATGAATTCAGAACATACAGAACTGTAATAGTTATAGAATATTCTTCTTCGTTATAGAATAGTATATACTTTTGTATTCATATAATTCGGAAATCAACAATAAAAAATATCCAAATTACTTGAAATAGTTTCATTTGTGGTGATTCTAAATTAATTTTTATCGTTTTCTTGGTAAGTATTTTTTAGTTTTGAAGGAATAATTTCAACTAGAATTCAGCTATTCTGTTTTTAGGTACATATTCAAATTCATATCAAGATCTTACAGTTATAAAATTTTGCTGTGTAGTATGTTATCTAAAAGTAATGAAGGGATAAACTATGTATCTATTATATGAGAATAAAGATTTCAAACAAAGAACATATCATTTTGGGATTCTCCGGAATTATAAATCAGGTAAGTGCAATGATTTTTACAATAAAAAATTTGCTTGTAGATATTTTTTTTTTCATTTGATGATAGTTTTTTTCATTTGATGACAGAATGCTTTTTACGTCTGATTAAGAATTATAAGAATAAAAAGAGAAACAATATGGAAGTTGTTTTATTTCAATATGAGGAACTTTTGAAATCGTTTTTTTTATCCTAAGAATTCTTTATTTTACGTTTTTTAGTTTATAATTTTTTGATAAAAATTGTTGTTAAAATAATTGTTTTGAAAAATTAAATGGTATAAAATTATGTGCTAATGTATACTTCTTGCATATTCTAATGTTTNAAATAATTTAAAGTTTCGATATCTTTTGAATTTCAAAAATCATCAACCATGCTAAATAGCTAAATTGAAGTTTTCCACTTATTTTCTCCAAACTTTTCTCTATGAGCTATCTCAATAATTTCATTTCACACCTAACAAAGCATACTCTCAGCTCACTTTTACTAATTAAATTCTCAAAATTTCATATACTTCTTCCCGCCTTTCCCATGTCCGTTTTCAGCGTCCTTTGCTCTTTACTTTCCACTGTATCACCCTTAATTGACTCGGTATCTCATTAAGACAATCATTTCTCTTTAAGAATGTGCACAAACGATTTAAAAGCAAAGGAAAAGTGAACAGCTGCAATTTGAATAAAATTATCGTTTGAACTGAGGCAAAAGATATTAAATCGCCGAAGAAGAACTAATCGATCCCAAAGCGAACTGACTCTTTGGTTGTACTGAAACTTTTGATTTGGAGAAATATTGAGATACACAATAATTGCATTCCTTTGAAATATTTATTTGTAAAAATTCTTAGTTTTTTTAAATCAACTATTCATTGACATGTATCAGTAATGAATTATAGAATGATAGTACAGAGCGTTTTATGGGGATTTTTTTATTTATTAGAGTATATTTATTAATTGTTTTAAATATTTTTCGGATTCATCTTATTTGATTTTTGGGGCAAAATATAAATAAAAACTGTGAATTTTCTTTATTTCAATTTAGGTGTAAGTATAAAAAAGACTCGTGTTTTATAATCAATTATGAATTTTATAGAAACTATATTAAAAATAACAATGAAGGACTGATTGTTCATTGGTTAAGGTACTGAACTGTTATTGTGAAGAACCGGGGTTCGATCATCAGAGCTGGCTTGAAGCTGACCCAACTTCAGATTGTTGGGTACTAGCTTATCTGGGAAGTAAAGGTGATCTGTGCACTGTTGGTCCTCCGGCCTACAACGGGCTGTAGCGGGAATGCTTTATTTCAAATTAGTGTGAAAATAAAATAAATAAAAAATAATACATTGAACTAAAAAAAATACTCATAGAAAAATTTCACAAACAGATTAGAGCAAATTTCCTTGTAGCAAAACATATGAAACTTATAATAAATTATGCATCTGCTGTACGTTGAGATATTTCCCGAGATGGAACATGCTTTAATGTTTCAATGTATAATCTCTACACGGTTTAAATAAAATAAACATTGTGGCTAATCTAAATAAACAATCTTTGTTCCCTCATTACTAAAACATTTAAAAATCTTCTATTCGATAATTAGGGAAAATTCAATTGAATAGTTTAATTAATTCAAGTCAAGTCCTGCATAGTGCCTCATCGTGGCGGGGTGGTGTCACTGGGCGGAATGGGCGAAGTACGTCGGGAGTTTAATCTCCTGGTAGGGCCACCCTAGGCGTGAAGGCCATTCCACTATGCCCAGCTAAAGTATGCAGGTGAAGGAGCTGAGTCAGCCTTCTGCCTTTTGGTGCTCCGGTCTTCATTGATCACAGAAGCTGCACTTCTTCCACATCTATGACTTCGGTTTTTAAGGTAAATAAGCTCATTGCTTTTAAGTTATTGAAATTCATATCGAGATCTTACAATTATAAAATTTTATTGTGCGATATACCATCTTAAATTAATGAAGAGATAATCTATGTATATATTATTTGAGAATAAAATTTTGAAACGAAGAACATTTCAATTTGGAATTCTTCGGATTTATAAAGCAGGCAAGTGTTGTGATTTATATAATAATGAAAAATTTACTTGTAAATAATTTTTGTCTAATTTGATGATAATTTTCTGCAGAATGATTTTCTACGCCTGATTAAGAACTTTAAGACTAAAAAAAAAAAACAATATTAAAATTTTTTATTTCAATATAAGGAATTTTTAGAATCGCTTTCTTTTATCGTAAGCATTCTTTATTTTAGGTCTTTTAGTTTATAAATTGATAAAAATTAATGTCAAAAATCTTTTTTGCAAAATTAAATTTTTTAACATTATGTGTTTCTGTATACTTTTTGCATGTCTTAATGTTTGATGTAATATGATTCAGAAAAGTATGGAACATAAATTTTAAATAGACCTTATCAGTAAATTTAATAGAACGATTTTACTGGCATTATGTTTTAACTCTAATAAGAAGATACATATTTCTTTCGGTTTACTTACAAATATTTTTCCGATGTGTTATGGATTTCCCTTTTCTAAAAAAAAAAGAGCAATTCCATTTTTGTGTTCGTTTGAAAATAAGAAGGAATATCAAACATCTTCTTTTTTTTAAATTTAAAAGATACAACAAGGAAGGAACGTTACCAGGCTACACTGAAGAAATCTCAAATGCAACTGATGATCGTGTTGACCTGCTAGCAGTCATTCGTCTCAAATAACAACGCCTCCTACAGGTCGTTGCGTTCGCGAATACTGTTATTATTACGTTTTTGATTTCGTTTGTTTTCTAAATTAAGAGTTTAAGAGGATTGATTTAATTATATTCATTGCCAGCGTAGCGTAATTCTACGTTACATTTTAAGATGAATTTATTTAAATCGGTGTCTGCTCTTATTAATTGTTTTACAATTATTAATTTTTGGTGCAAATTGCATTATAATACTATATTATGAATAACTGTTAAAGAGATTCGTTAAAATGATTTAGAACTTAATTTTTAGCTTCATGCACAAAGTGATAAATGTAGAAATTGTATCTAGTATGTCATAAAGTTCAGAATTTAACTATTATTGCTGCAATTAGTATTGAAAATATTGTTTTTTTTTAATCGTGTCCATGGACAATTAAATGGCCTCTTGTGCCTTCATAACAGCATCCGCAAGCTCCAATACATCATTACTGTAAAGGATCTCACGAAGTTCTGAAGCCAGTGGCACCATACCCAGTTGTAAAACATATGGGGTAAGGGCTGGGCACTCGAGAATGTGATCCGGGGTAAGTTGGACATCGGTGTAACCCCTAGAGAGCGCGTCCCCAGGTGGCGGATAGGGGAATGCCTTCAGTGGGTGGTAGAAGGGAAATAAAATACCATCCGCGGACCAACAGGTAGAAGTCCAACCTTTCGAAACTCTGGCAACCTTCCTTTTCCATGGAGAGTGCAATTTTGATATTTTTTGTTCACCACTAATTATGACAGTATAACAAAAATTAGTAACAATAATTTAGATATTATTGTAATATGTAGTATTATATTATAATATATAACGCGTTTAAGGAAAATACATATGTTTTCTTTTTTTTTAATTTTGCTTCATTTTATTTTTAAACATTTTCTTAAAAAACATTAATATACATATTTTTCTGTGCCACAATAATTTAAAAGAACTTCCATGATGAAAATATTTTAAAGCGATTAAATTCCTTTAATTAGAGTAGTTTCGTAAAAATATTAAAAGATCCTTGCAGGTTAAAACTTAAAAGTTTGTTTGCAATAATTCGTACAAAATCTAGTCACAGCTGTTTAAACATTAGTATACATACTAAATTTAATTTGTTATATTTCATTTCATCATTAAAAAGAAAAAAAATTTAAACCAATTTCGATGATACTACTTTCAAACAAATTATATATTTTTAACTGAATAAATTCTATAATTCTATGTAGTTTAATTTAAATTAGTTCTCCTTTTAAAAGCGAACTTAAATCAATATTAATAAAATCAAAATTAATGACCTATAAAATTAATTAATATTACATCAAAATTTATAAAGGCAATCGAGTTCTACAACATATATTGACAATAATCATTTTAAATTAAAATATTTTGAAATCATTTCAATTGATGAATCGTTAAAAACATTTTTTTTAACTAAATTTTAAATTATTCTGGTTTAGATTTTTTTAAGAAGAAAAAAAAAAACAAAATTCATTCAAAATGATTAATAACTTAAAGTATGAAAGGATGTTTCTCTTTTAAGTAATAAATTTTTACTCGGAAAGTTTTAAATTTGAAATCCTTTGATGTTGCCTGGCAAAAGGAAGTGAAGGATAAAAAACTAGCCAAATTGCTATCGTAATATTTCTTTGATATTCTAAAGAGAGAAAAAATATTCTTACACATATTCAGCAAAAATGTATCAAGGATATATATCAAGTTTTTTTTTTCTGTGGCTACAAATGAAATAAAAATTTAAACTAATAGAAATAGATATTTAAAAAAAAATCGACTGTTTTTCAATGGATTCTTTCGAAAATATTCTCAGCACCAAACTCGGAAGCAAATTATGTTTTGAAGAAAAATAACGAGATTCTAAAGACAAGATGTTATTTTGTTATCTGTATAAAACATACAAAAAAAATTACATTTCTTCGTTTCTTATTAATAAATTTCAATCGAGCTTTTCACGTTAGGATTTCCTTTAATTAAAAAATATGAACTGTATAATCAAAAAAATAAATAATCTTCGAATATTTTATATTTTGATAATATGAAATACAAGCATACAGTCCCTCTCCATATTGCTAGACTCACTATAAGATTCTATGTAAAATTATAATCATCAGGTGATATTATACAGCTTTATTGTATGTACTCGGAAAAAACCAGTTTGCCTTTGTATACGCTCCTGTATCAATTGGTTGATATTGTATTGCAAGACGTTAAAAATAAATACAAATATATAAGTATATAAAAAATCATCTGTATAAAAATCCATTACATGTATGTTTAAATATAAAAGTATTGCCTATAAACTCGTGCAAAACATGTTATAAACCACAGTGCGTCCGATAATTTGATCTAATTATTATAACATACTAATATAATGCTTGATATTATAAATATTCTATATTTATATAATATATCGTATAATTTATCCTATCGTCAAATTTATATAATATATCGTATAATTTATCCTATCGTCAAATGTATATAATATATCGTATAATTTATCCTATCGTCAAATTTATATAATACATCGTATAATTTATCCTATCGTCAAATTTATATTATATATCGTCTAATTTAACCCAATGATACACGAACGTAAACAAGTGCAAACCGCGTAAAAACAATAAAGCTGTATAGTATCACCTGATAATTAAGATTTTACATAGAATCTTAGAATTGTATAGTGCGTCTATTAATTTAGACAGGGACTGTAAAGTTACCGTATTATCTAACTTATCTAAATTTAAAGATACGTTCATGTTTTCAACGAATTGATCTCGAAAATTGCATTAAAACGGATCCAGAAACACTTTTATACTTTGATTTGGCTACCAAATTGAGAAGTAAAAAGCCGAATAAATAGACTACAATAAAGCAGCTAAGTTTGTGCGTACTTGAACATAATTTTCAACAAAATATATTTAGGAACATAAATTGAACAAAATTAAGCTAACGTAGATAAATAAAAAGACCGGTTCAAATGCTTACGAACAGCCGGCCCACCAGGTAAGCACCCCTAGAGGTGTGCGTGTATGATATTTGCTGAAATGGATGGCAGTGCATTTCACAATCCTTAATTCTTTCAGAACGTCGAGCACTTAATTGCATTTCGTTTCCCAGAGTGGTATTTATTTTGCTATAAATTTAACAGCTGATAGTTCTCAAACTAATTATCAGATGTAAATTTTCTTTTATTCCATCCTACGTACTTTATGTAATTTTTTACCTACAGCATCGTAATTTCAAGTTTCTAAGTCTTATAGTATTCGCAAAGCAAAACAAATGTAATAAATGTAGGCTAAAACCTCTAAAAGAACAGTGCTAACGATTAGAGAGACTTATCCAGATTCTAGAGAATCTAGATTCTGGAGAATCTAGAGAGACTATATAACGAAACTATGATGCTTGAAGATATTGATCTGAAACATCATACAGAAATTTAAATTAACTTTTATTTTCACACAAGGGCTGCTTCTAATTCTTAAATTTAAAGCTCATTTTTTTATATTCAATTTCTTATCATTTTTAAAATATATCTCAGCGACTCGTTAAAAATTACCTCGAATTTTTGCTTACGTAAATTTTTTATTTCATTGTGTTTTTAACACATAAAAAATATTTGGTTTTTAAACTTTTAGCTATCAAAAATTTTTCTTCATTTTCTTGATTTCTAAAAACCAATATTCTGTAAGTAAATAATGACAAGTAAGTAAGTAATACAAGATTAAGAACTTTTTTTCTTCCTGTTTTAATATAAACTGTGTTAAATTATTTGTGGAATTGATATACATCGATATTTTACTACCCTTAGAAACAAATGCATCTTTGGTATTTTTCCTGTATAAACTTTAAAAAAAAATAATAACTTCTAAGAATTTTAAAAAAGAGAAACTCAAATTGATATTTTAAGGGTTTCAGAGAATTGAAATATCCTATTCTACTCTCTGGCACTGATTTAGAATACATTTTGAGATAGTTTTGGCTCGTTATCAGAGTATTATTTCAAGATATGAATCTTCTTCAGTTAAAAGATATTTAAAGATATGCTTCTTCTGTTAGAAGTTGCTTATAATCAATATATATGTTCTACAATTTATAAAATCAAAATTTACATGATTACAATT
Organism: Parasteatoda tepidariorum; assembly: GCF_043381705.1. NCBI lineage: Eukaryota > Metazoa > Arthropoda > Arachnida > Araneae > Theridiidae > Parasteatoda > Parasteatoda tepidariorum. The sequence continues at coordinate 11,647,948 of NC_092206.1, forward strand.
TATAAGTTCTGTAATTTCTAACGGAAAATAGATGCGATTTAATAAAAATTTTATAAACATCGTTAACCTAAACTGCACTTTGTAAAAACATTTTAGCGTATCTTTACATGAAAAGTGGAGGCAACAACTTTACACACAGGTGAAGCACAACTTTTGGTTTTTGATCTTTCACTACACCAAAAATCGAAGAATAATTCGAAGTGTACTGAAAACCATAGAATGTTTTATTACACTTATTGGCATAAAGAAGCTGACACCATTTTTTATATTCTGTAACACTAGAAATGGTGGATAGAAATTATACATTTATTTAATACAGTTTACAGAAACTTAAAAAACTAAAATGTAAATATACTTATTACACAACTAAAAACATCTCGTATTCAAATGCAAACAATCTACAGACGATATCTAAAGAGCGCCAACATAGGTGGTTTCGGAAGCAAATGTATTTAATGCATGGTGTGAAAGTGCATGAGCTTGGTGTAGACTCTTATCATTATAAGGGTCTTAGATTTTAATTACATTCTTTAATTTGTACATAAAAGCTTGATTTGGTGTTAATTCGAAATAAAGTGTTCCTTAACTCTTTCATTCCGGTAGGGTCTGAGATTTTGAGTTCCCCTGTTACGGCAGTTTTCAGAAGGAAGGTTTTTCACTTGAACTCGACCACGGTTCCCACCCAGTGAGATAAGTAAAAGGGGTGTAAATGATTCTCCTTTCTCTTCATTGAAACTCAGTCAAGTGGGGAAAAAATGCATGCAGCAACAAATTGTTGGATAAGTTTAAAACACNAGTTAGGGTAGGGATAGCCTGGTCGGTAGGGCGCTGGACCCATGTCCGAGAGTTTGTGGGTTCGAACCCCGCCGGCCGAGAGTTCCTGCGTTGTAAAGTGACTGATGCACGTTAAATCTGTCGAGTTGCAAAAGTCCTCCATGTTCCCATAGCAAATCAATACCTCTGGGGGTACTGGATTGAAGATCGATCGTTCTCTGATTCAGGTCAAAATTACGATCTGTTGATGAATGAATGGATGTATGAATGGGGTCCACCCTATAAACGGGTGGGACGTATGGTGTGGCAGAAGTTGAATTCTTAGCCATAGATGGCGCAACTGAAAAACAATAACAATCGTCAACAACAACAACAACAGTTATCTTCCTCACTACAAAAGAAAAATTCCTGCTTCACTTTTAGATAATTTATACCGCATACTGAAAAAGTGTGAAAAAAGATGCGAAGTGGTTGGCATTAAATTTGATCTTTAGTGACATCAACCATAAGATAGAAGCGTAACAATGAGATATTATTCGCGTAAAAGCCAACAAACTTATTTTTACAATACAAGTTACAGCAGGAAATACTTATTTCGAATGCATACACTCAACGTTTCTTGAATTGAAATTTGTGTTTTTTTTTTATTCCTATTACATCACAGAGAAAAGGTTAAAACAAATTCGAAGTAGACTTAGTAGAAAAGAAGTGAGTAGAAATGAAATATTCTAAAACTTATGAATTTCATTGATTTATGTTAATCTGATGAGTACATTCCCATATTTATTACATAACTAGAAGTACAGCGTGTGTCGGTAGCTGCTCAGTGGCTAAAGAATCGAACTCCGGTCTGTAGGGACCTGGGTTCGCTCTTCGACTCCTCCAAGACCACCCAGGTACATGCGTAATACGTGCTCTTAAAATCTGTGGAGTCGGAAGTTTTGGGGTCGGCCGTTGAGCAGTACCATGTGTACAATATTATGAAGAAAACTTTCGTCCCCTTCAGATCTTTGTCTAAATTGAGGAAGTGATCTCACGAATAAGTGGTGCTGCCTTCTATCTGTAGGTTTTTGAGCTAAGACGCACTTGTGGTGCTCTCTTGTCAAATGAAAGGCGCACTTTCCAGGTTTAATTCACAGAAAACCAATGGCTGGCAAACTTCACTTATCCAAGTGTCATTAGAAAGAACAACAACTTAATTGAAATATAAATAATTTACATCAATTTAATGTAGCTTTCTGTATGTAAGGGAAAAAATGACAATTTCATGTTTCGTTGTAAATATGTTTATTCAAGTGCTGTTGGATACACGATACCTAATAGGGATTTGTCTTTCCGTTCCGTTTGTACAAAAATAAAGTAGAGGGTCTTCCGATGCTGTAAACGTGAGAAGCAAGGATTATCTGAATTTAATCCTTGCTTCGATATCGTGTATTTAACAATCTTGTTATGATTATTCTTGTGCTTAATTAATGGTCAAGGCAAAGGCAAAACGCACCGGAAATTGTAACCCTGTTAAATTCAAATAGAATATATGAATTCTTTTGAATTGAAGCGAAAATAGAAATAACACATCGAGTACAATGATACTGCGTCGTTCAAACTGGTCAACAAAATGCCGACAGTTTACCCACGTGATCGGTGACGGCCAATCAAAACCGAAAGCGGCACAAAGGTCGCAAGGAAAAGAGAAGCGTAAAAAAAACACCAATATTATTATAGACGTCAATGATGATTAATTTTGGTAATTGTTATAAATTGAAATAAAGTAATAAGCTATGTACTAAAAGACAAAATTAATGAAGAAATTGTACAAATTTCTTTAGGGGGGGGGGTGTAAAAATCAGCAAACTATTATTGACGTCAGTAATGCGTAAATAATTTTGCCAATAGGAACTAATTGAAATTAAAAATATATGCCATGAACTAAATAGTAAAATAAAAGCTAAAAAAATGTTTTGATCGCCTAATGGGATACCTTCAAATGACGTAGTGTGGGTATCTGGATCCTGATTGGTTGTTGAATCGAGGCATTTTTTTTCGTTAGCAGCTGTTTTTTCCATTATATTTCGAGTAAGCCACGCCCGACAAGCATCAATTCTTTTAAATGATGCATTCTATATTGTTATACAAAGATTATTTTACAAAGATTTCTATTGTTTCACTATATATTTCTTACTTAACACAAAGACCGGTACGAAGCCATGCAGAACATAAACAAACTATTTATACATCGAAGTTGCCAGGTACACAATACAAAAATATATCACGGCTACAATAAAGTACAGTCCGCAAAAAAAAAAAGAAANGTGTATTTAACAATCTTGTTATGATTATTCTTGTGCTTAATTAATGGTCAAGGCAAAGGCAAAACGCACCGGAAATTGTAACCCTGTTAAATTCAAATAGAATATATGAATTCTTTTGAATTGAAGCGAAAATAGAAATAACACATCGAGTACAATGATACTGCGTCGTTCAAACTGGTCAACAAAATGCCGACAGTTTACCCACGTGATCGGTGACGGCCAATCAAAACCGAAAGCGGCACAAAGGTCGCAAGGAAAAGAGAAGCGTAAAAAAAACACCAATATTATTATAGACGTCAATGATTAATTTTGGTAATTGTTATAAATTGAAATAAAGTAATAAGCTATGTACTAAAAGACAAAATTAATGAAGAAATTGTACAAATTTCTTTAGGGGGGGGGGTGTAAAAATCAGCAAACTATTATTGACGTCAGTAATGCGTAAATAATTTTGCCAATAGGAACTAATTGAAATTAAAAATATATGCCATGAACTAAATAGTAAAATAAAAGCTAAAAAAATGTTTTGATCGCCTAATGGGATACCTTCAAGTGACGTAGTGTGGGTATCTGGATCCTGATTGGTTGTTGAATCGAGGCATTTTTTTTCGTTAGCAGCTGTTTTTTCCATTATATTTCGAATAAGCCACGCCCGACAAGCATCAATTCTTTTAAATGATGCATTCTATATTGTTATACAAAGATTATTTTACAAAGATTTCTATTGTTTCACTATATATTTCTTACTTAACACAAAGACCGGTACGAAGCCATGCAGAACATAAACAAACTATTTATGCATCGAAGTTGCCAGGTACACAATACAAAAATATATCACGGCTGCAATAAAGTACATAAACAAAAATTAAATATAAGTTAAATAAAAATGTAGAAGAGAAAGAATTATATTTTAATAAATTTGATGAGTGATATGGCATTGTGTTTCTTCTCGTTAATTAACACTTTGCATTATTTGGAGAAACTTAGCCCAACTTCAACAAGCCGTTTTGCTTATAAACGATCAGCTGAGGCAGACGTCATGGATCACATGTGTGGGTATTTTTGGTCTCCTTCTTCTCGAAGTGCAAGTACCCAATTACGATTACTGGTTACCCATTGGCCAAATGCTTTCTCTTTCTAGATAGACTCCGCAACATTTCAAGTCATGGGTTGCAAAAACTTTCTCAAATAGTCGTTTGTCCTGCCTATGTACGTGTTTCAAGACGTCACAAAATACTTTTCCTTCTTCAGTATTCATATTTATATTCACATCATCGTCAACACAGCAATTATACGTTAATAATAGAAGGAATATAAAAAATACTTTAAATTATTATTACACAAATACATTAAAAATGCCTGTTAGTGAAAATAGAGAAAAAAACAGCAGCGGTCGCCTTAGCAACACATGCACTGACGACGCATGCGCACTGTTTACTATTACTCTTGAACACAGTTGAAAAGTGTGTGGATGCCATCAAATCCAAACTTAAGACTCATTTTGCCAATGGATAATTAATGAAGAAAATGTACTTATTCGTAACGGGATATCGAAAACAGTCGCCGTACAATTAATGACACCAATGATACTTAATTTTGGTAACGGTTACTACCGGGATAAAAGAAAAATTAGATAAAATCATTAAAATATCAGTTCAGATAATCATTCATTTAATAACGCACAATGCAATAATACAAACTGACGAAAACTTTTAACTGATTAGATGCTCTAAAGCAGTGTCTCCCAAAGTTTGGTACGCGTACCCCCTGGGGTACGGGAACTGTTTAGCGGGCTACGCGTTCTTATGCGAAATATCTTGCAACAAGCGATTATTTCAAAAAATTTTATTTAAAAACAAAGCTAGCCATGAAATTTATGATTACGTATTTTTCCATTGGCTATTTTTTGCAGAGTTAGCAGTTAATAATTAATGGTGACAACAGCCAGTTGTGACTTTAACTTTTTCGCAATTTTTTTATATTAAAAGATGCATTCATTTTTTTATTAGTGGTACACAGCGTTACGAAAAATTTAGAAAGGGTACACAAATGTCATAAGTTTGGGAAACATTGCTCCAAGGTATCATCAAAAATTATCTAATTACTAAATTTTGATTTATATTATAAAACAATATTTTATTTTTAATTTTACCAAACTAATTACCAAAGCGCTCCAGCAAAAATTACCATGCTTTTTGGTGTTTCCATAGAGCCATGAAATACGAGAAATTTTACTATATTCTGGTCTTTTTGACCACAATTTTTTCTCGGAGTATAAATGAAGTAATCATCATAAATAGCATAAAAACGAGGTATGAATCTCAATGAAATATAAAAACTATCGTTTCAGTTTTGCATTATAATTACTTATATTTGTAGTTCTAAATTCGTAAAACTTAAAAACAATTGCCCTAAAAGATTTAATTGAAAGACTAAAGCAACATAGATTCAATTTGCTCATATCCTTTTAAACATATTATTTGGCAAAGTGAATAAGCTTAACTAGCAATATAACTGAAATTAATTCATACTTTTACCTTTTTCCGGGAATGTAGAAAAATCGACTACCTCATTAAAATGTCTGAAAGAACAAATTGCTTTCTGTCTCAAAAGTTGCTGAAATATTACTTTTGAGGTTTTAATATAAATTCTTCAGTCACAGAATGTATCGCAACCCTTTTATATAAAATGCCTGCTGCGAAAAATATCAAATTCTCCCTCTGTTTTTTTGTGTGTGTTTTCTATTCTATTATACTAAACAGGGCTAAGAAATTGTCGTTTAGAACATGCTTCATAGAAAAACTAATCATTTTATATTGATAGCTCATAAAATTAATATTCTTCCACAAATGTACGGATGGATTTTTAATATATTTCCTTCAATATAACGCTGTTTGTACAAAAAATATAACGAGTTTAGGATTATACTTCTTTAAAACATGTTTTATTAAATTTCGCTAGAACTATTTGGATCGTATTAAATTGTAATATTGTTTAAACGTATTGCAGCTTTTATCTGGTGCTAAATTGATCTCTATTATTGTATTTCTTAGTCTTAAATACTTTTTTTAAATTGAAATATGGTTCAATTTACACCTTATTGTGGTTTTAGCAAATTTGCACCGTATTATATATCAGGTTCAATTGATATTTTGTCCTAGACAAATCTTTTTAATACTTTGAATTAAGATTTTTTTTCAAGTTTAAGTTTCTTCAGAATCAACATTTAAGACTGTAAAAAAATATCTTTTAAAATTGAACAAACATTAACATTTTTACAAGCATCAACCTTACTCTTGCTTTTGTACAGCTTTCTAGAATTGCTTTCCATAATATAACATGGGATCAACTTGCTGAAAGGATTTACAAATTATGGAAAATGCTCTTTCAATGAAAATGAGTGTTTCTTGTACATTTTTAACTGAAAATAATGAATCTTTAATAATATTTTGCTTAACGGGCAACATTTTCTCAAAAATCCACAATTCAGCTTGGCTACTTTACGTCTTTGGAGCTGTATATAATAAACAAAGTACAGGTAAAAGAAAGGCGTTTTTATTAACAGTATACATCAACTTGGTTAAAAATTTTGCAACATGAGTCTTACCTACCTATTCGATACACTTCACATGACACAGCTCTATACATGATACTCGATACAGCTCTAGATACATTTCACTGAAAAAAAAGTATGGTCAAAACTACCAGAGTATTGCAAAATTTACCATTTTTTTGGATATATGGTAACGCCTAAAATCTCGGTACTTTTCACCAAAATGCTTTGGTAATGATTTTGGTAATATTAACAATAAATATGGTTATTTAATATGAGATAAAACATAGTGAATGTGGCTAAATTTAGTATTTTAATCATGATTCTTTAGAGCTTGGCATAAAAACCGTTTAGTTGGTTAAATTCACTTCTGTGTTTTCCTATTCTGTGTTTTTTACAGCATGTGTGGTGATAAGAACCCCCGTGGCAGAACTGCGGTGACACGGCGACATTGTCGCAGAACGTTACAGAGTTTTTGCAGAAAGATTTTTCATTTGGGAGGAGGAAATTTTGGTGTTCTTTTCTGCGTGATTTTTCGAAAAATGCTTTTTTTTCTGCAGAATTTTTTTCAAAGATGTCTTTCTTGCCGCGCATCAGAGAGAAAAGAAATAATCGTGATTTTTCTATTCTTATTTGGGATTTTTAAAAAAAAAACCGTAGTGACTGGCTTCAGTTGGAACTTAAAATTAATAATATAAAATAAAAAAATTCAGATATAGCGAAAGTTTGAAAGACAGCTCTAGAAATTACGTTCTTTCTTTCATTTTTTTTTCTTTTGAGAACAACATACTGCACGGATTTTACGATTTTTAATTTTTGTACGAATTTTAATTTACTATAGTTCAATTTATTTACTATTGTTTAATTTATTTACTATCGTTTAATTTACTTACGAATTTTAATTTGTGTAATGTCTTATAAAATTTGAAAGAGGAAATAATTAGCGCACTTTTCCGTCTGCAAAATGCGACAAAGGGCCTATAATATTAGAAATAAAAAATATTATTTTTACAAATGAAAATTTTTATATATATTTATTATATACTGTAAACATTAAATTTGTAATTGTTATAACTGAAAGGATCTTAAAGAAATATATTAACGCTAGGAAGTTTGTCGCAGATAGCCTGAAAAAATTCTGCCACAAGGATAAAAACTATAATTTCTAAAACCAAAATTTCCGGGTAACCGTCACTATATGACCACCACTATGAAAGAGCATGACTGAAGAGTCTGAAAATAAATAGTATATTTTTTTTTAATTTAATATCACAAAAATTTTAAATTCGAAAAATAAAGAATTTTGCTACACTCGTACCTTTTCTCCTCTAAAAACCAACTAAGCATTGTTATCGGTTGATATCGGTTTCCTGAACGAGACAAACTATATAAAAAGGTCAATTTGAACCATATTTATGCTCCGATTGAACTGTAGTTTCATGTAATCGATTTTAAGAAGTCCGGAAATATTTCAGCTTTGTATCATATTACGGTCACAACTAATTTTATCGACACTGTTATGGTTCATCGCGTTTTAAAATTTCTTACAGTATAGTGCTAAAAATTTCCAACCGGTGTAACATTCAAAAATTTTTACAGTGCAGCGGCAGTCAAAATTTCTAACGCAGTAGTGAAATAATTTTAATGAATTTTGTAAAACAGTAATTTTAACATGGGTTTTTTATTTTTCTAAGATTTGTATTATATATATATATATATATATTCTTAAANAATATACTTTTCAATTTTAATTTATATTTTTTTCTTTTTTTTCAAAATGTAGAGAGAACATGAAAGAAATTACAGAACAATAAAGAAGGGAAAAAGAAAAATAATAATAGAAGTAATAAAATCCAGGTAAGAAATATAAATAAAAATAAATATATAATACATATTTATTTTATTTATAATTTTTTAATATTTATAAATAAATATATATTTTTTACCCGGATTTTATTACTTTTATATTATAATTTTTCTTTTTCTCTTTTTCACTGTTCTGTAATTTTTTCCATGTTTTCTCTACATTTTGAACATATATACATATATATAGTGGTAGATACAAAAAACGTTTTATTTAATTTAATTTCCAATTAATTAAACGAAAATAAAGATTTTTGCAATGTTAAGATTTGTTTGCTTAATTTAATATTTACTAAGAATGTTCGGAAAAAAGGATCCATTGCATAATTAATTGCATACACTAAGAATATCAAATATATCTTAGCGTTTCAACAAACACTTCAACTGCAGAAAAAACTTACATTCCCAAAACAGAAATTCCCTTCAAATAGAACATAGAAAATTAGAAAATGGAAAATTCAATTATCGACTGCGAATTCTTGGAGCATATTTAAAAAGAAGTTTTTTTTTTCTAAAGACTTATTAAAGAAAATTATTACTTGAAAAAAAATTCCTCAAATATAAGTTCTGAAACTAATAAATGAAAGGATTTTATAAATCTTTTTTTTTTAATTAGAAAAATACCTTCACTGCAATTTATTTTCGACAAGAAGAAACAATAATAATGTTCAAAATAAAGATAGGAAATAGTTTTTATTTAAGGAAAAGAAGTAGTTTTGGTACTTAGTATCATTTTTCACAAGAATTATGTTTATTATTTTCATTATACTGAAATGAAACACTAAAATGAAATTCGTAAAAGTTTATTAAAACCACTATAAGGGTTGCTGAATCAGTTTAATCATCAGTTTAATCATATCAGTGAGTATTAAAACTTATTTTTTACATGCTCATGCGAATTTATTTTAAACTCCATTGAATGTACTTTCTTCTTCGTTTTTAATTAAATAGATAAACGAATATACATTTTTTTTTAAACCATAACCTTCATAATTAAAGTGTTTATTCAATGAAATGCGAAGACTTAAATAAGACAGTTTAATTTATAGGAAAATAAGGGTATTTGCTCCCTTAAATCAATATTTTCGGAACATATTCTAATTCTATGCAAACACAAAAATGTTTATTTTTTGTTTAAGAATAAAATTAGGAAATCAGCACTTGATTTGTTTATTAAATATACTTTCATAACACTCAAAATCTTAAGTTTTCAGAAACTCGAGAATACTAATTAAAAGATGGATAAATCTTGAAAATTTCTATTGTTCTTAATTTTAAAAGCATTATCTAATTAACTTTGTTAATGAACTTTACGAATAAGCAATTAAGAATTGCGTATGGTAATTTTCGTCCAGATTCATTTAAAAATTGTTATTTTACCCTAAACTTTATAAATTTACTTGATTTGTGCAGAACATTTATTATTAAATAAAGGCAAGGTTAGATTTCATTTACATTTCTATGAGCTTGAATCTCAGCAGTTCACATTTGTTTCATTTGAATATTTCATTATTTTTGTGCTTTTGTACAAAAAAATATTTGGTCGCATCTCAATACTCAATAATTCTATCCCAATTAAATTAGAACTGTAAAAAGTAACATAGCCAGTTTAATTCAAGCGCTTTGTAACTGTAACAGCTTTTCAAGTGTTAACTGTATTGCGAAAAGTTTATCTATATGGAAGTAAAAATAGGTTGCTATATGAAATAAATATTGACATATAAAATTTCTAGATTAACTAATGCTATGAATTTGCCTTCGATGATTAGCATGCGATGATAGATATGGTAATAAAACAGTTAACCTTAATCCGTCTGAGAAACACTTGTGTCATTCTGTCATAGTATTTCTTGTAAGAGAAGCTACACTGTAATCTGGAAATCAAAAAGTCTGGAAGCCTTCTGAGCATCTCTTGGATTGCATGGGACTCTCTATAGCAATCCTCTCTCCTAGTCTTCGACTTCCTTTCAGTCAACGAACTCGTAGATCTTGTCTGACTCCGTCACACAGAGAGGATAAGCAACAACGACACACTGTAATCTAAGTAGGCTGAGAACAGTTTTAACTTGCCATTGCCCAAAGTCGCAAAAATTTCACCGTCACACAGGGAGGATCAGCAACAACGACACACTGTAATCTAAGTAGGCTGAGAACAGTTTTAACTTGCCATTGCCCAAAATCGCAAAAATTTCACCGTCACACAAAGAGGATAAGCAACAACGACACACTGTAATCTAAGTAGGCTGAGAACAGTTTTAACTTGCCATTGCCCAAAATCGCAAAAATTTTCAAAAATAACATGAAAAAAAATTTTACAAAAAGTTCGTTTCCATTAGTGGTAATATACAATTAGATTTTTTAAGCATTATTTTTTTGAAATTAAAATTCTTATAAGTACCGAACTTTTATAAAACTGGCACAGTAAGTACGTACAGAACCCGTTATCCGGAAATCAGAAAACCGGAAGATCAAAAAACCGGAGCGAAATTCAATAAATTTTCCAGCCATTTTTTTTTTTCAAAAAAATGCGTTTTTCCGCATAAGATTTCAGGATTTTTCGTTCTTTTTTTAAAGATGTTTGTTTACCTTGCCATCATTTTGGAAATAATCATTAGAGTATAACTTAATCGTTTTTTTCTTCTTTTTAAGATTATTTCCAAATATTTTCTTCTTTTTTAGTTGGGTTTAACAATAAAAAAACTGCTTTTTGTAGAGATTCAGAAAACCGGAAAAATCAGTTATCCGGAATAGCGATGGTCCCGATCGTTCCGAATAATCGGTTCCCTACTTTTTTTGCTTTTTTTTCGTAAAATTTATTGCGATAATTGGCAATATTAAAAGCTTCAACAACTTCCCCAGCACTTCTCAAAAGTATTATATATTTTGTTTATTTATTCATGTAATATATTGCGATAATAAAGACTAAATTATCAGGAGTGTAACCCATAAACGAGCAATGACAATGAAATTAACTTGTGCCACTTGCTAAAATTTGCCAAATTCGCAGTTTTGCATTCATACGAAAAGTTTCACTTGAAACAAGTAGACGAAAACAATAAGCGTCACGAGCAGGTGGGGGCAATATTAGAAGCTTCAACAATTTTCCCCAGCACTTCTCTCAAAATAGCTTCCCAAAATAAAATTCAAATTCACTCCTTTCCTTCTCCAAACGTTTCCACCTAACATCTTTCTTACACTGCAACATTTAATGCATACAACCTTCTTACATACAATGCATGAATTTTTTTCCCTTTTTCACCTACCCTAGCAATTTTTCCCTTCTCCTTTAAAAGTGACTCCTTATCTAATGTTTGTCTAGTCGGGAGCTGCTCTAAATGGCGTAGTAAAAATGGCGAAAACTCCCGAAGAAAAGGGAGCAAAAAAATGCATCCATATATATATGCAGCCACACAATCCATCTGAAGCCGTGGGAAGGAGACGTCAGTATTATGCAAGACTAATGCTCCATCACTGTAAATGATGACTGAGGATGGCTCCTCTGCCTCCCCAACCACTGACTGCTGTGATCCACATTTCCTTCGAAGAAAGCTTCCAAGGAAAAGAATAAAATAGACAGCGTGGTTATGGGCATCTCTTGAACTAGAGTAATGCGCATTTCATTGTCTTGAAATTAGAAAATCAGTATGTTCAGTCACTCCCTTGGAAATTAAAATTCATTTATCACCAAGAAAAGCATCGTTTTATGTTTGGAGAGGGTATAAATTCACCCCTGTGGTTAATGTTCAGTTTATTTTGTTTTTATTTTATAAAAATGGGTGATATTAAAACGCAGTTGGGATTCCATTCATAACAACTTGGGATTCCATAAATGAAATTCGAAATGAAGAAATTGAGGAACGTTTTAGATTTAGTTTTTACTGACCCCGATTCTCAACGGGTGTGCTGATGCACTGTAGGACATCTCGGAACTTGGCGAGATATATCAGAGACGAGTGAGAATTATTATTATTTTGTTACAAACTTGTTTACAATGTAACATTTTGATTTCGCGCTTTTGAAGAAGTGACATATATTTGCTTTATTTTTTTAACGCTTACCACAATTTATGAAAACTTTAAATTACTGTGCTACACTCGCTGGCCCAATTATTCGCACTACAAGATTTTATGTAAAATCTTTAATCATCAGGTGATATTATACAGCTTTATTGTTTCTACGAGACAGAAACCTTGTTTACGTTCGCGTATCAAATGGTTAACATTGTAATGCAATACGTTAAAAATAAATACAAATAGGAAGTATATAGAAAATCTCCTGAATAAAAACCCATTACATGTATGTTTAAACATAAAACTATTGCATACAAACTCGTACAAAACATCTACCGTAAACCGGGGCGAGTCTACCCATTTTAGTTTTATTTAATTTTCACTATTTTAAATTGCAAATAAAAAATTTTTTACCGACGGAGGACTTAGTTTAGACTCTAAGGAAGATGGCGCTGTAGTAGTTTGATCCGTTTTTGTTTATTTGGTGTCTTTTTAACCGACCTGTTCAAACGTCTTTTGAGAGATTTGTATTGAAAATCAGCAAACTTTTAGTTGGTGCTCCGTAAGTATATTATTATTATTACTATTTTCACTTTGGTTAAGTGATAAACTTATCTAAGACTAAGATTACATTAATTTTATATAAAAAAAAACAAAAAGAATGTAAGTTTTGCTGTTGTAAACAAAAAGCCAGAATTCGCGGGGCGAGTCTACCCATTCGTATTTAGTTTTAATAAAGCATAATAATATAATTTAGAACTTTGTTTATATTAAAATTAAGTCATTTTAAATGAATTTGAGTATATTATTTTAATTCTGCATTGATAAATTTATCATTAATAAGAAAATTTATAGGTTAAATATAAATGTAAATATAAAATATGTTTATTTTACCTATTTTTTCAATTTTTATATTACAAAATTAACTTTTTTTATTTAATGCAAGTTAAATAAATTATTATTTATAAATTATTATTACCTCCCAAAAGAATGGGAAAAGGATTTTTCATGATTCCCAATGTTTGAATTTCGATTTTGTTAATAATCTTTAATTATTATTATTTATTAATTATTTAATTGTAAATTTATATTAATTTTAATTTATTTTTATCAACAATAATCAGAAAAAAATGTTATTTTATAATGTTAATGATTATAAAAACAAAACTGTGATCAAAATGTGATAATCGATCAAATACTCAATTTGTGTTATTTTATGAATAAAAAAATGGAATATATAATAAAGTTATGAATTTTACTTCATAAATATCCTATATAGTAACTAAAATAACAATTTAATAGTAAAATTTGATTATTTACAATGTTAACATTCATTTTAGTAGAATGGGTAGACTCGCCCCATACGAGAGATTTGTCAGCAGTTCTATAAAAATATACAGTAACAGCGTAACTGTTAATATTTTCTAAAATCGATTTCACAGCTTTAAAGAGGGATAAATAGCGGTTCCGAAACACCTATTAAAAGCCTTTTTTCTTTTATATTCACAAAAGTTTGACCACTTGAAAGTTGATAAACTGAAAAAATGGGTAGACTCGCCCCGGTTTACGGTAATTATTAAAAAACTGCATTGTGTCTAATAATTTGGTTTAATTATTATAATATACTAATATAATACCTGATATAATATATATTCTACATTTATATAATATATAGTCTAATTTATCCAATCGTTGAATTTATATTATATATCGTCTAATTTAACCAATTGATACACTAACGTAAACAAGTGCAAACCGCGTAAAAAACAATAAAGCTGTATTAGTATCACCTGATAATTAAGATTTTACATAGAATTTTACAGTGCGTCCAATAATTTGGCTAGGGACTGCATAACTAAAAAAAGATGTTACTCTCTGAATGACTTTTTACCTAGTGGTCAGAGTGACACGAACTAAAATGCTTTTATATTTTCAAGAGCCCACCTAACATGTTTAAATTAGTTCATGCAAGTAAACACAATCAGACACAATAAAGTTTTTTCTCTGAATAATTACGTTATATATTTTATCTTGTAGCAATTAAAATTACTTTTATTTTATTTTTAAAAAAATGAAAACGAGCTTATGATTTCATTTATAGCATTACGGGCATCCACAAATGAAAATCAAAATACGGGAGAGAGGGACTAGAATGGACATTTTGAATAACGTTTTTATTTATTAGTCAAATTTCTTCTTTGAGAAGTCGTAAATTGGCAACATTGAAACACAGTGCGGAAAAAAACGGAACACTCTGAATAACGTTTGATGTAATGATTGGATCTTCACGTTCTAGGACTTAATGGTTCGAGGAGGGGACCTCAATTATGCTGATTAATTAGTGATGAGGATATTTTATGTTACAAAATCTGGCGCAAAAGTGGACTTTCTCTAAATAACGCGCCTTTTTTTAAAAAAAACGGATTCGGATTTCCGACCCCCAAAATATAAGGGGTAACTGTAATCTGGAAATAGAGTCCCTATAGTTTTTTTAGGAGAGGGATCTTAAGTTTGGACCCCCTCAATGTTTTTATATTTTTCAGTGTAAAATTACATCGTTAAAAGGATGTAAAAAAATGTATACCTTACAGTTCAAATTTTTTTCGACCATTATTAATTGAAACTATTATAATACGAAAAACATTATATATTTAATAAAAGATATTTTTAGAATGGAATTATCTTTTAACAAAAAAACTTTATAATTATGTATACAAATTTTACAATTCGCTTAAAAAATTATGGAGATGTAGCGAAATAAGCAAAAAATAACATTTACATGAAGGTGTTCAAACCTTTGGATTACTCTCCAGACCAAATTATAAAAAAATAGAATATGTGCCGCGGTATGTTAATTCAGAGAAATTAGATTTAGATGTTTTATTTCCTTCCTTAAAATATCTCTTGCACTAATTATGATAGTCGATTTATGATAGTTTTCGGGGACATCTGTTGCAACCTTGTTGCAAGTTATTTTTTATTTTATTTTCTTAAAAATGTTTTAATAAATTTATAATACACTCTATAACAAAAAAATCGACGCACTAAGAAGGAGCTGTCCGATTGAAACGAAAATTGGTGGATAGGAAGACAATGTACAGAATAGTAAATGATTAAAATTTCAGAACAATTGAATAATTTATTGCAGAGTTACAGTAACAAGTTCAAGAAGGTGTTGACCCGCCTCTACCCTAGATGCAAGCTGCCACACGGCGTGGCATAGACCGATAAAGCTCCCGGATGGTCTCTTGCGGTATTTCCTGCCAAATTCGATCCAATTGTCGAAAGAGATTATCAACATTCCGTGCCAGATGCAATCGCCTTCCCATCATATCCCAGACATGCTCGATGGGAGAGAGATCTGGTGGTCTGGCAGGCCAAGGAAGAGTTTGACAGGCTTGCGGACAGTTTATAGCAACACGTGCCGTATGTGGTCTGGCATTGTTCTACTGAAAAACCAGCCCAGGCCGCTGCAAAAGGAACGGTAGCAAAACAAGTCTTAGGATGTCGTCGACGTACCGCTGTGCAGTAAGTGCACCTCTAATGGCGACCAAAGGGGTCCGGCTGTCAAAAGGAATGGCACCTCTGACCATAATGCCTTGTTGAGGGCGGGTGTGGCGTGCAATAGTGAAGGCAGGATCCCCTCTCTGCCCTGTGAAGGCAGGATCCCCTCTCTGCCCTGCGCGTCTCCAAACACGTCTTCGATGATCTTCAGGACACAGTTGGAAGCGGGATTTGTCGCTAAAGACTATACGTCCCCAGTCGGCATCATTCCAGCCTGATCGAGCGTCGATTTTGTGCGTTCTTGGTGCGTCGATTTTTTTGTTTTAGAGTGTAANGCTGTGCAGTAGTGTCCCTTCGACGTACCGCTGTGCAGTAAGTGTACCTCTAATGACGACCAAAGGGGTCCGGCAAAGGGAATGGCACCTCTGACCATAATGCCTTGTTGAGGGTGGGTGTGGCGTGCAATAGTGAAGGCAGGATCCCTTCTCTGCCCTGTGCGTCTCCAAACACATCTTCGATGATCGTCAGGACGCAGTTGGAAGCGGGATTCGTCGCTAAAGACTATACGTCCCCAGTCGGCATCATTCCAGCCTGATCGAGCGTCGATTTTGTGCGTCTTAGTGCGCTCTTGGTACTTCGATTTTTTTGTTTTAGAGTGTAATTCAATATTTTTTATAATAAAAAAACAACTTAGATCCAAGTAATAATTGCCAACTTGGGGAGATTTTAAAAAGTCGCCAAGAGTTAGCTGCTCTAGGATTTTACCATATACTGTTATAAATTACAGTTAAAGAGATCTGTTAAATGATTTAGAACTTAACAATAAGCTCCATGCACAATGAGAAACAAGTAAAAATAGTTTTTAATATATCCGCCCGTCTGGTAAGCGAAAAAATTAAATTAGTGTTGTAAACTCATCAAATTTGTTTGAACAATATAATGTTATAAACAATATAAATGTTATTTTAAAAAATTTATCATTAGGAAAATTACTTCTGTTCACCAATTGATCTAATTATTTATAATACTAATAGATAAAAATATTTAGGCGAGGGGAGTGGAGGCACAAGCGTAGATAGGTACGGTATTTTTAATACGTCGCACTAGGGCTCACAATGAGCTATTGGCAACAGTCTGGGAAACATCCCTGATGATCCGAAGACATGCCATCACAATTTTGATCCTCTACAAAGGGGATGGCCCCGCTGCTTTGATAGAACGATGACCTGCTCGCGAAGTCGAGCACTTTACGGCAGAACAGTTTAGCGAGGACCGATACGGCACACCCTCGGTCCCTACGCCGGCTGATCAAAATGGTCACCCACCCGACTATACTAATTCACACAGTATTTTTGGCAATTTGCTTTCTCCAAATTATTTTCAAATTTAATATTGATTATGGGGGGTTGGCTTTATTTTTGACTATGTTATCATTTGAAAAATTGTCAACCATGGATCTCTTCCCATGCTCCTAACTGTCCATTGAGAACAATTCCTTCAGTTTCAATTTCGAATTATTGGCGATTGGACCGATGCTCTTTGGCCTCCTGGTCCCAACAGTTGAATAGATATCTTTACAAAATATTCTTGATGTGAAGAGAATGGTTTTCTTGTATTTTCTTTAGTTTTATAATTTTGGAATATGGTCATGTTCAATTTAATACTTACTTACTAAATAAATTTTTCCTAGACGATTTTATTCATGTTTCTGGCATAAATAGCCCTACATTATATCCTAATTAAGATGCATCTGAAATTGCCATGATACTTTAATTTTATAAGGAAAGTACATCCCACTAACCACTATGGACTAAGAATTTGGACTAAAACTGCCACTGCGGTTACTAATGTAAAACATTTGATTTTAATTTATTTTCAAAACTCTGAACGATTTTGTAGAATAATATACCCTTACAATCGGTGGTTTCGATTTTAAGTAAAACATTTAGCACTGCACTTTTATATTAATTCACTCTTTAAAGAGATGTTTTTTCAAATTTGTTAAAAGAATGTAATTTGAAAGAAATAAAGAAAAATTTTTGCTACACATTGAATTAAAACTTAATATCAGTCTTCTCTTTTGCGAGTTGTCTTTATTAAAGGGAAATATCGCTAAGCTTCGCGTGTAGTCCATTGTATCATCAAATTAAAATTGTGGTTATTAAAACTGATTCAACTTCATATCGGTTCAGTGCAAAAACATGCAATTATTAAAACACTACAGTGCTCTAATAATTTGGTCTAATTATTATAATATACTAATATAATATCTAGTATAATAAATATTCTATATTTATATAATATTATCGTCTAATTTATCCAATAGTCGAATTTATATTATATATCTTCTAATTCGTCCACTTGATACACGAACGTAAACAAGTGCGAACCGGTTTCATTCGCGTAAAAATAAAAAATCTGTACAGTATATGCTGATAATTAAGATTTTACATAGAATCTTATAGTGCGTTTAATAATTTGGCCTGGGACTGTAGTGGGGTCAATGAGGACAAAATCGAATTTTTTTTTTTTTAAATAATATGGAAAACTTGGACAACTTTAGAATTCCAGATATGAACCATAATGTAGTTAATCATTCAAATTTTGACAAAAAAAATACTTATTGAGTTAAAATTTTTTTTAATATTTTTGTTTGAAAAATTAATACAAAATATTTACATTACAATTATACTAAATGTAATATTGATTAAATGTCTCTTGTATATCTGCCAAACATTAATCTTGCAAGAGCTTTGACACGATATGTGAACACGATGGTCACAAAATGTGGCCATCGTGTAGTTCGAATGGATGTCTATTTAAATGTGTGTCCTTTTTATGAAATATTCCTTTACTTTTAAGGTATAGGCAAGCTTACATTCACATATTCAATAAATGATATGTGGAACTAAAATTCAAATGCGGAATTTAATGATCAACTGCTCTAGAAAAGTGTACAAAAATTAGGTTTAAATCTATAGCTCAGAATTCCATTTTCCATAAAATGTACATAAAAAATATAAATTTCTGTCTGAATATAACTATTCCGTTAAAAAGTAAATAAAAAAAGTAAATAAATCTATAGCTCAGAGCTCCATTTTCCATAAAATGTACATAAAAAAATTTAAATTTCTGTCTGAATATAATTATTCCGGTAAAAAGTAAATAAAAAAGTAAATAAATCTATAGCTCAGAGTTCCATTTTCGATAAAATGTACATAAAAAATTTAAATTTCTGTCTGAATATAATTATTCCGTTAAAAAGTAAATAAAAATAAGATTTATATATGCTTTTCATTATTAATTATCATTTAATTATGCAGAAATAAGATTTACGCGTGTTACTTATTATTTACAATTTCTTTAGTAAGTAAAAATGAGATTTATATGTTTCACTGATCATTCACAATTTCTATAGTAAGTAAAAATAAGATTTATATGTTTCACTCATCATTTACAACTTGTATAATAAGTAAAAATAAGATTTATATGTTTCACTCATCATTCACAATTTCTATAGAGAAGTAAAAATAAGATTTATATGTTTCACTCATCTTTTACAATTCATATGTTTCAGTCATCATTCACAATTTGTATAGAAAAGTAAAAATAAGATTCATATGTTCTATTCATCATTCACAATTACTATATTATGCAGAAATAAGGCTTAGTGTTAGCCAACTCACACGAATGCAAAAAAAATTTTTAAAAAAAATTCTGAAAAAGGAATTGTAAAAGTGAGATTTATATGTGCAACCTAACATTAACAATTGCAAAAAAGTATTCAAAAACAAGATTTATTTGTATTACTCAGCTTTCACAATTTCAAAAAAAAGTATGTAAAAAATAAAATTTAAATGTGTGAATCAATATTCACAATTCATAAAAAAGTAAGATTTGTATGTGTAACTCAACATTCATTCTTCTATATAAAATATTTAAGAATAAGATCTAAACTTGTAATTTACAATGAGAAATTTTCTAAAGATTTCATATAATCGAAAGAAATAAGCATGGTAAGCTTTAACATAGCGCATGACTTAGAAAGTATTGTTTTTAACATTTTTTCAAACTGGATATAAAATACCCTTACCCATAAAATCAATTACTGATAATATTTGCAGAATATAACATAGGTTTATAAATTTACAAAAAAATAGAATCAAAAAATATATTTTACTATACATATTTTAAACTAAAAACTCTATTTGCAGTTTCTTATAATTAATATTTTCTTTCAACAAAGAGTTAACTATTTTAAAAACATAAAATTTACTATAGTCTGCTGCTTAAATAAAATAAAAAAAAATGATTTATGAAGTCAGAAAAAGAAAAGTAACAGTGAGTTTGAGGAATTTAATTAGATCAACGATTATAACATTTTTATTTCTAAGTTAAGTAGATTTAACTAAGTTAAAAAGAAGACGATTAACGAACGAGGAAAAAATTAGTCTAAGTTAATTTTGTTTACTTAATGAAATTGGGGTTCGGTAATGAACCCTTTGATGTTATAAAAAGAAATGCTTTTATTTACTTGAAGCAATTTAGAAAATAAATACTAAATAAATGTATAACGAAATAAAGGCCATTTACCAAACATTTAAAATGTATTAAGGATTTAAATTATGTGCTTTTAAGAAAATAAGTAGATAATAGTAGAAATAATAGAAAATAAGTGCAGGTAAGGGTTAGTAAATATTTATGTAGAATCTTTTGACTTATTAAAATTAAGAAAACGATAATTTAAAAAGCTTGTAGCTCTTTAATAACTTTCCATAAATGTGTTATCTTTTAAGTCTTAGATTTAAATATCGTGCATTTTAAAAAGCTTGGTTGTTTACTCAGATCATCTCACAGCAAATAAAATGTTTGTTAAGTAATCGCAAAGTAAAAAGAAATAAATTGGAAGCTGAAAGTAGAAATGCAAAGGGAATCTTTCTTACATTATAAACATTAATTCGCTTTTTTTAAAAACCTAGAATGAGCTTTTGATTTAAAAAATCATGATAAATTACTATTTATTTTTCATTTAATTCGCGAATGTGATTACATGAATAAATTATACTGCGTCAAATGTAAACAGCACTATATAGGTTAATGCATTCGATAAGGAACTATTCGATTCTAAGGAACTAAGTTATAAGCTAGTAAAGTACAGCATTCCCGCTACAGGTCGTGGAGATTAAGTTTTTACTATTTTGAGGGAAACAGTATGATTGTGGCAATGTGGTCAGCATCGCGCACTGGCTGACTTTACTGCCCAGACAATCTGAAACTGGGTGGACTTCAAACCTCCACTAGGGATCGATCCCGGTTCGTCATTATGACTCTTGAGTGCCTTAACCACTAAACCATTGCGGATCGTTGCTTATAAACTACAGAAGATAAACTGCGTGTGACGCGTTACAAACTACCCCTGATTCAAAAACAAAGATAAATAAAGGGAAAAAATCACTAGAATACGTTGCATTTTAAATTTTAATCATCGCAATAAACTTTGGAAATTTACACAAAATAGAATAAAAAAGTGTTTTAGAATAATAATTTTTCGTAAACATTTTTATTAAAGTATTCTTTAACGACAAAATACCATTCTGCATAAACAGTTCGTTGAGAAAAATTTGAAAGATAAACTTACATATGAAATGAGCAACAAAATAAAATTTAAAAAAAATTCTAATGATATGGGTAGAATAAATCCATCCACATAATTACGTTTCAAAACTTTATTTTTTACTATGGGTATGGATAGAACTGATACATCCCCTAGCTTTCTCAAGTTACCAAAATCAAACGGTGCTCTAAACTAAAACTGACGAGAAACAAAAGAAATGAATAATCAGTGATGAAAACTCCATTTCATCTGAAAAAGATTAGAAAGTACTAAATACTAAATATACAAAAGGAACTTTTTTGTTCAATTAACTTAAAAATATTCTTATAGATAAGAAACAAAAATTTAAACGTTCAATTTGCAATTCTATAAAATTATCGCAATTTATCCCTCTATTTTTTTAGTATTTTAAAAAGATATTCAAGTTTTTATTTATTCAAATTTTTTCACATTATATTTATTCTATATGTCTCTCCAGTATCTCTACTGTCTATTCTATAATATGACGACTTTGAAATTAGTGTGATTAATAACCTTCCCCATTTTATTTTACGTTTCTTAACTCAGAGAATTTTATCTTCTAAACGCATGTAAATGTCAGTAAATAATTTCCCGGCTCATTTTCTTATTGCTTTCTGATAAAATATGCAGATATCTCTTACCTGCACGCTCAATTCAAATTATATTGATACTTTAATTTTATATACAATGACAATATTCTAATGTCAAAGCGAAAAGTTACTTTCTCTTGTTCTATGCTAGGGGTGGCGAACCTTTATACACCAACGTGACATTTTTTTCTAAAAAATTGTTTAATGATGTCATAGACGTGCCGTCAAATAATTTTGACTTCGTGATTATTGGGAAAATAATAATACTAAATACTATCAACTCAAAACTATTTACATTGAAAAAAAATAATAATAATTCTGCAATGTCTCAGTTATAGGCGTAATTCAACTTAAAGTAACATCAGTGTGACTTCTGTTGCTGTGCAGATTAGATGACAAATAACTTATATTAGGTTGTAGGATGTTAGTTTAAGCAAGACTGTTAATTTTTTTTGCTAGTTACTTATTGTTACTTGTTTTTTATAGTTATTAATTGTTTTTTTTTAGCATTAATAGTTCATTTTTTTATTAATAGTTGTTTATTATTTTGTTTGTTTTTGTGAATTTTAATTTAACTGTTACATAGGCTTCATAATGTAATAACATTTGCGTAATAACAATTCATAGTGCAGTAACAATTGCGATCGGTGGGGTGCCCAAAATATTGTGTCACGTGCCATAAATGGCACGCGTGCCATTGGTTCGCCATCCCTGTATGCTTTTAACATATATAAACAGTCCCTGGCGAAATTATTCGATGTACTATAAGATTTTATGTAAACCCTTAATTATCAGGTGATACTTTACGGCCTAATTGTCTTTACGCGGCTGAAACCGGTTTGCACTTGTTTATGTTCGTGCAGCAATTGGTTAAAACTGTAATGCAATACGTTAGAAATAAATACAAATAGGAAGTATATGAAAAATCTCTGGAATTAAAACCCATGATATGTTTGCTTAAATATATAAGTATGGCACATAAATTCGTGCAAAACATGCAATTATTAAAACCTTACAGTGCATATAATAATTTGGTTCAATTAGTGTAATATACTGCCTGATATAATAAATATTATATATTTATACAATATATCGTATAATTTATCCGATCATCGATTTTATATTATATATCGTCTAATTTAAGCCATTGATACCAGGGGTCTGTTTAGAAGAAATTTGGGTCCATTAACGGACCCTTCACAAAATATCTTTTCATGAAAACGGACCCTTCACAAAATATTTTAACTTAAAAACGGACCCTTCACAAAGTGATTTTTCTTTTAATCGGACCCTTCACAATTTGTTTATCTTCATTATTGTTTTGTTAATCGAATAAACCCTTCCCAGGGCAGAAAACAAGAAAGATGGATGTAAACGAATTAAGTTTTGTCTTCGGCAGACGATTCTTCCATTATTCGTCCGAAATGAATATTCTGCGTTCAGCAGTATAGGCTAAATACCAAATATTTGTATGTTGCATC